>NC_092498.1:131092599-131395630 GCF_047511675.1 Marmota flaviventris
TCTCAGCAAGAGAAACAATAAGAGAGGTAAATAGGGAGCCTACATCATGGGAACAAATTTTTACTCCTCACACTTCAGATAGAGCCCTAATATCCAGAGTATACAAAGAACTCAAAAAATTAGACAATAAGTTAACAAATAACCCAATCAACAAATGGGCCAAGGACCTGATCAGACACTTCTCAGAGGAGGACATACAATCAATCAACAAGTACATGAAAAAATGCCCACCATCTCTAGCAGTCAGAGAAATGCAAATCAAAACCACCCTAAGATACCATCTCACTCCAGTAAGATTGGCAGCCATTCTGAAGTCAAACAACAACAAGTGCTGGCGAGGATGTGGGGAAAAGGGTACTCTTGTACATTGCTGGTGGGACTGCAAATTGGTGCGGCCAATTTGGAAAGCAGTATGGAGATTCCTGGGAAAGCTGGGAATGGAACCACCATTTGATCCAGCTATTGCCCTTCTCGGACTATTCTCTGAAGACCTTAAAAGAGCGTACTACAGGGATACGGCCCCATCGATGTTCATAGCAGCACAATTCACAATAGCTAGACTGTGGAACCAACCCAGATGCCCTTCAATAGATGAATGGATTAAAAAAAGTGGCATTTATACACCATGGAGTATTACGCAGCACTAAAAAATGACAAAAATCATGGAATTTGCAGGGAAATGGATGGCACTAGAGCAGATTATGCTAAGTGAAGCTAGCCAATCCCTAAAAAACAAATGCCAAATGTCTTCTTTGATATAATGAGAGCAACTAAGAACAGAGCAGGGAGGAAGAGCAGGAGGAAAAGATTAACATTAAACAGAGACATGAGGTGGGAGGGAAAGGGAGAGAAAAGGGATATAGCATGGAAATGGAAGGAGACCCTCATTGTTATACAAAATTACATATAAGAGGTTGTGAGGGGAATGGGAAAATAAACAAGGAGAGAAATGATTTACAGTAGATGGGGTAGAGAGAGAAGATGGGAGGGGAGGGGAGGGGGGATAGTTGAGGATAGGAAAGGTAGCAGAATACAACAGTCACTAATATGGCATTATGTAAAAATGTGGATGTGTAACCGATGTGATTCTGCAATCTGTATTTGGGGTAAAATGGGAGTTCATAACCCACTTGAATCTAATGTATGAAATATGATATGTCAAGTGTTTTGTAATGTTTTGAAAAACCAATAAAAAAAAAGAATTTAAAAAAAAGATAAATTAAAAAAATAAAACATCACAGTTAGTTAACAAAAAAAAGAAGAAGAAGAAGAGACAAGGGACCCGTGCTCCCTGCCTGTGCTCCTGCATTTGAACAGCAGCTGTGAAAAGAACATGCCATGCTGGGCCTTAGTCCCAGGAGAAGGGTGGGACCCCCTGGCTAGAGGCCCAACTGGCCAGTGTCGTGTCCAGGGCTCTCTCCTGCAGCAGTCACAAGCAGCCTCCACGGCTGAGGACGGAGGCAGCTGCAGGTTGAAGGTCCAACGGGACCCTGGCCTTGTCAGAAACAAGACGGACCTACAGAAGACCCCAGGAATAGACACGTCAAAACGGGACTCAGGCAGGGGAGAAAGAAATCTTTTAATTTTCCTCTTTATGAAAGTCTCCGTTTAACAGACTTCACAATGAGAAAAAAATATTTTGAAAACAAATTATTTGCCTGCCTCAATCTCCTCACAGCTTGAGTAGAGAATAGAAAAGAGGCTCCACTCTGTGCTCAGCAAGGAGCGGTGGTCAGGGAGAAGGGAACGGGTGGGGGACCAGAAGCCCTGGACTTGGCGTCTGTCCCTGCGACCTCTGACCTGCCTCTGAGATGCTTCTCCGAGCCCCCAGCACTGGAGTTGGGCACCGAGGCACCGCAGGGCTGTCGCGTGAACTGATTGGGAAAAATCCACAGGAAGGACTCGCAGTGACAGATGCAGCCCCCAACCCCACACCTAGGGACAAGGCCCAAGACACCCACTAACACGGGCTGCCCTGGGGACTCGGAGCCCCCCACAGGACAGGAACCACCAGCTAAGCCACCTAGAGCTTCAGGAGGAAGTCACCCTGAGTGACTCCCACTGGGCATCCTGAAAACCCCAGAGGACGTCCAGAAACAGTCCTGCATCACTGGAAAGGGGGCTGAAGTGTCCAGGGGACTCACTGAACTGGTAGATGGACAAGAAGGGTTGGTGAGGGGACATAATACCACTCTAGGGTCACGCCAATAGGCATGTGAGTGCATAACCACGCCTGGTAACGCATCAGCCTGCGGCAAAACACACCTGCAGTTGGACCAGGAAGAGCCAAGGATAAGAATCGCTACCAATCAGAGGTGGGTGACAACTGGGATTCTTTTTAAGACTTTAAGTAATACAAGAGTCACAAATGGAAGGAGCAGGCCCACCCCTGGAGCAGAGAAGAGTCCCCAGGGCCAAGGGCACTCTCCCTGCCCGGCCCTCACGGGAAGTGTGGCTGGGCCCTCGGGATGCTGCACAAGGTGGCCAGAGCTGGTCCCTGGACAGTAGCACCTGGGAGACTTTGCATGCTGCTGGGAGCCGTGTGGAGAGAATGCAGGAAATGGGGGGAAGCCCCTGCCCTCCAGGCCATGCCCTGTCCCCCAGGGGCCTCTGCTGGAGGATCCCAGACCACCCACCACCCCTGCAGAGGGCCTGCCCGGGGCACCTGGAGTCCAGGAAGCTGTGCCCAGACCTGCCCGTCACAGCCCAGGAGGCTTCCCGGTGCCCTTCACGGTGCGCGTTTTCTCTCTTGCTCATATCCCAACTCCATGAGTGACGAGCAACTAGCGTATTTGAAAGTGTTTGCTAAATGGTCACAAGGTTTACTTTTAGCAGAATGTGAATTTTCATAGACAAAATGAAAATGTGACATAGGACAAAATGAAACGTGCTTAACCCCACACGGTCAGCAAGCAACTAATCAAAACATAAGATCCCCCCACCCCAGCCAAGGGCCTCCATCAGACCCGCATTTCTCGTGGGTCCTTCAGACCAAGGCAAGGGGGGGGTGGGTGGAGATTCCTGTTGGGCCGAGAGAGGCTGTGCCTGTTCCTGTAGAGCAGAGGCAGCCGAGGCTCTCCTGGGGAGGTGGCCCTGCTCTCCCCTGCTCTCATCCTGTGGGCACAACTGCCTCCTAGTCACGAGGCCCTGGAGTAACAGCTTCTCAGGGAGCCGCTGGATCACAGGCAGGACCTGAGGGGGCTGGATCCCGGGACCAAGGAGAGCAGGCAGCTCCCTGAGAACCCTGCGCTTCCTCAACAGCAGAGCTGGGCTGATGGCCACCCGTGGCTGTCCGCACACTCTGCCTGTTAGCACACAAGCATGATCCATCTCCACGGTGACAGACAACACATCACAACAGCCACAGAGTCAGCTCTGCGAAATGACACGTCCCAAAACTGTAGCTGAGGTCAAGTGATTGACACTCAGAAACCTTCCTGGGGCCAAGCATTCCCTAGTCCTGAAGGCCACTTTCCAGGGGGCCTCTGATGGCAGTAAACGCAGCTGAGTATCCAGACTTCTAATCCACGGTGCAGCCCAGAACCCTCAGGTGATTTCCTCACAGGGTGACCCGAGAAGCCAGCCCAGGGGCTCCGGGCTGAAAGTGACCCCTGGACCTCTCCATCTCAGCAGTGACCCCCCCCTTCCAGGTGGGAGCCATTATATCCTGCCTGGACCTTCGCAATGGCCTCCGACCTACCAACCCTCTGCCACACAGTGGCTGGCCATCCATGCCCACTGCTTGGCGTAAACCAGGGCCTGCCACTCCAGTGCCAAAGCCCTCCAGCGACCCCCCACCATTCACAGAAGGAGACCCAGCTCCTTCTCCGGCCCTACAAGACCGCAGGCCCCTCGGACCCCATCCTTGCTGCCCCCTGACTCCTCCATGCTCCTGTCTACTCCCGAGCACCCAGGCCCCCCCGCCCTCTCAGCTCTCACCCGTCAAGCCCCAGGAACCCCCTCCGCGTTGCTCAGCGCTTGGCTTGGAAGGCGCCTCCTCAGGAGCAGGGTTTTGAAACTGCAGGCCGTGGCCTCTCAGTGGTCAGAAAATAACCTGAGTCTCTCCTGAGCGTCATTTTAACATAGCGGATTTCTGGTGTCATCACGGTCGGCTTCCCTGGAGAGGACTTCACTTCACAGTAGCAAAGACGAAAGCTGACGCACCATCCAGACTTCCAGCACATTCCTCGACCTGGTCATGACCACGCATCTGGCTCCAGGTACTCCTCAGGACGGCACGGGCACCAAGACACCTCCTGTCGATGTCTCAGGACAGGTGCTTCCCAAAGGACATCCAGGCCAAGGAAGAGAATCCCTGGTGAGCAGGCCACGCCCAAAGAGGGCCACCCTGGTGTGTTCCTGGTGGGATGCGGGCAAGCTGGCCCTCCTGACTCGCTGCCCTCTTCAAGCCCTGTTCACTGCAGGAGGCATCAGAGAGTCTGCACTGCAAACCACGGAGCTTCCCTCAAGCATGTCCTGACTGACCTAGGCAGCGAGCTGCCTGACAGGCTCCCATCACTCTATGGGCACTGCCCTCACCCAGGGCAGGGACTCTAGGAGGGGAGCATGAAAAGAATGTAAGAGTGGGGCCAGCTGCTGGTGATACTGATGAACACTTCAAAATGAAGCCAGCACAGAGGACAGAGAAGCTGAGAGAAGAGAGGAACATCATCCAGTGACATTGCATGATTCCTGGATCCAACTATGCCTGAAGCCCACATGGATGTCTCAGTTATACCATGCTAAAACATTTTGTTTTTCATTTTGGCTTTGATATGGTTTGCTTAAGGTAGGTTCTTTTGGTATTTTCAACTAAACGACTCAGGACTAAAAGACTAAATTTGGTGTATCTTCTAAGAACATTTCTATCAGGTAAGGAGGGGGAAAGCTGTCCCCAGTGCCTCAAACATAACCTCACTGTTTCCTGTGGAAACAGAACCCCTTTGGCAGTGCTGATCCCAGTTTACAGGGCGTGAGACTTCTGGGTTTTGTTTCTTTGTTACACTGTGAGGTTTTTTGTTTTTGCTATTTTGTTTGTTTGTTCTCGAAATCATCACTGAGCAGCAACTTCATGATAAAACCAGAAGCTGTTAGCTTTGTGTATGTGTGTGTGTGCACGTGCGCATGTCTTGAAGGGGGTAAAGCGTCCTTAAAGTCCCTTTATTTTGTGAATGCAAGAATCCCTGGCGCCTCAAACATTTGCTAGTGATTCTCCATGTGCCCAAGCGGGTGGGGTAACATCCACATTTCTACAGCGTCTGGGACGGTGAGGGAGCAGCAGAAAACAAACCACAGTTAAGGGCCTCAGTGACCAGCTGAGCAAGAAAGATGCAAGAAAGATGCAGAACTGGACAAAGAAAGCTACCCCGAGAGACTCAGAGCTGCCCTGGTGTTGGGGTGGCTCTGGGAGCCCAGGGGAAGGGCCTTGGGGACAGTGTCCAGAGCACTGCCTTGAGGCCAGGCCCAGCAGTGCCTGCTGCTGCAGCAGAAGAGACTCCCGGGCTCTGCGTGGGCCTGTACTGACCGCATTGCACCGACCCAGCGCCCTCTGTTCTGGCCTCGCCCAGCGCGCTGTTCAGTTAGTTGGTGACCTTGGTTAGCTGTAAACATCTGCGGCCTCACTGTGTTGATGGTGTGTTCTTCTTCCCCTGCCGAATCCTACTGTGTGCACTTGTTGGAAAGGGCCCTGGCACATCCTCTCTGAACCTGTGGACGCATCTTACTGAGACAGCAGGTCCTGGCAGGTGTCATTAAGTCTGGGATCTCAAAAGGACCATCTGGAGGAGAGAGGGCCTCACATCCAATGACAGGTGTCCTTATAAGACAGAGGGGAGGGACATGTGGAGAAGACCGGCTGGGGAGATGCAGCCAGACGCCAAAGGCCCCTGGAGCCCCGGAGCTGGAGGAGGCAGTGCAGATCTCCCTGGGAGACACACAGCCTGCCAAGTCTGGAGCCTGGGCCTCGCTGTGCATGAAGCTGCCCTCCCTACCAGGCGCCACAGCCCTGGAAGACCCACACACTGCGCCAGGAGCGCAAGGCCACCCGCTCACTATGAGCTGCCTCACCTGACCGAAGGGCACCTGGGGCTCAGCAGAGCTGCCCCCCACCATGGTCCTCACTGTCCAGCAGGCCCGGGGCAGCGGGAAGGGCGTCCTGGGCTTTGCCTTCAGCGACCACCCGGCCTTTTAGGTAAGAGCACTTTTACTTTTTCCTTGGATAGGAAATGGGGGGGACTGTCCATCAAGCTGTCTCTTCTAGACAGAGAAGAACCTATGTGACCTGGTCACACCCCTGACTGTACCTTAGAAGCACTCGCATCTTTAAAAGGATCAAAAGTGATCCATCCTCACCTCGCCCACTCCCTGCTCTGCTACCAAGATCCCCACTCAACCACATTGGGGCAGGTTTAAGGATTGGTGTTTTTTATTTTTATTTTTATTTTTTTAAGTCTCCAGATGCTTCTAAGGTTCAGCAAGGTTGTGAGCTTCCTTCTCTCTGGAATCTACAAACTGAGCATAAAAGCATGAATAAAATGACTGAAGCCCCATATCCAGTCAGGGTGCCCTGCAGAAGGCAGGCATCAGCGACCCCGAGCAGGCAGGCTCTCCTCTCAGGAAACCTGGCCCTCCAGCCTGCAGTGGGATGGTGAGCTCCCCGTTCCTGAGGACTTCCTTCCTAGGTGGCCCTCTAATGTTTTGGCTTCTAACAACCAAAGACTTCTGACCAACTCACCCAGGAACTGGCAGAACAGAGGCTCAAAATGAAGTCGCTGCTTCTCTGACACAGACTGTGGTCCTCCCACCCCATTCATTCATGAGCAAACCTTCACCCCACTGCTGAGCACACAAAGTTTGCTGAGAAAGAAAGAAGTGTTTTACAGAGAGAAGAGAGGATCTTCCACACAGAACCTTGGGGCAGCTCTAGGGAACCAGCCATCTGCAAGTATGACAGTCAGAACACACCTATACAAAGATCATTAATTAAAGAATGCGTGCTTACTGCAGAAGAGGAGAAATCACCCCATTGGAGAGTAGCTGGAACTCATTGTCTCGGAGACTTTGCTACCTCCCCTGACAGCTGTGGTGGACATCACCTGTCTTATCTCCTTGAAAGCAGCAACTTCTCAATCCCTAGGGTACATAAACGAGAGAACTCACTATGCAGGTAGAAGAGAGAATAAAATCCTGCAGGGAAAATGATTCCAAGGATATCAGAAGTGCCCACTCAGAAACAAGTGCAAGCCAAGTAAGTGTGATTTTCATTTTTTATAATTATGCACAAATAATCTCTAATTGACAATTCTTGTAGCCGCACCTATGGTGTAAGAGGGTATGTGCTTGAAAAAGAATCACATGAACAGGAAAAAGCCCTGGGAATATACGCTTTCAAAGTTCCTATATATAATATAACTCAAATATAAGCTTTAGTTAATTAAAGATGCACTTTGTAAACCTTAGGGCAATGACTAAAACTTAAAAAGAACTCTAAGTAATGACCCAATCGTGGAGATAAAATGGAATCACAAAAACACCTAGTCCAAAATCAGGCAGAAGAAGGAGGGGCAAAGAATACAGAACAGATGAGACATGAAGAAACCCATGAGCAAAATGTTGGCTCTTAATGTAAATCTATGGATAATCACATTAAATATAAATGGTCTAAACACAATGATTAAAAGACAAAGACCTTCAGACTGAAGGAACAAGTAAATGGGTTTCCGTTGGGACTGTCTGCTCTCTACAAAGGTCTATGCTAAACACTAAAACAAAAAACTGGAACATAAATGCTACTTGAAAGAAAGCTGAGGCAGCCACCCTTAATATCTGAAATGGACTTCAGAGCAAGGAATATGTCCAAGAATACAGAGAGGCATTACGTTATACTAATGGATGTGATTCAACCAAAGGACCTAATAATGTAGAGGGTACAGTGCTTCAAAATAATCAAAGCAAAAATTGGCAGAATAAAATTTAAGTAGACAAAGCCAAACTCAGAGATATAAGCATTCTCAGTAACTAAGAGAACAAACATACCAATTGGAATATATAGAATCCTTTTGACCTTGAGTTAAGCAAAGACTGCTTAAATGTGACACCAAAAACACAATCATTAAGAGAAAAGATAAATCAACTAGATCCATTAAAATTTAAAATCTCTGCTTCTCCAAAGACGCAATGGGAGAAAATATCTGTAAAACAAAATCTGATAAAGAGATTGCAGCCATAATATACAAAATACCTTCAAAGGTCAATAATAAGAAAATAAACAACCTATAAAATATGGGCACAATGCTTGAAAAACACATTTCGCCAATAATAAGAATGGCAATTAAACACAAGTAAGAATATTCACCACTGTCAGGAGTGAAGTTAAAAATCTCAACAAAATATTTGCTGTCCATCTACCAAAATCAAACAAACAAAATGATAATATCAAGTGCTGATGAAGATACAAAATAGCTGTGACATTTATCCACAGCCTAGAAAGAATGAAAAATGTTCAAACCACATTTTAAAATGAGTTTGCAGTGCAAACACCAAACTGCCTAGAAATTCCAAGAGAAATGAAAACACGTTAATGTTAAAAACCTGTTTGTGAATGTTCACAGCATGTTTACTGTACTGCCCCTTTTTTGGCTTGAAGGAAAAGGCCAAAGTCCAGGGGCAAAAAGAGATGGGGGTTTGCTGGGGGCTGGGGTGGAGGAGGGAGGTGACTACCCAGGAACAGAAGAGCTTCTGAGGCTGATGGAAATGCATTTTATCTCCATTGTGCCACACTTACACTCTGTACAGTGCACAAGGATGGTACATTTGTCAAAACTCACTTGAAAGAGTGAATTTCACCCTATGCAGTCACACCTTAATAAACCCTTTTAAACAAAGTAGAGCACTAGTCAAGGGATGCGGATTAGAGGAGAGATCTGGCACCTGCCAGAGCCAGGATGGTTAATCAGAATGGCTTCCAAGAAGACAAAATAAGCTCCAAGAAGCTGGAACGCCACAGGAGTTCCACCATGAGGGATGGGAAGGGATTGAAGGGATGAAAATGTGAGCCTCTGTGCTTGGTGTCCTGCGCACACATCAAGCGTGGGCAGGGCAAGGTGAGCTCTTTCCCTGGTGCTAGTGGGACCCTGGGCAATCTGAGGAGGACCTCCCACCCCAGCGACCTCCTTCTACTTCTCACACCTGCAACTGGTCCCAAATCCCTTTTCAGAAACCCCCAATTCCCAAAGTGCTGACAAAGCAAGGGTCTGGCTGGCAGTGGGTGTTTAATTCCCTGGATGGCCAGCTCCGAAGTACAGCTCAGCTCTGCGGGGTCTTCGCCCCAATCTGTGACAGAGACTTGTGTTTCCTGCAGCTTACCCATGGGCACCACAGAAAGGCACAACTGCGAGCCAAGCACGGGAAGGCATCTTCTAGGAATGTGAAGACTGGGTCTCTACTCTGTATCTTGCCATTCAAAGACGTCCAAAATCCTGGCTCTTGAAACATTTTTAGTCCCCAGATTTCAGAAAACAGACTGTGGTCCTGTATAACCTTGACAGTGCCTCACAGGTGACCAACCACCTTCACGAGCTTCTGGGTACCCCCAGGCCACCTGCCCTTCCACCTGCTTTTTAGGGCCCCATGTATCAAACCCCCCAGCTCAAAGATACTTTGCCTCAACTCGCTCATCTTAAATCTTAAGAAGAGATTCCCTTCTTTCAAAACTGTCCTAATTATGGAATCTTCTAGGAACCACTATGTATTCTCTGAGCCCTGAAAAATTGCAAAGCTTCTCAATACATAGTTGAAAATAAACATATAGTTGGTATTAAACATTGACCAGTGGGTCTCAAGGATTCCAGAAATCAGCAAGTAGATCCTCACAAAGAAAGACTTAGAGTGTGGTGGTTGTTGTTGTTGTTGTTGTTATGATAGCACAAACTTAAAGAAGGCTGATTTGCTCTTATGGAGCAAGTGTGGAGGAATCAGAAGCGAGGATGGATTGAACGGCTGCTTTTGATCATGAGAAATGAGCTGCAAAAACATTTTGCAGAAGATGAACTGCAGACCCTCGCAGACCTCAAACCACGCACACACACACTGTGAAACTGCAGCAAGGACAGAGAAGCCCACCAACCACATCAAGGCAGAAGCAGGTGGCTTTCCTATAAGGTGGACTTCCCTGGCTTGTGAGGTTCATCACCCCACCCCCACCCACTGCTGGTCCTAGCTCTGTATGCCCACTAAATAGCTGCCCTTAACCCTCTACGTGCATGTCAGTAGCAATCACTACTCCAAATCAAAAGTGAAATCCTGTAGAAGACACAGATACACACACACACACACACACACACCAAGAATGCAGGCTTTGAATAGGAAAAGCCCACAACTTGTTTTAAAAGCACAACTGAAGTCCTCACCTGATTCAGACCTCTCAAGGACATAGGGAAGAAAAGGGAAAGAGGGCTCTGCTCTGGCTCAACCCAGCCAGAGAGAGCCCTCCAGGAAGCACCTTCTGTGCATTAGGTCCATTGATCCCAAAGACCCCGGTGAGAAATGCAGAGAAGGGCATTTCCAATGACCACTTTACATTTGGGGAAACTGAGTCCTAGAAATGCAGGGACCTCGAGCTAGTAGCAGAACTCAGGGCAGGCTTCTGGTTCTTAGCTCTTGCAAAAAAAACAAAAAAGTACCCCCCCCAAACACACACACACACACACACACACACACACACCCTCCAAGTGCACCACTGCATTCACCTGGGGCAGTCTGGAGAAAGGAACCACATACAAAACACAAACGCACCCAGTTGGCTGGTCTGGGAAACTGTCCCCTCCGGGAAAGCACCTTCCTCTGGAATTTCAGACAGTGTGGTGAGTAATGACTTTTGAAAAGCAAACCCTGCTTTTTAACATCCATTGGCAAGTTGTCTCTACCAATGCATTTCCAGCCTGGCCCGAGAGCACTGGGCGGGAGAGTTCTGGTTTGTGATAGGGTAGATTTGAGGTTGCACTTCTTCCCAGCCCCAGAGCCAGCGCCGCGCGAAGTGGAGGGCTCCTGATGGGACCGGCGCCCTTGTCAATGTCCCCACTGCACCCCCATGTTTAGGCTCCCCTCGTCCGGCCTTCACCAGGACTCCGTGGAACTTCGCCATAGCCTGTGCGGTCGACTCCCGCCTGACCTCACCTTTGCCCAGCAGCGCGCTCAACACCAGGCTCAGCGCCCCGCACAGCGGCGCCGCCAGCCCCGGGGCCTCACCCTCTGAGCACATCCTGCTCCCGGCCGCTCTCGCCGCCCGCTGCCAGCCCGGGGCGCAGCGCCCTCCTGCTGCCCCCGCCGGCTGCTCCATGCTCGGGGACACCCCGGCAGCCACGGCGTCCGCTCGGCTGCTTCTCGGCGTTCAAACCACGGCGCTCCGGCTTCCGCGGCTGCTGGCACTCAGGGCAGGACAACTTTTCCCCAGCAGCCGCCGCGGCCACTGCCCGGCGGCCCGCCCCCGGTCCCGCCCACCTCCACCCCCGCCACCCCGCCCAGGCCCCGGCCACCCGGCCCCACGCCCCCCACCCCGCCCACGACCCTTGATGAATGGAGGGGGCGGGGACCAGGAGCGCGCCTGCGGGTGGGGAGGACCCTGGAGGCGGGGAAAGCGAGAGGAGAGGAGGGCAGGCGGCAACGCAAGCACTGCGAAGTTCGCAGCCGCTTGCCTTCGTGCAGTGTCCTGCCCAGGCACCCTGCAAGCAGGATGGAGCTGGACCCTCTGGTCGCCGCTTCTTGTGCTCACTGCAGAACGGATGGTCGTCACACCCCAACGTCAACTTCAAGCCATTCCTCGCTTTAGCTCTGAGATCTGGAGCCATCTGGATTTAAAAGTCACGTGCGGCTCCCAAGGAGGATCTCCCAGAAGCATTATTTAGTGAGGAAAGCAACGTGCAGGGCAGGAACTCGGATGGACACAGATGCGCGTAGGTGTAGCATGGTGCGTGGAGAACACAAGGCACCAGCAGTCTCAGGAAGGGGACTGGATGAAGGGTGGAAAGAAAGACTCATTTTTCACTGCATATCCTTTCATGCCCTTGGATTCGCACGTTGCGCCGCATGTGTTTTTTATTAACTGTTCAGTGGGGAACAAAACAAAACCCAGCTCGCCGCTGCCACACACGCGTGCCCCAGGCTTGTCCTGTAAGAGCAGTTTCTCTCCAGATACGGATCTGGAAGGGCTGTCCTAGCCACCGCTTCCTGACCTGTTCTCCATCCTCTCAGGTTTTCCCAGCGCTCCCCTCACACGCATCAAGAGACCCTGGAGCAGTCTCTGCCATGTTATGGATTCTGGGGCTTCCCCCTCCACCAGGTGCAAGCAAAGAGAGGGCGGGCCCCCTGCTCCCTCTGGTGTCTGGAGGCAAAGGAGATGGGTTCTGAGACTGGAAACCTGGCCCAGTGCCACAGTGGGGCTGAAGCAAAATAAGGGGGGGGGGGGGTGTGACTAGCAACTTGTGTACATTGATACAGCAGGAGTGGGAGCTGTTTATTGTAGGACAGGAGGGGTATATATATATATATATATATATATATATATATATATATACATTCCACACAGCTTATCTAATTAACATAAACTACATACAGCAGTCAACCAATAAGGAATCTCCACACTTAATGGCTCCCTGGCATTACTTCATAAACCACTCCCTCTGGCAAAATGCCAGGTGCCATCCTGACTTGTTTACAGACTCTAACGGCCCAGTCCTGCATCATCTACAGCACCCTGGTCCTGGTGGCCCTCACCCTAGGTGACCTCAGACCAACCTCAGAAGGAAGGACGACTGGGTTATGTTTCGCCCGCCCTCGAGGAAAGAATTTTGAAATGAAAGAAAGAAGTCCTTGATTGATAAAGGAGAAAGGTCCCTCAACTCAGCTTCAAGGGAATTTGAGTCTCCCACAAGGAGAAATCAGGGATGGAGCCAGGTCTTTGGAGCACCCCTAGCTCTGGAGCCTCTCCCTGCTGGGGGCGGGGGTGGGGCTGGAGATTCTATGGCCCAGGCTGCAGCATATGATGCTTCATTGTTTCTCTTTTAGCTTGGGGAGCCGGCCATGCCCAAAAGGTCGGTTCTCATAGGCCTGGGGAGTAGCGACTTAATTTTTTAAGTGAATTATGCTGGTAATTGCTCAAATCAGTGCCCAGCTAGTGGGGAGAAGTCGTGGAGTAGATGGGCTCCTAAAATGAAAGGCACATTTTCTTCTTCCTCTTCTTCTTTTTAAGCCTGGAAGTCATTGGAGAATAAATATTTTTCATTTAAATGTTCCTAGCCTCCCGCCATCAGGGAGAAATACAACATCTTCCATTATTTCTGACGTAGGGATTGGAGTCTGCTTCATCCTCTCTCCCTCCTATCCTATAATAGGAACAAAAAATAAAAGCCCTGGATTGGGGCCTCCGCTCCCCTGCTCTCCCTTGCAGACCAACAGCTGCCCCTCCCCTGCGCTGGCACTTTCCTTTTTCTTCTTGTGCAAAGCCAGATTTGGTCCCTGGATTAAGGACTCCACCCTGCAAATAAACAAAACAAGAGGAAATTGAACCCACCACAACACAATATGTAGCCACTCAAAATGAAGGGGAAATTAAAAAAAAAAAAAAAGGAAGATGACCTTCAATCTGGTAAGCCCACCTGACTGTGTGTCCATTCTGCTTTGTAACAAAGCCCTGCACACTGGGCCAAGGCCTCAGTATCCCAGAGGTTGTCTTTCTCATCCCTGCAGAAGTAGACCTAGGAAACAGGGAGCTCCCCCTCTGCAAGTCTAACTGTGGGACCTCATTTAATTTATCTTCTAAAAATCAATCAAACAAAATACAGATCCAACAAATCTGAGGGATGATGTGGTCATTTATCTTGGTTAGGTAAATCCACAGGAATGGAGGTGTGAACCTAGAGGTTCATGGGCTAATAGAGTTTCCTGTGTTTATTTTTTTTTAAGTCATGTATTATTTAACCTCAAAATCATTAATTCCTTAATTTAAATTACTTCCAGATGCTTTTCTGAATTTCATAAGGAACATCAGAGACCACTAATCTCCTCAAAGTCTATTGCAAAGCTCCCTGCAGGCTGTGGGCACATGGAGACAATTAGCATGATTTATAGGAGAGGAGAGTTATTGGAAAAAGGAAACCTGTTGCTTCCACATGTGTTGGGTTCCTTCCTAAGTCAAAGAGGCAATTTCAGATCTTTTTTTTTTTTTTTTTTTTTTTTTAGTTTGTGCTTAAATTCCAAATTGCTAATATTGCATAAAATGAAAGACAGAACTTGCTAATTTGGCTCAGGATTTCCTTACACATAATAAGACCTATACATAATAAATTACTGAACACATGGAAATGAGGGCTATATGTTGGCCTCATAAAACAGCTTTGGTCATCCTACAAATTCAACAGCAAGGTCTGACTCTACTGCTTCCTACTAGAGGTAAAAGCAAAGAATGGAACACAAAAGGAAGTTTTAAGTTCTTGGGCTGGCATTGCTCGCGACACTGTATCATTTTTCCTGGTAGCAGCTCTAGTGGGGAACATTAGTTTTGCCCTTTGACAGTTCATTCATTCATTCAAAAAGCATTTGTCACTTTCTTACCTATTTGTGAGCCCAGATTCCAGCTTGAACAAAAACACAGGCTCTGCATTTACAGAACCTGCATTCTGGTGGAGGAGATAGACTCTCAAGAAATGTATAAGTCAATTCATCCCCAAAGACAATGATGTGTGTTCTGAATAACGTGGATCGAGCTAATGGGAGAGTGTATTTGTGGTGCACCTTTAGAGATTGCAGGTGAAGGGAGGGTGAGCTTCTCACACTGAGAACCAGCAGGGCAAAGGCTGGGTGGGGGCCAGGAGCTGGAGGGCCTTGTTCTCCTCCCAGAAGTTCTGCTAAGGTTGCTTGAAGCACATTGCCTGTAGCAGGAGGCAGAGGAAGCCCAGAGGCCAAGGAAGCGCTCCTGAGGGCATCCAGGAGTCCTGGGGCTTGGACCTGGGTAGAGAGCAGAGTGGTGAAGGATGCAGGAACTGCAGGGCTCCTGGGACAGGAAGTAGAGGACTGAGCCATGCGCATCTCTGAGGGTGCCCTTCATGGGTGGGGGAGGCTGGAGTGGTAAGCAGCCTCGGGGAGCATGGGTACAGTTCAGGAAACCAAGGTGGTTTTATTGGTGGAACACGGCATCAATGGCATCTAAATTCAGCCCTCAGAAACAGCACAACCAGGTCATGGCCACCAACCCAACCCAAGCACCCAATTGGGTTTTGAATTGGTGTGAACTGTAGCAATGTCTTTTCTCTCTTTGAGCAAACCCCAGGACCTTGGTCTGGCTGGGGAGGGGAGTGGAATACAGGACATACCCCTCTTCCCCCTGCACTGCACACAGTAGGTGTTCCAATGTTTGCATCATCCAAGAACAGAAACCAGTGAGAGACTGTTTGTGGGGACTGTCACTGTCCACTCTTGTTCCTTTACTTGCACACTCTCCTATTTCATGTGGGTTGGGTGGAAAACAAAGTCTGATCTGCTTCATTCTGTATCCCCAGTCCCTTATCCAATGAATAAATACCACCAATCCTACATTATTAACCCATTTGCTAATGAGGAATCTGAGATTTATGCATTCCATCTTTTGTTCATTTTGTCTAATAGTGATGGTGAGGATGCCAGTAACAATTAGCATTTATTAGGTAGTTGCTAATTAAGAAGTAATTCTGTTAACCGTCTCTGAACATGCGCTCTTCTTCTATCCAGTTTTCAGACAAGAAAACTGATGTCAAAGGGGGTGAAGTGACACATTCAAGATCACCCATAGACGAAGGGGTAGAACTGGGATTCCACCCAGGCTACTGGCCTCAAAGTCCATATTGATGATCACTCACTAGCCTCACTGTGTTCCTGTGTGTGTTCAGTGTATCTGGTTCCTACACTAGATGTCTCGGTAACTTATTTAGACCTCATTTTATAATAGCTGCTTAATGTTTCAGAAAGGTCCCCAGCCCCTCATGCTGCTCTGGTACCCCTCCCTAAACTCAGCCTGTGTAGAATTTAATCTTCCCTGAAGGGACATGGGCACAGCTGCCCAAGGACAGATACAGAATGTCAGTGACTGGCCTGTGAGAACAACTTTAGGACAATTGCTCAAATGCCCACACTTGGCCCTTATCCCACTTCCCGTGCAATACTGGTGGATGCCCAACTCCTCTCATCGTTATGGTTAAGACCCACAAAATAGATTTCACCCTTCCATTAGGGTTCAAGGTTGGCAAAGGGCACCTTCCTATGCCTTGCAACTCACAGTGCCTTAACTGTATTTGCTGCATCAGCACCATCATTGCCACCACCATTGTCCTATCACTGCCATCATCATAATCACACCATCACCACCAACACCATCATAATCACCATCATCACCATAACCACAGCCACCACCACTGTCATATCATCGCCATGATCATAGTCACACCACCATCCTCTCCACCAACACCACTGCCACCATTGTCATATTCTCACCAACATCATCTCCCCCAGCTTCACCGTCATCAACACCATCACCGTGATGGGCCTGGGTAGGGAGCAGAGGAGTGCTCTGCCCATCACCCTCATCATCACCATCATTGTCATCAGCAGCAGCAGCAGTAGCGCCATCACTGCCACCACCACCCCCTCCTCCTTCTCCTTCTCACCACCACCATCTCACACTTGCAGAACCCTACCCTGTGACAGATACCATTTCGAAGATGTGGACAGGTGATGACTCATTTCACCCTCACCACAATCCTGTGGCACTACTGCTGTCATTAAGCCCATTTAAGATCGTATAATTGATTAAGAACTTAGCTCAGTGGCCCAAGATCACAGAGCTGGAAATCGGCAGAGCTGGGGTTCACGCTGATGTACTCTGGCTGCACAATCCTCAGACCTTACAGTGTGTACCCACTCCCTAGGGAGCTTGCTAAAACACTGATTCTGATTCATAGATGGGCTAGGGCCCTTGCCTGCACTTTCCAGAAGCCTCCAGAGCGCTTTGCTGCTGTGGTCAGTGATCATTCCTGGAGTAATGGCCCCCTAACCCATTGCCCGGTTCTGCTACTTATACATCATCATATTCTCCAAACTACCATTATCTGAACATCTCACCAAAGGCCATTCCCTGCTTCTCAGGAGGAAGCAGTTGTGAGCACTCAGGGTTTGCTCCATCCTTCCATAACACGAGACCAGGGTGTTTCATGCAGATAGTTAACACTGGCTATTTAAGATGTTCCTCTCAGTGAACCCAATATTTGGAGAGGGTGGGCAGTGGCTGGCCTTAGTCAAGGTAGTGGCTCCTTTGTCACCTGGGATTCTCAAGCGAGTCAATGAGCACACGTTTTAAGCCAATGGGATTTCAGACTTGCTTGTTACTGTACCACGGTGTAACCCATCCTCACAGAAATGCCCAAGCATCCACATTTATTGCTTGCTACAAAATACCCTGCATCCAGAAAAGCAAGGCTGGATAAATTCTCTGTGATCCCTTTGAAGAAGTGGTGTCTGACCACAGGCTTCTGGGGAGTGAGATCCACAGTGAAAACATTGGAGAGTTAAGAGAGATGGGTCTCTGTGGCAGAAAAGACAGATAGCCACAAGGCAGTGTCTAAATGGGAGTAGGAACAGTTACTCCCAGTTGGTCCTCATGACCACCAGCCAAAGAAATGGTCCTCTGAGACCAACTCCAACATCTTCGTCTTGAGCTGCAGGAGGTTCAGCCATCCTACAAAGCTGGCCCTCTCCACCCCAAGCCTTTGTTTTTATTTTTTTCTTAATTTTACAGTCATTGCTCATAAAACCTAAATTTTGAATATTAAATAGGAAATAATTCAATTCTAACTCACCCACCACTAAGACACAACTTAGCACTGTTACAATGTAATTTGTCCATGTTGCTCTGGCCAACCATGACCAGCATCCGAAACCACTGGAGTCACTTAGGATTCATCAGAGATCCTGCAGGTTCCCAGAGGAGGGGACACTTGCAACTTACCCAGGTGCAGAGAAGCCAGGTGACTACAGGAATGTCACAGTCAGGCCCGCATTGCTTTTAACTCTCCTCAAAACTCTTCCATAGTCTGTTAAAACATATTGAGCTTCAAATGAAAACTCCCACACACCTTATTCTTCGGATGCCAGGAGCCAAGGTCTGCAATTTTCTTGAGAAACAGCCCCAGCTGACAGGTGCTGACGGTTGTGCAGCACCCTAGTGGTCCCACCTGGCATTTGCTGCTGGTAGAGAAAATTTGCGGATTTCTGGGGGTAAGTGGTGGCAGGCAGATCGAAGAGGGTCACTGAGCTGGGCAGACACTCACATGCCCTCCAGGGGCAGCACTGGCTGCGGCTAGACCTTCTACCTCTGACAAGTCAGGATTGGGTAGTCAGGGCAGCACCTCCTTGATGTGGTTTCAGAGGATGATGACTCCTACTTAGAGCTGGGAGACCCACATTTGATCTTTTGGGGGGCTCCAGAGAACAAAGCAGACCTGCTGGCACTAGGAGCAAGGGGAAACACTAGGAAGGGGGAGTCTGTGCTGGCCCTGACAGAAGGCATGAAGCATGCACTGTTCAGGTCACCGCTAGGATTGTCAGGGAACTCAGGGGTACTGATTCCATTCTGTCAAGGCTCCCTGGGGAAGGGAAACCATCAGGAACAGGGGATATGGTTTAGGAACAGGACACCTCATGTAATCCAGGGAGACACAGGAGAAATAAGACCAGGAGGGAGCAGTGGAGGATAAGAAAATCCCCTGGCAGCTTCCCAGAAGCACTCACAGGTGACTGACTAGGGACTGCAGAGCCTGGCAGATATCAGGGGACCAGGGTGGAGAGCCTGTTGGAGATTCTGGGGACAAGCTTCCCAGCCGCAGGAGGAGGGTGAGGAGAGAGGAGCTGGTGAGGGACATGGGAAGGAGTTCAGACTCTGGAGGGGCCAAGAAAAGGCTTCTAGGATTGGACTTCACACAGGTGACAAAAGAAACAAGAGAAGGCTCTTGGGAGAGACACTGAAGGCAGCTGGCCTGGGGAAGAGGGAAGAGGCACAGAGAACATCTCCAGTCCCTGTGGCTCTTCTCCTAAGAGTCGGCCACCATCATGGCAGTGTGGGCCCACTAGCTGTCCTGCAGAAGCCCACTCCTCCTGGCTCGCAGAGCCAGAGGGTAGAGCTCAGAGCTGTGGAATGGGGGGGGATTCAAGCCAAGAAACGGGAAAGGAAGGCCTCCCACACTAGTGGTCTAACCATCACCCAAGCCTCTGGATGTCCCACAAACCACACATGCACAGCTGGACTCTAAGCACAGCGGAGCATGAAAGGACTGAGCTCCTCCCAGCAGAACCCGCAAGACAACATGGAGATCGAATCCAACCCACCTGATGACACTTAAAATATAAAAGTATATCCGTGCTTTTCGGATGAACATAGCAAAATATAGCACCTCCCCACAATTCAGAAAATTAGAAGGGTTTTCAAAAGTATCTCCCTTGCAATATGCAGGATATAATCTGAACTTCAAAAGCCAAGAAATTCAAAAGCTATGAAAATGGGCAAAGGACTTGGATAAATAGTTCTTAAAAGGAGACACACAAAGGGCCACCAGGCATTCAAAACAAACAAACAAACAAATGCTGAACATCAGGAGTCATTGGGGAGATGCAAATTAGAAAGACAATGAACTATCCCCTCAGGCCAGTCCATCAGTCCCAGCAGTTCCCCTTGATTTTCACCAAGAAGGCAGAAGATAAGCACAGGGAGTATGTGGAGGAAGGGCAACCTGCTCACTGCAGTGGGAACTACCCTGGGGTCCAGCAGTTCTGCTGCTGGGCGTGTGTGCAGAGGACATGGGATCAGCAGGAGAGACAGCTGCTGGCTGGGTCTGCTGCAGCATTGCTGAGAGTCCTGAAGACATGGAGTTATCCCAGGGCCCCCCATGGATGGGCGGATAAAGATGCAGCAGGTGGACATGTGGAGTGCTGCCCAGCTTTGAAAAAGAAGGGCATTTTGTCATTTGCAGCAACACAGGCAAACCCTGGAGGACCTTCATCTATAAGCAGGGCACTGAAAGTGAAATTGAGGGCGCTCTCCTCTCATGTGACATCTACAAAAGCCCAAGTCACAGAAGCAGAGGGGAGAATGGCAATTAGGAGCAGGAAGTGGAGGTGAAGTGGGGGTGGGGTGCGAGGGGGCGTGGTTGCCTTGGGGGAAAGGAGTGTGTTCAGAAGTCAGTGAGGCAGACTGGGTAAGAAGGTATGGCACACCTGAGACCTGCGGAGAGGGGACATTTAAATGGTCTCATCACATACCCACAAATATACAGGTATGTAACGTAGCCATTTCTCAGTGTGAGCCTGAATCCAAGCACCACCTGGGTCTCTCTGTACCTGTCATCTCTCTCCTCTGTCCACTGAGTCAGCATGGCCACAGGTGAGCTGCAAATCTTCCTCAACTGCCATGAACTGACCGAGGATGGTAAAACACCACACCTGGTGCTTCAGAAGGCTCGATTTTCAAGAACATGTGATGTCTCAATCTTAGAAGATTGAAGTCAGCTAGAGAATGTTATCTGATCAAAGGAAAAATATTACAAATCAATAGCAACAGGATATCTAGAAAAGACCCAAGTATTTGGAAATTAAGCAATTTCCCAACCGTTCATGAAGGGAAGACGAATCCCAGGGGATTCCTTTCCCATCTTGTGCTCCTCATCTGAGTGTTAACGGAACTCAGTCCAAGCAATTTTGGTGTCACTGTGGTCTCTTCTCCTTGCTGGCTGGGGGCTGGGCCCTGCTCTTGGAACCCGGGGCCTAGTTGGTCGGGGTCATTGCACCAACATCTCAGGGTCAGCAGCAGGGAGGATCCTTTGCACACCTGCATCTCCCTCACCCAGCTCAGAAGGGCTCTCTGATTTTAAAGACTCATTTTACAAGATCAAATCCAAAACAACCCCTCCTCTCAAGGTATGTACCCTTAATCAAATCTGCAGAGATCTTTTTGCCATGGGAAGTAATATAATCAGAGTCTCCAGGGATTAGGGAATGGATATCTTAGGGGGCATTATTCTGCCTCCTAGGAAATCCTTCTTAAGAGGCCAGATAATTCCATTGGTAACTTTTATCTAATAATGCTAAGGGAAGAAACAACATCAAGCTTGCACAAACCTTCCAGAAAACGGAGGAAGATAGATACTCTCCAACTCATTTTTATAAAACCAGGAAGCCTGACAAAGTTAATTTAGAAACAATACCATACCCTTCATGAACAGATGCAAAAACCTTTAACATGATTTTAACAAAGCGAATCCAACAAGCCTAGGTATATTCTTTCCATCTCGTTTATCTTCCAAAATGTTCATTTTTTTAAAAAGCTTTGAACAAAATCTCAGTGGCTTGGAAGGCCGAGGCAGGAGGATCACAAGTTCAAAACCAGACTCAGCAATTTAGTGAGACTCTTTCTCAAAATAATATATGTATATTATTAAAGGATATAAAGGGGATGTGGCTCAATGGTTAGTCACCCCTGGGTTCAATCTCTGATACCAAAAAATATATAAATAAATAACATAAAGCTGTTCCTGTTCTGACTCCTCTGGGGTCACTACTGGTCATTAGAACCCGTGGTCAGCAGGAGGAGAGCTAGGTATGCACACAAGGAGAGAGACCCAGCCCGTCCTCCACGTACCTGTCTCTCTGTAGTCATGGCAACCTTCAGAGGTAGAAGCTCTGCTGCCTCATTAGGCACTCCAGATCTGTCAGTGTGAATCCAAATCCATGAATTCGTGCTCAGCCAGCTTCACCCTGGAAACACGTGGGGGAGACAGCTGGGAACTTGGGTTCTGCTTAACCAAGCGGTCCATGTCCAGCCACAGCCCCCCATGGGTCTGCTTTAAGATGTGGTGACTCCGGTCACTGTGGAGCTATTTTAAAGGAATCGGTGGAGAGTTCTACCTTGTTTTTAAAGAACTAAGTAAAAGTTTGTTGTGGTTGTGAAATTTGAATTTGGCCTCCCTCCATTCATTTTTCTGCTGAATTTTGCCTTTGAAAATTGAGATGGAGATGTTGGAGGCTTCCCCAGTTTCAGCAGCAACTAATCAGCTGCATATCAAATCGGGCGTAACTGCGGAGGGAGTCCTGCACCTGGGAGCCTCAGTTGCAGTGAAGAGGGCTCCACACTGCAGACCACCCTTGACTTCAGCCTTCACTTCTCCCCTGGTCCCAGGAAGTAGCTCTGCAAACATCTCGCCTCTGGCACTCTCTCTCCTTCTTGGGAGGTAGCAAAGGGGATCTCAGCAAAGGAAGTTTTGATTTTGCTGTTAAGTGCCCCATATGAAGACCCTGGAATAAGAATGGGGTTTGTTTGTGATTAATGAAGCAGGGAGGGTTGGCCGAGTCCCTGTGAAACAACAACATGGAGAGCTTTGTGCCTGGCCATGCAGGGCATGGGACAGGCCCCAGCAGTGGAACTGCTCCCCGGGAGACAGAGCTGGAGGTGAGTGAGGGAAGGGAGGGCACAGAGGAGCCACCGGGGTGGTGTGCTCAGCATGGACCCTGAAGGGGGAGGAACAGTAGCACAGGCTGGGGTGTGACACTACAAGGCACTTTCTAATGATGATCCAAGTTCCACACCACCGAAGACTCCTTTCTCTATTCATATTTTCATAAGAGCAAGAGACTCAACCAGTCTAATGGTTTCTAATCTGTTAGAGTAAGTGTACAGGCTATAGTGAGGTCACAGGTCATAGTTACAGGTTACATAGCTATAATAACATTACATACTTTGTGTATTTGATGTGAGCATTGAATCCACCATTTTTTTTTTTTTTTTTTTTTTGGTGACAGAAAACCTGGCCTGAAAGTGTCTTCACCTAACAGATCCTGAGTAGTGATCCAGTGTCCTTGAAGAGGAGGCCAGAGCCCATGCTCCTGCATGACCTGCTTCTCCATTCTGTTTCATCCAGGTTCATTCTTGACTCTGCCCACCAGGGCTGGGGAAGTACAGGATCAAATCTAGACTCACTAACTCCCCTGATCTAGGCTGTATGATGACTTAAATAAAGGTCCCATGATGGACTTGTCTGAGCCATGAATTGACTGCCCTGGAAGCTGGGACAGGTAGAAGGAGTGGAATGACGGGACAGCCTCAGTCTTGTGGTCCACTCTGGACCCTGGAGCTGAAATTAGCTCCACAGAGCTCCTAGGCTGAGACTAGGGGTGGAGCGCTTCCTGGCACTCTGGGAATGGTGATAGTGGTAGAGTGGCAGATTCCACAAATGCCCCAATGGCCAAAGACCTTGGACAGCCTCATCAAGGTGAGCATTAATTTCAGCCCGTTTTTCTATAGGGGTGACTTGCCCGCCCTGAGCATTCAGAAGGTATTGTGTGTTTCCAGTATCTGGAGTAATTTTAAAATGGTGCATCTCAGGGTGAGTTCAGATCACTCTTTGCAACACTTGCTCTCTCTCTCTCTCTCTCTCTCTCTCTCTCTCTTTCTCTGTGTGTGTGTGTGTGTGTGTGTGTGTGAGTGTGTGTGAGTTAGTCCATTTTCTGTTGCTATTAACACAACAGGACTGGGTGTTTCTGCAAATAAGTTTCTGTGGGCTCACGGTTCTGGAGACATTCAAAATTAAGGGGCTGCATCTGCTGACCACATTTTGATGGCAGAGCCCCAAAGGGGTGCCAGGCATCAGCTGGCAAGAGCGTGTGTGCCCCCTTGGGCTCCATATCTTCTTATAAAGCCACAGGAGACAGTCTGAGAGGTGCCTCCCTAACCTGCCTTATGGAGTCCCACTCACCTCCCAGGGCCCCGCCCCTCAGCACTACAGCCAGGTTGAGTCCCTACACTCCTCATACCATGCAGTGGGGGTTAAACTGTAGAGAGTGATGACCATATTCAACCCACAGAGTTTGCTTGCTTCATCTCGGGAAGGGTGTGCTGACGCCATTTGGTAACCTCCACCACCTTCCACCCTCCTTGTCCCAGGGGAGGCTCCACCAGGGGTCTGGATAAGAATGAGGGGACCCAGCCGCTACCAGGGAGAGGCTCTGGCTGGAGGCTAGGAAGCTAGACTGAGGGCCTCCAATCTCTTGCCCCTCCTGGTGAATCTCTCCGTATCTGGCCCACTTGGCCATCCTCCACTTCCTGGCAGGAGAGGCAGCGGCTCTGATGTGGTGGGGTGAAGGGGGCAGCCCCACAGGTGAGCTCTGAGTGGCTTGGGTTACATTTCTGAAAATGTAGCTCAAAGCCCCCTCCTGCGGCCACTCCAGTGATTTTCTGGGTGCTCGTGCTCTGTAGCAGATAGCTAGCTAGGCTCATATCACCTAGACGGGTTCCCACCCCTGTGGATGCCACGTACATAAATGGCTCAGCCCTGGCACTGATAACCTTCCATGAATGAGATGGTAAATCCCAGTGCCACTTAAGCCATGTCACTTGTTTTCTGTTACGACACCCACACATAGCACCTGGAAGGCTCAGGGCTAGGGAGCCCTGCTCTGCTATTGACTTGCTGTGACCTGGAGCAGCCACTTGACCTCTGTGGCTTCGGTTTAATTGCATCTACAAGTGAGGAAGGCCTGAGACGCCCCTGAAATGCCAGAATGCCATGAGCCCTGAGACTTTAATTTCCTGTGGTTTCGTTTGCAGGAGCTGAAGGTATTCGCAGCCCTGCAGCAACTTCCTTTCAAGGCAATAACCTGACTGGATGGAGGGGAGAGAAGAGGGGTGTGTACCTGGCCCTTGAAGAAAACCAGGTCATTCAATCCAGCATCGTAGCCCAGCCAGGTGTGATCGCTTGTCTCACTGCACAGATGATAAAACCAGGGCCCAGAGGAGGATAGCCGCTGGCCCACGATGGCACAGCTTCTTGGTAACAGAGCAGGCCTTGGACTCCTGTTCTACTCCAAGTTCAGTGCCTGTGATCTACCGTTTTCCTCTCTCAGGGAGAAGGGAGGAAGCACCATTTGCTGAGACCCTCCTGGGGAACATTTTACACTTAGCGGGTGTTTGTGGGTCTCACCCACTGGGACAGTTCCTCCACACCTAGAGCATGTCATAAGAGACCAAAACCAGCAGAGCCTTCAACCCCTGGCCGACCTCCTGATGGCCATGTCAAAGCACAGCAAGCCAACTGCGTGAGCCCGTGCCAAGGCCGGCCACCAGGAGAGCCAGCGCCAGGCAGCTGCTCACACCACGCAGCACCTGGCCGCTGCTCTCAATCGGCCTCCATCTCATGATCTCTTATCAGCACTGAATTCAGCTAATCAGCTGTCTGATTAATGCTGCCAGGCAGCACCATTGATAAGCCATAGAGATTTGACTCTGGCTCCATTCATTCAATCCGTGAGTAACAGATGCTTTATCGGGTGCCCTTGGAAATGGGCTCCATTGTCTGTGTTTTCCCATAATTAAAGGTGGCCCTTCATGTGAGCGCTAAGTGCCCCAGATGTGGGCTCAGCTCCCTGGACAGATCCAGCCAGTTTGGTTCTCAGTTCACGTCAAGGACAACCCAAGCACCTTGCTACTCATCCAGAGGAAACCAGAGTGGTCCTCTGAGAAGACTGACAGCCGCCCTTTCTGCTCCAGCCTCCCATTGGGTCAGGCTTCGAGGTTTTCCAGGGCTACCTGCCATCAGGCTGTTCTCCTCAGCACGGTCGGGTGGGGCAGAGTCTTGCCAGGTCCCTGCCCTGGGCTGTGTCACCACACCCAGTGCTTCCAGTTAATTACACACACGCAAGGTGGAAAGGCCTTGCTCCGGTGGAAAGCCAAGTTCCTGTGGGGTCGGGGTGCTGGGGCCACTTTATGACATGAACATGAGGCCAGCACCGGTTTGCTCAGAGGGCCGCGAGCACCAGGGAATCACATCACCTGTCTGCCCTGGTTAGGCACCTCACCAGCAGATGCACAGAGCAGATGATGGGATTTGTTCTGGACGTTGATGTCTTGAATTCAGATGTGCAGGCAGGGGAGAGCGGGAGGCCAGGGGATAGTTCAGCCTGGGATGGAGGAGCGGCCACAGCCACAGTCCTAGAGAAGCGGCTCTCCCTCTCTCTCCCAGCCCAGAGCAGGAACCCCCAGGAGGCAGGAAGGAGCAGGTCAGAAGCTGCTCACGCCATGTCCTCCACTCCTGGTAGAGGCCCTTAGTGGGGTCGGGGCACACTGGATCATCTAGAGAGGGCAGAAAGGGCCACACCTGGCCTGTCAGGGGGGATTCTGTTTGGGAGTTTTTATGGTTTAGAAATGAGGTGTCTCCCCAAAGCACATGGTTAGATAATGGGAGAATTTTCAGAGTGAAATGGTTGGGTTATGAGGACCTTAGCCTAGTCAGTGGACTAATCCACCAATGGATTAACTGGCCATAGTGTAGGCTGTAGGGCGTGGCTGGGGGGTGAGTGCCTGGGTGCATGTCTTTGGGTTCATACTTTGTCCCTGATGAGCAGGGCTCTCTCTGCTTCCTAGTTGAGGTGTCCTGAGCTGCTTTCTTCTGCCTTGATGCCCTGCCTTACCTTGGGTTCCAAGCAATGGAGTCGGCCCACAGGGACTGAACCTGGGAAACCACCTGCCCCAGATAAACTCCCGCTCCTCTATGTTATTCCTGCCAGGTCTTTTGGTCACAGCCACAGAAGGCTGACTTCCACAGGAAATGAACAGAACACCGGCGGCTAGCTGTCCCTTGAACAAATGAGAGTTGATCTGAAGACGTGGCAGGAGGAGGTGGGGCTGCCGGCTTCCTGCAGAGCTCAGTTTTGTCCCAGATGCAGGCTCTGTTTTCCGGCCTCCACCATCACATGCACTTGGCTACATTAGGTCACACAAGGGTGGCAGCTGCACACCCAGCAGTTCTGTCCATGCTCCAGCAGGAGGGTGGGGCTAAGACAGCAGGCAGCAGGCAGAGTAAAGGTGGGCAGGGCGTCAAGCTGCCCAGGGCTCCTGTCCTCACCTCAGGTGTCCTCAGTGTGCTGAGACATCTGCCCACGACTCCACCACATCGCTGGCCGATGGAGCCTTGCAGATGGACTTAGGTTGCCAGTTGGTGGGTTCGTGCTTATCCAGAAGCAGGGTACGGGGCGGTCCAGGGTGACCACACAAGCCCTTTGGAAGTGGAACCCTTCTCTGGCTGGCTGCATAGTTTTATTTTTATTTTTTTAAGTTTTTTTTTTTTTTTTTTTTTTTTTTAAGCATTGCCTGTTGGTTACTTTAAAAATCAAAGTCTCTGGAAACATACAGAGAAGGCCGTGAACACCCTTCCCTCCTGTCCTGCTGCTGGAGGGCCATCCTCCAGGTCTCTGTCTGCAACCACCACCCTCCTCCCTCATGGCACCTAGGGAAGGGGCCTTGCCTGGAGAAGTGTGGTTCCTGGGGTGAGTGCAACCCCAGACTCCAGCCCCCAGAATGCGTCTCCAGGAAGCCTGTGAGGGAGGAGGCGTCCCCTCTCTACTCCTCCCTGAGCCACAGGTCAGCATGTGACCTGGGTTGGACCCCAAACCCACAACCCTGGGGCTTTGAATTTGTTCTTAAGTTGAGATATAATTTGCATACCCACCAAATTCACCCTTTCTAAGTGCTTGATTCTGTGGTTATGGGTTGATTCTCAAAGCTGTGTGCACCCTCGCCACCGCCTGATTTCAGAACATTCCTATTGTCCCCAAGGAAATCCAGGGACATCCACCCCCAGTCACTCCTCGATTCTCCCCAGTGCCCTGGGCCCTGGTGGGGACTAATTTGCTTTGCATCTGTAAGGACTGTCCTCTTCTGGACTTTCACATGAAAAGAATCGTCTGGCATGTGACCGTCCGTGCCCCACTTCTTTCTCTTCATGGCTGAGCAACGCCCTGCTACAGGTGACCGTGTCTTGTTGATCCACCAGTTGATGGACAGTAGGGCCATTTTTGGCTGCTATGAGGGACTTTGACTACTGAGTGAGTGACTTGCAGCCAGGAGGTCACTTGGTGGTCATTTTTTGGCACAGAGATAAATGGCAGAGGAGGCTGGGTGGTCTCCCTGGTGAAAATCTGGAGGGAATCTTCCTCATTTCCTGTTTCCACCTCCCTCACCTTATGGAGCTTCCTTAGTCCCTGTTATCCTCAGCCCTGGTCTCCCAGCCTTCGGCCACCTGAGGAGTCCCCACCTCTGAGAAGCACACCTACTGTACCCCTTGGTGTCCTGTGCGTGTAGCAGGTTAGACCTCTGAGTATTAAAGTGTATCTTATGAGTATTTCCTTTCCTGTTGGCTCTCAAAATTGTGTCCCCGGGGCAACGTCTTCTAGTCAATTTCAAAGCAGATGTAAAGGCTCAGAGAAGACATAGCCCAGAGTGTGAGAGAACATTCCTGAAGTCTGCTGGGGAGGGGCTTTTTGAGCCCAGAGACTGGACAAGAGCTGAAGGGACAGAGGGAGTGCTGGGCAGGGCTCCAGACATGTCCTCCAGCCAGTTGAGAGTGTGGAAAGACACTGTGGAATGCAGCTTGGTGGCCTCTCTGTGCCAAGGCCCAGGCACCCAAAGGTGTCTTTCTCCCTGTGGTCTCTGAACAGACAAGGGCCAGGAGGAGAGGAAAAGAGCTGGGACAGCTCTGGAGGTTTGGGGATGAGAAGAGGAAACCACACCTCCTGGCCATGGTGGGGATTCTGCATGACACTGGACCAGGGGGGTGGGGGGGCACGCCTCACTGTCACATCTAACTCCTGGGCAAGATGTTACCTGCCCCAAAGCTGTGGAGATGGCTATTTCCCATGATTGTCTTGAAGATCACACTGAAAAAGAGAGGAAAGTGCATTCACAGGTGATGAATATCCAAGTCTAAGTCCTCTGGCTGAGGTGCTCTTCAGAACTACGCCATTCTACCGTAACAGACACGGGACTTAACAGGGTGGTTCTGTGAACATCACCCTGCGCTAGGTGAACACAGGCTCTCCCCTAATTAAAAGGCTCTCTCAGTTCCTTTAAGACAATTTACTTCTTCAAACACATCAGACAATTAATTATTTTAAAATCACAGGACTTTCCTTAGCCTTCAGATGACTCAGGGGACAGACCCTACGTTTGCAGGTCTTGGAGGCTTGCTAAAAGGTTTCAGCTGGGTGAGAATTTTAACTACAGACACCAAGTCCAAAACTGAGGTCTGTTTCCAGTACAAACAACCTGAGCTAGTGCTTGGGAGGTCGGGAGGTCGGGAGGATGCTGGGAGCTCAGGAGGCTCATTTCACATTTAACACTAAGAACATCAAGCACAGCTAATGTGGGGCCAGGAACTTACTGCAGACTTGGACCTGATCCATGCCACCGAGAATAAAAGTGGACACACAGAGGCACACAAGTGCCTATCCTGGGTCTTCCAGATGGCATTCCAGAGGCTAAAGTTCCTTCCCCTGTCACATTATATGAGGACCCTGTTTCCTACACAGTGGTAAGCCCTTGAGGGCAGAGGCAGGGACCCTTCCTGCCTGGTTGACCACCCCATTCCCTGCACATGGCCTGGTTCACATACTCAGCATATATTTGCTGGATAAGGTGTTAGAGAAGCAGAGACTCCAATCTAGAGAGGCCCCCTGGGCTCGGTGACTATTTCCAGTAGGACAGGTGTCAGACAGTAGAGAGAGATGGGGCAGTGGCACATGGGCATGTACCAGCCCAGTTAATAGGTCAACTTGGGCCAACTGTTCTCGGGGTGAAGGGCAGGACAGATGAATTGACTCTTATGTAAAACAGATCATGTGTAGATGTGGGTACTAATTCCTGTAAGATATGAAACAAGCTTTAAAATCATCTGTGGGCCTGTGGGTTTCCTGGCTCCTACATTGTGGTTTTTGTCCTAAACCCATGGAACCTAGGGGAGATATTCTTCCACAGAATTCCTCCTGGGAAACTTGCTACAAGTCTTCTTTCCTCGCTTTGGGTCCCTGCTAATGTGGAAAGACATACAGCCCTGAGACTCGCTGGCACGATAAAGGGCCAGACTCAAGGACTCTCAGAAACTCTTCCCTGTGGCTGAGCTCGGCTGACAAGCGTCCTGTGATGGGACTTGCCCTGGTTTGGGCTCTGAACGGAAGCAAGGTGGCCTGAGATGCTGCCATAAATGAAAAGCAAGCAAAAGGACACTTTGGAACCAGGGGAGAACAGGAGAAGGGCAACTGGGGTCTTGGAGCAGATGCAAAGTTGCTGCTGTCAGCAGAGCTGTCCTCCCTGCAGGGCTGGGCCAGGCGGGCACTCAGCAGCTGCTGGATGATGGTAGTTCTGACATGGGGACAGAAGCCTTTCCTAGGAGCGCAACGCTCAAGTATCCTGAAGAAAAGGAACCCTCTTCATCAGTGTCACCTATGGATAAGACACTGCCATCCTTAGGTGAGAAACCCAGACTCAGCCCAGAGATACCAGGTGACCTCAGTCGGCTGGGAGCTGTGCTGTTTTTGGGACTCCTACAACAAGCTTCCACAAATCAGGTGGCTTGAAACACAACGCATCCCCTCACAGCTCTGGAGCGAGGGGCCCGCAGGGCTGAGCTCCCTCCAAAGTCTCAAGAGGGGCCTGTCCTGCCCCTTCTAGCTCCTGGTGAACCCATGTGCCTGGCCTGTGACTGCACACTTCCACCTGGGTATCTGTCTTCACACAGCCTGTCCCCAGATCTGTGTGCCTTTTATTTACTCACATAGATACTCGCTGGCTGAAGGGCCCCTCCTAACCCAGGACACCTCATCTCCATTCCTCCCTGAATCGCACTTGCAAAAAAGACCCTCTTTCCATATAAAGCCACACTCTGAAGTTATGGTGGACACACCCTTTGGAGACCACCGTTCAACCCACCACAGGATCCAGAGGCAGGACTGGGGCAGGCATTAGAGAGGATGCTCTGTCCCCTTTCCCCTCTCGGCAGACAAGAAATGCACAGTGGCTGCATACCCCGGAGGCAGTTATAAGGGGACACTTACACAGGTGGGGTCAGGGTTTAAGGAAATAAAGCAACAGTGCAGAGGACAGGGGGAGCCCTTGGAACAGGGACAAGTGATCATTAGGACAGAGCCATCAGGGAGGGGTTGTGGCCTTTGGTGGGCAAACGCTAGCACAAGACAGAAAGCCCAGCCTACCCTCTTCTCACACCCTGTTCCCCACTGGTGCCTCTGGTTAGTCAAACCCAACTGGAGCAAGGAGAGCAAAGCCCCCTGCCCTGCCACCCACGTTGGCACCAAGTGAGAGATGGATACAGGAGCCCTATAGGGCGAGGAAAGGCCATCTGCATTCTCATGAGATAAGCTGGACCATAGGGCATGGCCCTATCTGTGGGCAAATTAGGGGCTCTCATCCCCTCTGGAAGAAACCCCTGCTCAGATCTCAGCTCTCCTTACAGGGCTCAGAGGAGAGCAGAGGAGAGGCAGGAGGTGGGGTGAGGGGGGTGCTCTGAATGGCAATTGCACCTACCAGATAGATTCCCCCTCCCAAGGCAGGAGGCAGGGAGGTAAGGAGGCAGCTGCCCCACCCAGTCCACTGGCTGTGTGGGCTGAGAGGGAAGCCCCCATCCCCCTGCAGGAACAGGACCTGGGAAGAGTGAGCAACCTCCCTGTTAAGGCAAAAGCAGAGGATCACATGCAAGAATGGGCAAGCAGCACTCCTGGGCAAAATGCAGCCCTTGGCCTGACTCTGTAAATAAAGTTTTATTGGCACACAGCCATGCCCATTGGTTTGTGCTTTGCCCGTGGGGTTTTCCTGTAATGGCAGAGTTCAGCAGTTATCACAGACCATGGGCTCCTCAGCCACCCTGCCTAGGAACAAGGCCTGGACTTTGCCAGCCACTGGGTTTCCCTGAGCCTGTGTCCCCCGCTGTGAAGTGGAGAGGATGAGAGGTTCTGAGGCCTGATGGGGTCCCCCAGAGCCCCAGACACACACTGCAGGGAGCACTGCTGACAGACGCCTGGCGCCTCAGAAGGCAGGGCAGGGCAAAGTCAGAGGCTCCCACACACACAGAGAGCACTGCTGGATTCTGTTCCCTCCCAAGGCCTGCAACTGGGGAATGGCTGACCCACAAGCCAGTTCCGACTGCCACTCCTTGACACCTGGGCCTACATCAGGACAAGGAGTCCTTCTTTCCATTAGTTGCTGGTGCCACTAATGAATGACTCTTGTTTGGGGACATCTGTACTCCCCTCCCAGCCTCCCCTTTACTGAGGGTCACTGAGCCTCAAGTTCCCTGGATGAGACTCACTCTTTGTGGTTAAGTGCATTATCTAAAGGGGCTCATGCAGACAGACTTGTTCAGAGGGAAAGAGGGAAGACCCCTGGACCGGACGCCCCTGACCAGCCGCTCTCCAGCTCCGTTCCACATCACCCCGCCACCCTGGCCTTCTCCCTACTTCTGGACCTGAAGTCCTCCCCTCTTGGGGCTCCAGGGAGAATTCAGCTCCCCACCTGCAGCTTCCCCGGGTTGGGGCAGGTGGCTGGGAGGGGCTGGACGCCTATGGTCTCCAGGAGGACCATCACTCTCCTCCTGTCCTAAAGCCTCGCTGTCTGCCTCACACTTACCTCACGCACCTGGTTTTATGGGCATTCCAACACTCGCTCTCTGAAGTCTCCATTTCTGTGGCCACTAGACATGGTATCTCTCTTCCACTGAGGTGTGAAGGACTCCCCAACAGAGACCTTCCCTGCTCTGTACCCCAGATGTCTCTAACTGGCTGGCCTGTAGCAGGTGCATGGTGAGGGACCCAGGATGGGAGAAAGACCTATCGTCTGAGTCAAAAGAGGCTGCCGCTCTGTTTAGAACCTGAGGTTTCTTGGGTTTATTTTGATTGTGGTAAAATATACATGATGTAAAATTTCCTGATTTAACCATTTTAAAGTGAGCAACTCAAAGGCATAAAGGACAGGGTCAGTGTGGTGTGACCATGACCACTGCCTGGTTCCGGAGTTTCTTCCTTACTCAAGATGGGACGCAGGATGCACCCCCCCACACATGGCTGCAGACAGGACATGCTTCCACATAGGTACATCTTTGCTTATTTTGAGATAATTCTTTTCGAAACTAAATACATAGGAGTAACTCTGAGAAGCTGTCTTTTGGTAAAGAAAAAAAAAATATGTCTAGGAAGGAAATCTATATTAGCCCAAGTACCTGTGTTGGGCAGGGGCTTCCCTGAGAAAGCTTGTCACCTGAGAGGTCTTAGCTGCACAACAAGACAAACTGTATTCACCATACACTTCTCTCACCCTTGAAAACTTGTCTCCACCCCCTCCAGAAGCCCAGATCTCTATTCCTTTCTGTAGCTCAGGATATCATAAAGCTTCAACCCTACCTTGTGTCAATTTAATTCATTATCCACCAAAAATGTTGGTGGGTGTTGGGAAGCCTCTTCACCCTCCCCTACTCACCCCAAAGAAACCCAATATGTGCAAGCTGTCATGATGTTTTGCCATGACATTGTTCAATAAATGCCTTCAGATGTATGTCTTCTGTTTATCAAATCCTGGTGTGATCTGTCCATCCTGAGATGGCCAATCCCTTACCCCGCCCCACACCAGAGCTCCTTCAAGGCCACTGTACATTTAACCAGTCCCACATATTTGAACAACTGCATCAGGAACTCTGCTAACGTCCTACTTGGACGTTAGAGATGCCGTGCTCTAGACTTAAAATGAAGCTACGAGGCACTTCATGTTGACCACTATCAGCTTAAGACGTCAAACTTGGAGTGGGAAAGTCTCTGGGTGCCCCTCACAGCTGCAGCCTGGAGATCGAGATTCCCCCCTAAGTAGAGGCGAAGCAAGCACTAAAGGTTTCAGCAGTGTTGGGGCTGCTAGTGGGCTGGGGAAGGTCAGGTGCACATCTTGCAAGTGTAGGTGGTCTTATCGGGGAGTGCAAAGGCAGGGTAGGTGGATGCCAGCCAGCCAGGGGCTCCTTATACCGGGTGCTTGGCTCTAGCACTGGAAGTCTGCAGGTAGTAAGCAGGAGCAGAGAAGGTGGGGTGCAGAGGGAGGCCTCTGGAGCAGGGCTTTCCACCCGGACCTGGGGTTGCTCCGTGGAGTGGCTTTAGGAAAGTCAGTGAGGTGCAGTGCGGCTCAACTCCTGTTATTATTTGTAGCAGACTGTCACGCTCCTAGTGTCTTAAACCAACATGACTTAATTATCTTTTGGTTCTCAAGGTCAGGAGTTTTTTCACATAAGGACAAAAGCCGTACAAGCTCAGGGCTCTCACAAGCTTCCTTTGAAGGGGAGAGGCTGGACCTACAAAGGCAATGCCACCAAACTAAAATGGGTCCTGAGGCAGGAGGATCTCAAGTTCAAAGCTAGCCTCAGAAATTTACTGAGGCCCTAGGCAACTTAGTGACACCCTGTCTCCAAGTAAAAAATAAAAGGTGCTATGGATGGGGCTCAGTGGTGAAGTCCTCCTGGGTTCAATCCCAGGTACAAAAAATAAAATTCCTTTATGGTCCCAGAATCAGCTTTTCCGCCATCCACAGACAGAGCCATGGACCCTGTGTGCTAGCTGGGCCCAGAGTGTCCTGCTCACAGTCCACGAGGTTCTGAGAAGGGAGAGCAGGGAAGGGGCTGACAGGAGGGAGGACAAGGAGTCCAGGAGGAGAATACTGCAGTCCCATCAAAGGCCTTCCCTTCCTCTTTTCCTTCCTTCTTCTCCTCTTCCTCCTGTTCCTCCCTTTCTCTCCTGTCACCTTCCCTTTCCTTACAATTGCTAAGACTTTGTGGCTTTTCCTCGGTGTATGAACTGAATTCTTGGAGCTCAGAAGTGCAAATCCGAAGGCCAGACCTGAAAGTCAACCTGCTCTCACCCCCACCCCAGGACCCACTGGGAAAATCCCAGTCTTTAGAATCTACTGGAAAGTTACCATCAGCCTAAATGTTCCCCAGCCCTGTTCACCAGGAAGGACCAGCAAGAGTTCCAGCTGGGAGAGTCGTGCCAGGGGTTCCAGAGGAAGGGAGAATGCTGATTCTTCCCATGTGGGTCTCCGAAAAGTCAGGGTCAAGGTTTGATGGGGAGGCAGCCTTGGAAGCCCAGAAAGGGCTGGCAGGGAGGGTGGGGCATGGAGTTCTGGCCAGGATGCAGTGTCCCTCAAGTATCCCTCGCAGGTCCTGCAGAGCTCCTGCAGGAAGGAAGAGTGCATGGATATTCTGAGGTTCTCACAGCCCAGAACCTTCCATGCCTCTCTGTTACCTGGAGTAGGATCCGCCTTCCCCCTTCATCCCGTGGCAATGCCCCACACTCTGGCTCCTCAACTCCAGTGCCTGCAGCTGCTGGACCATGCCTGGTGGCTGACACAGCATGAACAGCTGCTCAGAGGGATACTAAGAGGGCAGATTCCTTGGGACAGTGTCTGCTCAGAGAAGGATGTGGCTGGTGGTTTGTCAACTGATAGACTTCCTCCCTCTGCATTGACTCAGAAAGAGCTTAGCATTGGGGGACAAAGAAGGGCCTCTTGTGGTCACCCAGGAGTCTTTCTAATTAAAGAGAATGCATGCAGAGCCTTACCAAATATCCTTCAAGTGGCAGATAACAGAAGAACCCACCCAAACAGCCCAATGAGAAGGAAACCTCAGCATCTCACGTATCAGAATGTCTTCAGGAGTGGGGACCCCGGCATAGGTTACTGTGTAGCTGTATATAAGCTTCCCCTCCCCCTTTCTGCTTCTCCAGCCTCAGCCCATCAGCTGGGTCCCCGGCCCTGGAAGGATGGCTGCTTTGGCTCCAGGGCGTCCCTAGGACCAACAGCACTGTGGGTCTCCTTCCCAGCACCAGGGTCGCCTTTTCCAGGGACTGCTCAGCTAATTTTCTCTCACATCTTATTGGTTGGAATTGGGTCACATGCTTAGACCTAAGCCAATGACAGCAGAGAAAGGGACTGGTTGGGTTGAACTACTCTGGATTTCCCTGGGAGCTGGGGAAGGATGGGCTCCTTTGCTCCCAGGGCTGGTTTCAGGTCTTAGTTACGGCAGCCTCAGCCTCCACCTCAGCCTCCGCCTCCACCTGCTGTTTTTTCCAGAGGAGCCACCTGGGGTTTTAAAAAACAGACACTAACTCAGGAGACTGTGACAAACAACTGCTTGGCCATAAAACGTTTTTTATCTACAGATCTTTAAATGGGAAGGAGATTTAACAGGATCACTGAAAATTGGCTGTGTGTGTCCCTAGGGGACTGTGGTCCTTCAGCCACGATCAATGAGAGAGACACCTCTAATAATGGAACCAGCAGGAGAGGGGCGAGGAGCCTGGCTGGAAATCTTCAGATGTTTCTCACAAGTGCGAGACTCAGATTCTGTGTCACCACCAATTTTGTTTTATTATTATTATTTTTATTTTTTCAGGAAACTCCCATTGTCAACTCAGAAAGGCACTGGGTGTGCCTTCCCACATTGGATTCAGCACCTCTTGGCAAGCCACTCAGCACCCAGCTTCCAACAGTAATTACCTGGGGCCTTGGACACGGGTCTAGCTTGTGGCCAGTCTATCTGCCAGGCGAAGAATCACATATCAGCCAAACCTGGGTGTCAGAAGATCCCAAGGCCTGCACTTGGAAAATTAATACATTTTGTGCTGGCCGGTTGCATTTGAAAAAGATTCTTCCCTTTCTTTAAATGTCACCTCTTCTAATGCACAGCCATATTGTTGCTTATAGGTCAAGAGCTCTGAAAGTCTGGCCCAAGGTTTATTCATTGCATTTGGGTTGGGTGCAGTTAAAAGGCAGGGCTGGACAGGCATGAGAAAGGTAGAGTTACAATTTAGCCTTGGCGGTTAGAAGAGGAAAGAAAACTGTTCTGACAAATATATGTCAATGGAACAAAGATTTACTGGTGGCATAAAGTGGGCTTCTTTTTGGAAGGACGTCAGGTATAAATACAGGCCTGCCCCAGGGAAGACATGATCAGGCCTCCAAGAGCTCTTAGACCGGGCCCACCTCCGCCCTGTAAGCTCAGCTTTTCCCGCTCTGGCTCTGTGACCAAGCCCTGCAAAACCTCGAGCCCTGCAAAGCCTCCAGCCCTGTCTACACCTTGCATAATCCACACTTTAAAGTCCACCTCACAGATGGAGACAATTAAGAGCTGAGGGCCAAGATCATACACAGTGGACACCAATAACTCCCCCTGAATCCAACTCGTAAGCCAAGCATTTCAATGCCTACGAAACAAAGCTAACTCTGTACTCTGTTATAGTTCTCAGGTGTAATCAGAAAAAAAAAAAATGATGGCCTAATTTTACAATTTAAGCCCCTAAATCTCCATTTTTGGAATTTTAAACCCTTACCACACTATTCTGTAAATTGGATTTTCTCCCCCCAAAATCACTGGGATTGAGGGCAATAAAGAAGGACTAAGGAAAGGAACATCCACTTAACTCCCTAGCCCTGCGAGGCCTGCCGGCATGGCTGCAGCTCCAGCTGACTGAGGTTCGAATCTTGGAGTCAAGACTGAAAGTCAAAATCTCAGACGAACCCTGGTGATGGCTGGGGAACAGACTGAGGTGACCAGCTGAGACCTGGGCTGATGTCCCTTGGTGGGAACAAAGATTTACTGGTGACATAAAGTGGGCTTCTTTTTGGAAGGATGTCAGGTATAAGGACCTGGAGGGAGTTCCATCCTGAATGTGGGGAATGATGCGAAGGTCTGGGTTTTCCAGTGCAAGTTCATGTGGGTGGAGAAGCCCGTGAATGCCCAGGAGGCAGTGAGCCTCGGTCTAGGGGGTTCAGGTCAGCCCTGTCCAAGGAGAGCGACTACACACCTGCTTGGCAGGATGTCACCAATGCGTCCACACAAAACCAAAACAAAGACAGCCAACAATAGGCCTCAGAGCCTCAGTTCCATGCTGATGAGGCCTGAGGCCCTTCTTTGCTAATGTAGATAACATGGCTGAGCATGAAGCATGTTCACTTTCACAGAGAAATTGAAAAATCTAAATATTTTTCATTATATAGTCATTGGAAGTGATTTTAAAGTGAGTTCGTAAGGAAACGTATAGACTTTTAGTGCCATAAATCAAACACACTCTGTATTGGGATGTTATCAGGAACAGTTTGGGATATAAAATAATAGCCCTTCAACCTTGGAAGTAAATTATAAAATTATATAGCCAAAGAAATACGTTAGCAACCACAAACCATGGCGCCTGGAGAAGAGATATCACAGGTGGTCTGGCAAATGGCATCTGGGACTTGATGTTTTATTGTCAGAGCAAGTGCCCTTTCTGTAAGGTGGACAGTATTGGGGACTAAAAGAGCCAGCCACAGTAGGAAATAAGTGAAGTTAGAATCAGTTCCTTTACTCAATTTACAGGCAAAGCAAATCAGGCAACAGTAATACAACAAAAATCCCCCCGCACTTGAGTGAATTCCCGCCCAGCTTGCCAAGTATGTGCAGTCAGATCAATATTTCAGTAAAAATCAATAAAAACATACAGGGCAGAAATAAAGAATCCCAGTCGCACTCATGCATGCAGTAAAAACTATTATTTCTCTGACTACCTGTAGAATGATAAGCAGCTTGAAAAAAAAATTTCTAACCAAAGTGAGCAGGATTCGAGAATTGACAGAACTTCCATTTCTCTTTGAACTGAGGGTGTGGTGCCAAGAAATTTGAATCTAGACTATTTGAGCTCACCACTAATTGTGTTGTCATCTGGGTGTCCAGGAGCAAGGGCTGATTGTGGCCGGCAGGGACAGCTTCTGGAAGGTGCAGTCCCAGGAGGTCCAACCTGCTGTCTCCCCCTCACTGTCCCCAGCCGTCAGAGCAGTGTGGCTCAGAGAAGCTAAACTTGTGGCTATCTGATGGACAGAGGAATGAATGAGCTGTTGAACATCAAGACTGAATTTATCTCTCTAGGCACTTGCAGATATTTTAGGGGAAAGGCAGGGGGCTTCTTCTACGGTGTGGCAGAGAAGTCAGGGTCACCTAAATTTCAGCTTCAGCCTGACCTCTGCTGGGTGTTGAGGTCATGCCTACAGTGTGCCCACCTGAGTGTGCGTGAATGTGTGTTCATGCATGAGAGGCAGAGACAGAACAGGGGAGCAGTGGCAGCAGTGATATGCTGCTGTCTTTGGTAAGTTTTCAGGTGATTTCTGAGATTTGTATTTTTTAGCAATAAACACATGCTTTTTTAAAAATAAAACTGTGTTCATCTGAATTTATTGACACCATTGTTCCCAAAGTAATAAAAACAACAGCAAAGAGGTGACAATTTAGCAATGAAAAGACAGGACATTGGCCAATTGGCCTTCAGGTGATTGTCACTTTTTGTTCCCCAGGAGCTGACTGCTGTCACATTCTGAGAGGACCTGTAAGAGCAGGAAGAAGAGAAACAAAGGGTGGCATCCCCCTGCTGGTTGGTGACATGCCAGCAGTGGGTCAAGGATGAGGACAAGCTGTCAGTCTCAGACACGGCACAGCTCTCCCTTGTCTGGGGCCACATGTCACGGGTCCCTCCGCTCCAGTCCCCCTGACTGTGGCTCTGCCAGCTGCTTTGTGGAGCAGAGCTCTGGAGGCTGGAGACATTCAGACCAAACCAGTCTCCCCTCTATGACCCTTGGGAAGCAGCTGCCCCAGGACTTGAGGTCACATAGTGACCATAGAGACCAGCCATGAGAAACAGGCAGCCTATAGGCAGGGTAACGCTAACCACTGGTGAGAGGGGAGGGGTGTCCAGCTCAAGGGAGCACCCTCCCACAGGGACACTCTTCTGTTAGACCCCCTCCTGTTCAGAAAGGCTCCTGCCCACCAGGGAAAAGAGGTACCCTGGGGTTTGAGAACTTGGGAAATAGTGACGCCAGGGAGACCTGGGTAAAGGCTGCTCATGGTAGCGCGAGTCCCAGGTGCCCAGACCTCCACCAGTGGGCGAGTGGACAAGCACCGTGGGATGTCCATGCCTGTTATTCAGCCACTGAAAGGAAGGAAGTCCTGACTCGCGATCCGACAGGTGCACCCTGGAATGGCATGCTCTAGGAGAGAAGACACATGCAGAGGTCCAATCCCATGGGTGCCATTCAGAGAAAGCCTCCAGGAGAGAGACAGCCCCAGGGACAGGAAGAAAGCAGGTGGCTGTCAGGGGATTGGGCAATCATGGCTTCCTGGGTACAGAGTTACTTAGGGGGATGAAAGTGTTCTGAAACTAGAGACCAGGGGTGGTTTTTAGGATGTCATGCTGACACTAAATGCCACCGAGTGGTTGATTTTATATTGGGTAATTTTGTGTCATATGAATTTCACTGCAATAAAAAATAAAATGGATCAGCAAGGGAATTCAAGAAAAGAAATCTGCTTAGCAATGATCTAGATGCCTCGTGAAGCTGCATTCCTGGTTACCGCCTCTCCTCTGGTCTCTGCTCTGTATCCTCTTGCTCTATCAGGCAGCATCTTTGTAGGAACAGAGGAGAGTATGAAATTCTTTCCCAAAGGAATCTGAGTGTCAAGATGTTGGGAGAAGAGTGTCACTGCACCCAGGCTTGGCGTGGTCAGGAAGCCCCGTCACTCATGCCCAGGGGACAGGAATGCCTTGGTGTAGTTCCAGAGGGATGAACCTCCTGCTCTCTGTTTCCTGCTGGAGCCCCTGCCTGCATGGACCCAGGTGAGACCAGGGGAAGAGGGCAGGTCAGCAGGAGAGTAAGGAGATGGAGGGGTCACAGATGGTCTCTCCACACACTCCATGGCCCTAGAGGGCCATGCTGTGCCTGTCCTCCATGCTCCACCACAGTCTCCACCATGGGAAGACTGCAGACTGAGCCTTATTTCTAGTTCTTATGGACAAGCCAACGTCCCAGGTGCCCTCCGCGGTGTGGGAAAGCCACACTCTGCAGAGGGAGCCGAGTGACCTGTGGTTGGACAATTCAGTTCTCGGCTCACTGGACAACACTGCCTTCCATGGCCAACCCATGGTGACCAAGTCAAGTTGTCATTTATGCCACCTCCTTAACTGGTGTCACCGTGAGGCATCCATGGTGGGCTCATTTCCATTGTGAGCCTTCCTGGTCTGTGCTGGTTACCAGTGAAGTGAGCAGAGATGGGAGTCCCAGGCATCTTCCCTGGTCAGGACTTCAGAAGGTCTTCTGAGTGTCATGATGGCCTTCCTGGACCCAGGGAGGGCTCAACAGTTCTCAGATAACCCAGCTCCATTAAAGCCTACCCCGTGAATTGGACCCTCAGTCACCTCAGAGCCTGACGTCTCATGTCGGAACCTAAGGGACACCCAGCGAGGTCAGAGAACTAGCCAGAAAATGCTTACATGGCCGGACCCTGATCTTGTAGGAAGCTCATTGAAATCTGTGGGGTTTCCTTCAATGAAGAAGTCACATTTGGCAGGTGTCATTGGAAGGACATAATTTCCCTCAGGCCACTGGCCATTCTCCAGTTTCAGGGAGAATCAACAGAGAGGGATGAAGGATATTTGAGGCTTCTTCAATAGAAGGGACAGGGGCAGGGGTCACCTTCTCTTCCAGATGCACAGAATGTCCCTCCATTGGAGAGACACCTGCAGACCCACCTGCGACTCAGGAAGGAGCAGTGGCAGCTTGTGTTGGCTGTGCTCTGTGAGACTTTTCAATTCTGATGTGGAAAATGAGAGAGGTGAACAGATGAGGAGGAGGGAGGGAAGTGGGGTGGCTGTGTCCCACAGGCAGTGTGGGTGACCACCACGCACGCAGCTCGGATGGTGGTGGAGAGCAGAGGCCGAACCCTCAAGGGCACAATGAATGCTGGTATTTGTGACACTCTGAATACACAACCAAAATGCACACTGCCGAATACCCAAGAAAAAACATGTCCATCTATGAAACTCCTAGAACACAAGAGACCACGGCCATGCTAGCTCATGTGTCCCCTCACCTGAACCCTCTCCTCTGTGTAAGGGACCGGTGAATGACGGAGGAAGAGACCACCAAGAGACCTACTCATGCAACTGCAAAATGGGGTTTATTGAGGATCCAGCCCACTGGGGCTCCATGCTCACTCAAGAAGGGAGAGCGGCCAAGAGCCCTGAGAACAACTTGAGCAGGGTTTATATATATTTTTTAGGGAGGGCAGGGACTTTACATACATCACAGTCCCCTTCAACAAATCACCATACACCGCGGGAAAATCAAACAACAACTCTCGAACATGATTAGTACATTCATTGGCGGGAACAGGTCGGGCGGGGGTGATAGGTTAGTCCTAAAGTGGGGTACACATTTAAACTGATTGGTTTAGGCCCTGGAGTGCATATGTGCTGAGCTGCTTGTGGTCCGGGTTATTAAGCAACTAGGTAGTCAAGGGGGAAATTCCGACACACACCTAATGGGCGGTTGCGGGAATTGTCTTAACTTCCACAGGAATGTCAGGCTTTGAGTGTAGCTTAGAAACTTTACAATACCTGGTTTTTTACATTTTAACTCAGGCTTTGCAGCTTAGAAGCTTTACAATGCTTGGTCTTTAACTTCAGTTTCTTTTATCCTTTCATTCCCCACTCCTTTTTCTGACTACTTTTAATCATAGTCAATTATTGGGGAGTCTCATTTTCCAGCTCTGTCAGTGGAGTATATTGCTGTCTGATTACCATGAGTTGTCCTGCATTTCCTGGAATCATTTTCAGCATGGCCTCCATTTTAGATTTCACTCGATATTAGACTGGATCCGACTACACTGACTACCTAACTTTAAATCTGGCTTCATTCCCCCCTCTAATTTGGGAACTCCTTACTGCTGTAAGGAAGGGGGGTGAAGAAGATCTTTCTGGCTTCTTCAGGCTGAAAAGGGACGGTGTGGGGCAAGTAGTTTGGAGTCCCCCTTTAAAATCGGGTCTATCGAGTGGTCCATGATAGAAGTCTGATTGAGAAGTAATAGACTGGAAGGCCATTTGAGTGATGGGTGGTCTATAAGAGAAACAAGAATTCATTAGTACTGGAACCATATTGATGCAGCAATAAATGCCATAGCACAGGAATATGCCAATGAGTATGATGGCAAAGACAAAGACTAACAATGTTTTCCACCAGGAAGTACTAAGAACCAGGAGCTAAGATGTTTTTTCCATGACAAATTTGCTGAGGACATGGCTTCATCTGAGCATGTAAATCTTTAAGGATATTTGTCACATTGCCAGAAATGTCAGGGATGTAAACACAACAATTAACATTTAGGTTTACAGATGTCCTTTCTCTTAAGATATAGTCTAATAATTTAATGTCATCTGATCTTGCAAAATCCTTTTACTAGTATGACCTCTGTGTCTAGTAGGGAAATCTTTAATTCTGTTACTTAGGGCTGGATAACCATACTAGCAAACACCAAGCCTACCTGTGTAGGTTAGGAATATCTGTGGGCCGTAAACTAAAAACTACTCTGGCAGTTCCTTTTGATAGTTATCAGGCATTTCTACCTAAGAATCTCTTTTGCAGCCTCCAGTTTACTTATTTATGGAAATTACATTTAACTATTATTATTTAAAATGCTCAGGAATAGCTGTGCTTTGGCTTTGACTGTCTTTGCTAAGTGTTTAAGATGAAGCAAGCCAAACTGACTTTTGTTTCTATCTATTGTTAACAGTCAGCCGAGTTTCCCTGGGAGTCCTCGGGGAACTTACAGCAGCTTCTCAGTTCTGCTAGTGCCATTTGCGCTAGGATGGGTCCAGGCCTTGCTTGACCATGTGGCTTCCCTTGGAAGCATCAGGGATGTCTCCCTTTTCTGATGACCCTCCTCTTCACAGAAAATGCACTGATTGGCTTTCTGTCCTCTACTGGTCTCATTAATCTCCCTGATCAGGAGGTTATGTGGCCTAGAGTTGCAAAGCTCTTTGGAGAAGTCCCCTATTCCCTGATTCAGACTGACTCAGAGGGCAAGAGTCAAATATTGGTTTTCTTGGCCCTTTTAATTTAACTTTAATTTTAAAACTTAAACTTAAACATCCAGCAAATAAGTTAACAGCCTTACATTAAGAGCACTGGGCTTTAATGTCTATCTCTCTATCCTGTAGGTGATAACTCCTTATCTTAAATTAACCCAGGTTGTGTGTTCTTAAAGCAGTACCTCTTTAAAACATTAACAGGCAATCCTTAGACCATCTATAAGAAAACTACAGAATAAAATTAACTAGGGTAAAAACATATTTAATTTATGTAATAGCTACCTTGAATTTTGGCAGAGTTATACATTATAATCCCCTGTTTGAGATACTGGTAATCATGACAAAAACCAACTTTTGGACACAACTTTAAATATACTGAAATCTGGCCTACTTCTTTCATAGTCATTCTCACATGTAGTGAGAGGGGACATAGAGCCTTATCTCAAGTAAGGCGGGGCTCTTTATAAATCTTAAATACTGTAGTTCTGAAGCTGATCTTTGCTTTTTAGACATCATTTTACAAAGCCTACATAAATTTTTGCCCAAGTTCACATGAATATTAGCTAACATAATATCACACCTAAAACATGAATTAAAGAAAGGCTGAAAGCTTTTAACATTTTGTAGAAAAGTAGCAAAGTATTTTTGTGTTTTGCAATAAAACCTTCACACAAATTAGGCTCTCATTAACTTAAAAATACATTTAAATTGTATCTCAGTGTAAAAAGTAACATAGAACTTTACATATCTTATTGATAACAAGTCCAGTTATAGAACACAAATGATATAAATAAATCTTCAACATGTTTTTCTCTTAAGGCTAAAATTACCATACAACTTTAGAACACCAGCTTGATATAATGCTCTTTTGAAGCTTCTACCTCACAGACTTGTATACCTGGAAGATATGAACACATTAATAACACCACAATTACACTGATGATTTTATATTAACCAAGGTTAGCTTTTAAAGAAATAACATTACAATATTGAAAAATAACAGTTGTTGTTTAACTATAGTTGTATAATCTTTAATTTCTTTAAGATTATTTGCTCAAAAACTTACACATATAACCAACTTAGACAAACCTTCTTTATCACTTACTTAAACCCTTTTAATTACTTAATCACATAGACTCTCTTATCCAGAAACACATTTTCCCTCTATTAAATCCATACCTAGAACCTTCTAGTTTCTCTTTTCCATCTGTTAACCTCCTTCTGTTCACCTTTTGAAACAATACTTGTAAATGTTTGAATTTAGGCAGATTATTTCATAGACATCAACATTTTATTAGGGTCTTTTTGAACACCTAGAAAAACTTATAAGCTTAATTTTAAAGACATCTTTACTTTTATCTCTTTACCCAATTTAAATTGAACCATTTGAATCATGTGAATCAAAGATATTTGGATCCATTTTTAAAATTTTTTATGAGCACTCCTCATATATCTGCCAATTGTCATATAACTGCATGATATATGGACATACACACATACAGACATACTGACATACAACGCATAACACAAGTGTGCACACATACACAAGGCCTTGTAGCTGTTTTTTTTTTTTTTTTTTTTTTTTTTTTTTTTTTTTTTTTTTCAGGTGAAATCTCCATTGCAATGTTTAAAAACTCCACAGTTGATCAAAAATAGAACTGATCAGAAAACATTAACTTGCCTGTAGGATCAAAATCATGAGCTCAAAAAAATACAGAATCTAAGAAAAAGCAAGAGTCCTAAAAAAAGATGACTGGCCAGTAATTAGTAAATACCATACAATTTACTTTTTGTTGGGTCTAGTTTGAGCTCAGGTAAAAAGACACTTTTACTCTTTTCTTTTTGGATCTCAGATCTGTCCTCTACTGAGCCCCAGGCTTCTTCTATTTGCATATCAACTTAAGTCCTGGCTAAGGTCTGGAAGGAACTGGGAAAACTGGAATTCTGAGGAGAAACCTCATGCCTAAGACATTTTAACCATAAGTCACAATTTTCAGGTTTGGATGTTGAAAATTATGATACAAGTTTAAGATGCAATTTTTAAAATTTCATGTTTTTACATTTTCCTACACTAGAAAAACTTGCTCACACAAAACTGAAAATAGGATCTCTACCATCAGAAGAAATTTCTTCAGGATCATTAAGCTACTTTCTTTGTTCTAAAGTTCCTAAAGTAGTATTAAGTTATATTAAATCACCTGAAAAAAAATCCACACACTACCATGTATATCTAAAATTAAGCTTTGAAAATTTCCAAGACTGTTGCTAATTAATGTCATTTCAATAAGCCAGACCACCATTTTAATTTAACACCTTTCTTTTTCTGAATTTTACACACTGAGGGGAACAGATACCATATCAAATTTATTATCCTTGACCAAGTTAATGTACTGGTACACCTAGTGAAATATTTTCAGGCTACCCAGTTCAAAAATTGATGAAAAAAATAAAACTAAATGATTGGGAGTTACTTTCCAACTTGGAAGTAGAGTTCTTTAATTTTCTATCCTAAGTATTTAAGTTTTCTAGCATGAACTATCTGAAATCTCAAACTAAACAATTACTTAAACCCAACTTTTAGCTGCAAGATTGTGCAATGCTTTAGAAACCCATTCAGATACCAGATTGTTACAATAAAAAATCATCTTTTAGATACACATTCAACCAAGGTCATCCCCAAGAAACAATCCATAATATCAACACATTACTGCATTCATTGTCCCTTTTGTTAAGTAGACAGAGGTGGAGTAATCCTTAAAGTGCAGGTAAGGAAGAGGGAGTTCCCAAAAGCAAAATGGCTTTGGCAGCTGCTGGGAGTCCCTTAGTCCCACCTTTTACTTACAGGATTAGTTCCTCTGGTTTGGTCTGACCCCAGGCACCAGGCATTTTCCACATCTCCTAACTTTTCAGTAGACAGCTCCCAAAAAGTTCATCCTCTGCTTGCAGTTGTTTCGAGTGCTAGGCTTCCCCAAGAAGGCAGAGTGGGGACTCCTCTAAAGTCCCACATGGGGTACCAAAATTTATGACTGAAAGTTTGGTTCCCATCCCCAAAGCCAATTAATGCCAATTTAATAATGAGGACAGGGTTTTGAGAAAAGTTAAATCGAGATATCAAAGTTCTTAGATCCCCAGCACACATCTCCCTCTGCAGTGGGTGCACTCAAGCCAACTACAGGAAGAAAAGGAAACACTGCTTCCCTGATCTCGCTTAACAAGGGGGAGTAAAGTTTATCAAAGTTCTTTTTATCTTCCCTTACGGTACTTGTTGACTATTGCCAGTATTTAGCTTTAGATGGAGTTTACCACCTGCTTTGGGCTGCATTCCCAAGCCATCCGACTCTGGGAAGACCCGGGCTAAGTGCACCGGGGGCCGTTACCAGCCTCACACCGTCCATGGGCGTTCTTCCCAGCTGTCCCAGAGCTGGTCGCGGCACACCGCCGTGGTGGAAATGTGCCCGGTGGCGGCCAGTTGCCGGCTGCGGGGGGGGGGGCTGTCCCCTGCCAACCCAAACCCCGGCCCACCCACCCACCCCCTGCGCCCGCTGGAGCATCCCCCCCTCCAGAAAGGGGAGACAGCGACAGGGCGGAGAGGATAGACGGGTGGAGGGGCCGGGAGGAACGGGGGCGGGAAAGATCTGCCAGACTGCCGGTATGGCCGGGCCATACCTCCGGGTTGAATCCTCCGGGTGGACTGCGCGGACCCCACCCATTTACCTCTTAATGGTTTCACGCCCTCTTTAACTCTCTCTTCAAAGTTCTTTAAAACACAGCTAAAAGGGGTGTAAAAGGTGAGAACAGAAAAGTTGGGGGTTCTATTGACTTTTAGTCCCTTACAGGAGAAGCATACTAGGGACAATTTAGGCTAAAATTTAGCCAAAGTTGACTCAGGGAGAATGGAGGGAAGAGGGGGAGGAGCAGAGGGTTTGAGTGATAGGATCGTGGGGGAAGGGGTAGGAGTGGGGGAAGGGACAAGGAAAGGCTTTGTCCCATAATAAGAGTTACTCGAACAGGGACAGGGACAATACAAACGTGACACAGACAAGGACAAACAGTAAACATTTAACACGAGTTCAGAAACAAAGATTAGAAACGAGTAACTGGCAAAAAACCTGATGGGTTAGACTGTAAAGACAGACAGTAAACTCAACCTGAGAAAATGAGTAGCTGGCAAGACCTGAAGGGTTGGCAGAAGAGTCACTGAATCGAATCAGTGACCAAAGTACACCTGATGAGGGCACCTCCGTCCCTCTGTTTCCCAAGTCCTCCAAGGAGTCCCTTGGGGACGGGGCCCGTGGCTTCAGGACACGTCTGTCCACCACTGCCAGGGGGAACTCACGCTCTCCGCTGGCAGCCACTCTTCCAACCCTTAAACCGAACCTGAACGAAAAGCTCTGAGCGATCGCAAGAAAAAGAAAAAAGAAGGCACCTTACTTACCCCTAGAGGAGTCCGTTGGGGTCTCCTTGTCCGGCGCTGCGGGATTCCCGGCCAACGCACCAAATGTAAGGGACCGGCGAACGATGGAGGAAGAGACCACCAAGAGACTGATTCATGCAACCGCAAAATGGGGGTTATTGAGGATCCAGCCCGCTGGGGCTCCGTGCTCACTCAAGAAGGGAGAGTGGCCAAGAGCCCCGAGAACAACTTGAGCAGGGTTTATATATATTTTTTAGGGAGGGCAGGGACTTTACATACATCACAGTCCCCTTCAACAAATCACCATACACGGCGGGAAAATCAAACAACAACTCTCGAACATGATTAGTACATTCATTGGCGGGAACAGGTCGGGCGGGGGTGATAGGTTAGTCCTAAAGTGGGGTACACATTTAAACTGATTGGTTTAGGCCCTGGAGTGCATATGTGCTGAGCTGCTCGGGGTCCGGGTTATTAAGCAACTAGGTAGTCAAGGGGGAAATTCCGACACACACCTAATGGGCGGTTGCGGGAATTGTCTTAACTGCCACAGGAATGTGAGGCTTTGAGTGTAGCTTAGAAACTTTACAATACCTGGTCTTTTACATTTTAACTCAGGCTTTGCAGCTTAGAAGCTTTACAATGCCTGGTTTTTAACTTCAGTTTCTTTTATCCTTTCACTCTGCTGTGCCCCTTGCTCAACACCAAGGCAGGCGGGCCCTCCCTTGCATCCTGTCACCAGCATGTCAACCTTCTCTCTTTCTTGATTTCTTATAAGGGCATCCTTGTGGACGTACCCCCTCTGGTTCCACAGTAGTAGCCACTGGCCATGCAGGATCCAGGGATTTGGCACATTCACAGAACGGCGAGCAGCACTGTCATGTGACTATAAGGCACACTGGTCACTCCCCACCTGAGTCACTCTCATTTCCCACAATCCCTCCAGCCTGGACACTGTTGTTCTATCTTCTATATTTATGGATTTGGCTGCTCTGGGCATCTCCTCTCAGTCGGTCACACCCTGAGTGGCTTCTTTCACAGCCTTGGGGACATGTAGCTCACCCTTGCGGGAGTTTGCCAGTGCTGCCTTCCTGGACTGCTGAATGTCACTCTGTCACATGGTCACAATCATCCTTGAGTCCTGGTTCTTGAGGTGATGGGCACCTGGGTGTCTGTTCCTGAGTTGAGCAATGCTGTGGGGACATTCGAGTAACCCTGTTGTGCTCTCCTTGCCTCCTGCTACAGGTTTTTAACACGACACGCAATCTGAGCATCTTAATTTAGTCTGTGATCCTTTCTGACTCCCAACCTCCAGCAGATTGAATAGCTCAAGTGGCCGTGTGTCTGGGCCAGCACTGCCAGTGGGTGACTGCCCACAAGGTGACACTACCTTGTGAGTATACCTTGCAGGCCAGGCCTGCTTGTGGGAAATGGCCAAGCCAGGGCTGTAACTCGATGGGACACTCAAGGCCTGAGGCAGGAGTGGGGTGCACAGGGTCCTTAGAGGAAGTGGCAGACATGCCATTGCGTTGGTGCTCCCTGCCCATCTGGCCCAATGCAGTTCCCACCATCCTAGGAGCCCAGCATACCTGCTTCGGATATGCACATGGTCACTTCGGGTGCCTCCTCTGTGCACCTGGAGGCTCTGGGAAGTCCCATGTGGGAGGGGACAAGCTCATCCACAAGCCTGTGCAGGCTGCAGCAACTGACGCATGGCATCTCCTGTGCATAAAGCCCTGTTGGAAGCTCCTGGGACATGTGACCAGGTCTCATGAGCGTTCCAGCCAGTCAGTGTGGCCAACGGCATGGGTCTTGCTGATTGGCCAGGTATGCATCTTGTGAACCCCTGTCCAAGGGAGGCGTTTTAATTTCAGGTAGCGTAGGAGCAGATTCCCATGGGAAATCCAGCATTGCTTCCAAACCCCAGGAAGGGACCCAAGGCAAGAAGAATGTAACTTCAGCAAGTGATAGACTGTGTCTCTTCAAGAGCATTTTGTGTTAAGAACACACTTTCTGGAAATACCCAGGAGACACTAAACCCCGAGACAAGCTCTGTCTTTGAAGTAGGAACCCTCTCCTTGTCAATTTATCCTGTATTTCCTGCAGAAGAAAATGACATCAGCATGGAATGACAGGCACACACAGGTGGTGTCAAATGAGTGAGCATGAGTCTACACATGCGTGCACACTCAAGGTGAGCAAAGACTTAGTTTAGAGCACTAGATGCCCCCCAATGCTTACCTTGGTCTCCGTGATGCACTCTTTTCAGGGCTCATTGCTGTCTGGTACCCCACTGTCCATCAGTGGATGAGTCTCTTCTATCCTTGCTTTGAAGGGGCTGTGATGAATATGCATTTGTAAGAGAAGGTTTTTCCCAGAACCTCCTGAATGGGCGGCTCTTTCGCAATGTTAAGCAGCCCATTTTGATGTGTGCTCTGGGACTGAGTTTAGATCCCTGACATTTATTGACAGCCATTTGTCCCCAGAGGCCCGAGTCCTCCCCTCCATCCTCAACCTTCTCCCTCATGCCGGTGTTGACAGCAAGACAGGTTCAGCTGTGCATCACCCTGCTCACTCCTGGCCACCTGGAGGATGGCTCTGGAGGATTCCAGCACAAAGGAGTCAGAGGCATTGAAGGACCGATAGCCGGAAGCCAAGCTGTGTAGTCAGAATGCCTGGGAATGAGGGAGTCAGGAGTACGGCTCTTTCAGAGGCCCCCAAGCAAAGAGTGCTGGCTTAAATTAGTGTTTGGAACAGGGTAGACTTGAGAGGAAGACAAGCACCATCCACACACAGGCTTCAAGGAGGCGTGAAGCCAAGTGAACCCCAGGGTAGGTGTAGGTCCTACCTAAGTGGAGCTTCCACCGCCACATCCTCGCTCACATGTCCACTCTCCTCCTTTGCCACAAGCTTCATTCATCTCAGGGCCAGCTCTTCTATAAAGACCTCCCTGGCTCAGCGGGGTTTCAGCAATTTCTTTCTCCTGGGACACACCACACACCAACCGGAAATCCCTCCTCCAGAAATCCCTCCTCCAGCACTTCCCCAACCAATGGGAACTCTCCAGGAATCCCCAGGAGAACTCCAAAGTATCATGAGAACTCCAAAGTAGCAGGCACCCGAGGCAGCAAGAGCCGCCCCATTGCCTGACAGTAAAGGTCAAATATACAATACAATCAACCCAGCATCACAGCAATTATATATAGCTTAACTCAAATCATCTTCTCAATGGTTCACTGGCGTCACCTTTCAAACATTCTCTCTGGCAAATGCCAGGGGTCATTCTGACCAGCCGTGGCTCTCAACAGTGACTGACTCCAGCAGACCTGAAGTACAGTTCCAAGAGCTGTCACTTGGGTAAGAGGACACCATGTACTCCACAGTTTACGCTATGACCAGCATGAAGATTTCAGTGTGAGAAATACATCCTGGTCCCCTTTCTCCTGTCTCCAATGATGTCAGTGTCTCAATTTGCTTGTGACTAACGAGTGTCATCTGGAGCATATGAATCAGGAATCTCCCGCAATGAACAAAATGATTAATGGAAACACTCGAAGAGCATCACGTTGAGGTCCCGTCCCGCTTTCCTGTGCTCTACACACATTTGCACCCCAGCCCCGTTCCACACAGCTGGCCACACGTGTGCTGTGGAGCCAAATGATTTCTGCCATGAATTATGCATCACCCACGTAAGCCACAAAACCTAAAAGTACAAAAAAGCAAATGTCATTTCTGAGTTATCCTCAAAAAGCATTCTGATTTGAAGCACACTATGGACATAAATACTGTGACTATTCTTTTAAATGTCAGAGAATGCAAAATTTACTCTGCATCCAATGAACAGCCGTCTCCTCCCTGGATTCACATGTAGTATTCATGAAGACTAGCATTGGTTAATGAGCTTGGAAAATTCAGTTCTTTTTGGTCCCTGATTTCTAAAGGTGAATATTTGATGTGGAATGACTTGGTAAACAGAATCACAACCTGGCAGCATCTTAAGGAAGGGAAATGTGTTGACTCTGCTATGGATCATCCAAGAACTGCAAAAATAATTGCATTAAACCAAGCTTCATAACTGCAGGGATTATATGTGAATCCTACGTGGTTGGTTTTGCTGGGAAGACTAGAAATGAGGAAGAATATTCCAATATTTGAAAGATATTTATGACCATAGGCTTAGTAGGTAAAATGTCACTCAGTGGCTTCTCCTGGTTCCATTTTGTTTGTATCCTGGGAATTTGGGTTGAATTGAGTCCCTTCCCCTGGGAGAGCAGCCTGAGCAAACAGCACAGGTAGGAGAGCCAGCCGGAATGTGGAACAGAGCAGCTGCAAGGTCCAGGGGGCTACCAGGTTGCACTGAGGGTACCCAAGAGGAAGACGGAGAGTCCCCAACCAAGAGGTGCCAGAAATCTAGCTGTAGAGAGAGGGTGGATTCCCCAGGGAAGGTCTTAAGGAGGACACACTGTTGCCCCGACATGTGTGAGGACAGAGACAGGACCATCCCCAAGCATGAGCCATGACCCTTTGTTTGCATCCATGAGTGACCTGTGTGTGGGACAGGAAGGGCTCTGGGAAGACTGGCTAAGCTGCCGTTGGGGCAACGAGACCAACATGAGAGTGTCCTCCTCTGTAGCCTGGCTTCTGTTATTGGCTCTGTCTTAGAGGTGACAGTGACTTTATTTTTGTGGTCTAGTTCACACTAGTTCTGGGTTTGGGCCAGTGTGAGTAGGTGTGAGGTCACTGCCACCAAGGTGTAAGAGCCATTGCTCCACTCCCTTCCCCCACTCGTTCCTGCTCACCTCTGGCCCACTGCCTGGACCCTGCAGCCACTGACTTTTTCCTATGGCTGCACCTTTTCCAGAAAGTCATACAGGGGGTCATGGGCACTGGCCATTTTATTCTAGCTTTCTTCCTATGACTAAATGCACCTTGAGCTATGTTCTTAGGTCACCTTGGTACTTCTGATTGCCGAGTTTGTTCCGTCGTTGGCACAAACTGCCACTTGTCCATCAGCAGACAGAGAACTCTTGTGTGGTTCCCAGGAATAGAGCCACTGTAGACATCCACCGATGGTTTTCATGGGAACACGTGTTTTCATATGTCTTCATGAGTGTCTACAGTGGAACTGCCGGGTTAGAGGGCGGGGCCTGGGAGCTTGATGGGGAATGCCAGCCTTCCCCGGGGTGCCCACAGCTCCCTCTCACACCTGCAGGTCCCTGGTCTCCGCCACCCAGTCACCCCAGCACTTGGCATTGCTGTCACAGCCACATTCTAAAGGAGCTTCTGCAGCATTCTGTGCTTTCAATTTGCTTTTCCTAAATGGTGATGAGCATCTTTTTCACTGCAGAATTGCATCTTCTTATTAGAGTATCAAAATATTTGGCCCATTTTTGTTACAAGTTTTTTTTGGGGGGATTGGGGGTACCAGAGATTGAACCCAGGGGCATTTAATCACTGATCCACATCACCAGCCATTTTAATGTTTTGGTTTTTGTTTGTTAGCTTTGATTTTGAGACAGGGTCTTGCTAAGTAGCTTAGGGCCTTGCTATGTTGCTGAGGCTGGCCTTGAACGCATGATCCTTCTGCCTCAGCCTCCCAAAACTGGGATTACAGGTGTGCACCACCTTACCCAGACATTTTGGGTAGGAATTTTTTTTGTCCTATTATTCAGTTTTAAATGTTCTTAATATATATACTCTTTATACCATTCTTTAGAAACACGTTTGGTAAATATTTTCTTCTAGTCTGTGGCTTGTATTTTCCTTCTCTTAAAAGTGTTCTTCTTAAAGCAAAACAATTTATGTTATAACTGAGTATCATTTTTTTGCTTTTAAGGAATCATGCTTTGGTAACTTATCTATGGAATATTTGCTGAGCTGAAGATCACAAAGATTTCAGACTTAGTTTTATATCTGGTGATTAAAGACAAAAGATTATAGAATGACATAAATAAAAAATATAAAATATAAAGCGAGTAAGGCAAGATTATTATTATTACGAGGATTATTATTGCTGTTCTGGGCTTGAACCCAGGGCCTCCTGCATGAGAGGCAGTATCTCCACCCCTGAGCCACGTCTTGCCCCAAGGCAAGATGGTTTCAAGGGAGGGGTCCGTGGCATCTGTTTCCGTCCTCCCAGGACTTAGTGCTGGGGTACTGTATTGACTAGGGGGACACAGCAGGCATTTCAGACCGTGACTGAGTGACAGGTGTCTGACCGTCCACACGTGGTGGTCACCTAGCAGGCTGCTCAGGGTGTGCCTGCCCTGTGCCTGCTCTGCCCAGCCCACCTTCTCGCTTTGCTTTAAAACGTAGCCTCTACCTGAATTCTGCTCATCCTCAGAGTGCCAAGCAAGGAGGCCTAAAGTTTGTCCCACCTGCTGTCTACTTTAAAGTCTAAGGAAACCAGAAGTTTAAAAATGTAATCTGTTATGCACTGAATATTGTCCCACCCCTGTTGGGTGCAGAGCAGGCTGAACTGTGTTGTCTGCAGGGCAGGCTGAACAGATGTTGGCTGCAAGATAGCCCACACACTCAAACCCCCCTCTATCTGGTCCTTTATCACCTGTTTGCCTCAAGTCTGAACATTCAACCCTGCTTAAGGCTGAACACTTAACCCCCCCTTGGGCCAACAAGGCAGCTTGCAGACCCAGATGCCCCATTAGATTTGGGCTATAAAAACTCCCTCCTGCCAGGCCCCTCTCTCTCTTGCTCTTTCACTCTTGCTCTCCCTCTCTCTCTTGCTCTCTCTCTTGCTCTCTCTCTCTTGCTCTTTATCTTTCTTATGCGCGCTCTCTGTCTCTCTCTTGCTCTTGCTCTCTCCCTGTTCATCTCTTCTCTTTTTTTTCTCTCTCTCTTTCCTTCTTTCCTTTCTCTTTGTTGCACTGCTGCAATAAAGATCTTTTGGTTGCTCCGAGTGTTGTGGTCACTTTCCTTTCAACCCCCAAGTTTGTATGACAAAGCTCTCACCCTCAATGTGACTGTATCTAGAAGAAGGAATGTCATGAAGTAATTAAGGGAAGTGAGGCCATGGGTGGGCCCTGGGGCCCTAGGAGAAGGGGCAGAGTCACCAGGTGCTCTCCCCAGAGGGAGCAGGGAGAAGGAGTCCTCCACAAGCCAGAAGGGGGGCCTTCCTCAGACGCCACCCCCAGCAGAACCTGGGCCTTGGCCGCAGGGCTTCCTGAACCGAGGGAACAAGTTGCTGACGTCTGAGCCCTGTCTGGGGTGCTTTGTCCTGGCAGCCCCAGCTGCCCCAGGATGCCTGAGTCCCTTCCAGATTTGCAAAAGGTGGAAGACATTCCTCTTGCAGTTTGTCACCCAGTGAAGACAGGAGAAAGAGACATTTCCCTGGGGGCCCTCACTGGTAGATGCCTGGAGATATGGCCCAGGAGATGTGACACAGTGTAGGTGGCCTTTCGTCTCACTGAGGGCTCAACAGAAGCTGACAGAAACCCTTCCAAAGAAAACTTTAGACCTGAATCCAAACCCTGCCTGGGTGAGCAATAAATAACTTCCCAGATACTTTGGCTAAAAATATTTTAATATGATTTTAGTTATTTTAGCATTTTATTTTCTATCACAAGAGTCAAGTGTGAACCATAAACAATTTGAGCAGTCCCATTCTTTGGAGCCTTCTTTAGAGCTTCTTTTCTTTAATGTCCCAAGATCTGGGATAAAGGCCATTGGTTTGACACATTTGGTCACGTGTGCCTTTAAAAGTAACCAGTATGGTTCTTGCTCATCATTTGTTCCAATGTTTAGAAACATCCATCAGTAATGGGAAAAAATAGCTAAAATGAAAATCATCTATTAAAATGAAGCCCCCCCCCCCCCGTGCTTCTCTCTCAGGTGAGCCAATTACCTGGACAAGCAAAGGCCCCTCCTCTGGACCCATCCTGTGGCTTTCCTCTTCACCCCTGCTCTGGGTGGGAGGCAGAGGGCTCTGGTCCCGGGTCGTGACGTAGGTCTACAGCAGGATTTCTCCTGCTTCGTTCTAACCTGCTACATGACCTGTCCTGGAAGCCACCAGGGTGTTCGATTTGTTTTGACATAGATGATATTTTTCTCATTCTCACATGTCACCTTTTTCTTGGGCTCTGGGTACGCCCAGCCCCAGGAGAGTGGGATGTGGCAAAGCCAAGACTGCCCTGCACTCTGGAGGCCTGGAGTCAGGGTGGGGTACAGACGCCCACGATGGCTCAGGGTATCTCTGGGTGCATCTCTGTGCCCTGGTCTGTGGTTGCTCTCTGGGTGCAGGGAGGGTGGGCTACCCACAGCTCCAGGCCCAGAGCTCAGCCCATCAGGCAGATGCTGCCCAGAGAAAGAAACAAAAGCAGAACCCCATCTCTGTTCTCTCTGGGGTGTGGCTGGGGCCTTCTGGGTGCTGACCACTCCTGTGCTCGAGTGGCCCACAACCCCCATTGACAACAGTGTCCCCACCTGCAGTGCAGCATAGATGCTCCATGTGCTTGGGACATTTCTTCCTTGAACCAACTAGGATTTTTTTTTTTAATTGCTGACAGATAAACTGCAAAATAAGAATGGCTTAAATAAGGTGTAAAACTGCTGGAGATAAGAGAAATCCATGAAAGATAAGGTGACCCCAGGGTTTGCTCAGGGATTTGTGTTTCTGAGCTTTTACTTGCCATCTCCAGCATGTGAGTTTATACTTGGGGTCACTTCATGGCCCCATGGAATATTACTGGGCCATGAGAAAGAGTGAAGTCCTATGCTTTGTGATGGCACAGATGGACCGAGAGGACATTATGTCAAATGAAATAAGCCCGGCACAGAGACAACACTGTGTGCTGTCACCCCCATGTGTGAGACAGAACTCGGAGCTGACTGAAGAGGAACAGATAAGGACAAGAGAGGGGTTGAGGGGCTTGGACAATGCGGACACAGGAGGAATGGTGTCACTGCGCACTGTTACAGCACAGTGGGGTGACCACCATTGACAGTAATTTATGATGTATTCAGTAAAGAACCGCCAACACCAAGGAATGGTCAGTATTTAAAGAGATGGAAATTCCAGCTTCACTGATTTGCATTACATATTGTAGACTATAAATGCATTGGATTGTCACACTGTACCCACATGTATGTAGAATTATTATGTGCTAATTGAACCTAAAAAAGAAGAGAAGAGACTCGGAGACAGAGGAGGGCCCTGTGGGGGTGGAGGAGAGCATGGAGCCATGGGGCTACAGACCAGGAGCACCACCTGGTAGGTGTCTCTGTCCCAGCTGGCAGGACCTCTGGGCCAGCTGGCACCTGGATGGGGCAGCTCCAGCCTTCTGAACCCCACAAGGGTCACCAGCACCTCTGTGTGGAAAGCCACATCCTCATTGCTCCAAGGAGCCCTCCCCTCGGGGTCTCCTTTGGAAATCCCACCTAGAGTTGTGATGCTGGCTCTGAGTTGAAATGTTCCCTGCTCCTGACTGCAGCGGAGGTAACTCCTCTGCCTGCAGCTGGGCCATGCTCTCCTCTGAACACCAGGACCTGAGTTTGGAAAACAACTCCCAGCAGGTTCTTACTAAATTGCTAAGGTGATTTGATTGTTCTCCCGTCTCCCTGGGAGCAGTGAAGAGAGGTGGCATTCCTTTCTCTTTCCCAGATGCATTTGTAAAAGATGCTGAATTGACAGATAAAAATGGATGGCTGTTCCCTACCTCAGGGTCAGTGGGCCACAGTCCCCAGTAGGGTAGCATCTGGCTGCTGGGTGGGCACAGCATTTGGGGACCGTCCACTGCCCTGTGCTTTGCAGGGCAGGCTGGGTGCCATGGAAGTGCCTGGCTTGGAAATCCTCAGGTATTTACTCTCGGCCCCTTTACAGAAGACACTGGCAGAACCCTGCCGAGCTGTGGGCCTTGGGATTTCTCAGGTTGCTGACCTTGGGATGCCAAGATGCATAGCTCTTGTTAAACAAAGGATTGACCTACAAGCGCAATCCCAGTTTAAATGTTCCAATTTCTTTGACCACACAGATGCTGAGTATAAAATCCAACTGCTGCTGGAACTGGATATCACATGTTAGAACATCCGGGTTTACCATCAAAAGAGACACCCTCCCCAGGCCCCACCTCTCCCTCACTCCTTGGGACCCGCATCATCCATGTGAATATCTCCAACTGAACTCATCTCATGCCGCCGACTTGCTTAGCAGCCAACATTTCTCCCCTCCAAGGGCTTCTCAGAATGGTATTTGGCAACACCAGCTCCAGGCAGCTTATGGTAGATACTCAGAAATGTGCTTGTAACCATTTTAAAATGACTACGATGGCCCAATCTCAAATAGCATACTTTTACGTTATTTTTCCATATTTATAATTGCCGGGGAAGATTTTTTGAGGGGATTTGCACTTTTATTGGGCCAGAAAAAAAAAAGTCGGCATGACCTACATTTCATCTGTCACCTTTTGTATTTTTCTGTCACGGATGCAAAATATTAGAGTAATTTAGGATCATGCTGAGTAGCGGAATCGAAAGAGCTCAATGGCAGCAGAGTTGCTTTTTCTGTTCTGACTAAAGAGATTCTAGACACTGGGAAAGTTTTACAGTAGGAAATAGAAACACGAGGGAAGGTGGGAGTATGTGGTGTCTCAAAGCAAGGTGGGTGAGCAGGGTGCAGAGCAGGAGTGTCAGTCAAGGTCGAGTCCAACTCAGTCAGGAGAGACCTGGCTTCAAGGGTCACAGGTGAGCAGCACCTCAGTTGACCTTGGTCTTCTGGGAGGGGAGCTGGAGGCCAGGTTGGTGTGAGAGGGAGAGCAGCCCAGGCCTGGGCCCTGGGTGTCCTGCAGGGGCTCAGGAATCACATATGGCCCCTGCTCTGACTTTTCTCAGCCTCAGAGCACAGAGCTCTGGCTCTCTCTCTCTGAGTTCAAGGTTATTAAAGGGCATTGTCATCATTTACAATACAGAGTCACAAATCCCAACTCTGTGACCCATCACTCCCTTGGCTTTTCACCGGAGGACACAGCAAACCTCAGGGACAGGGGACCTTTTCCAAGATCTCATTGCTCATAGCGAGCTTGGATTGTGTTCTGGGGAGGGGTCTAAGGAAAGGTGTTGCTGTGGGAGTGACTTTTCCACCCCGAGAAGCCTGCTGCTATGAATCCACCTGCTGCTCCTCACTGGGTGACCTTGAGCAGGGTATGGGCATTAGGTCCCTCATCAGACATGGGACAGTGAAACTCCATGTTCCAAGTACCTGGATGGACTTGAATGACATGTGGTGATGTCAGGAGTCTGGCTCAGGGTTGTGCCAACAGGAGGCACCTGCCCCTGCTCCACTGTGTGTGGGCCACGTGGTGCCCACCTGCAGATCTGCTGAGGCAAGCTGGGCCCAGGGAATGTGGTTGGCTTGGAGCTTGGTTTGCATGTGGACCCATGGGGCACTCTTTCAACTTGGGCCCTGAATGAAGGTCATATTTGCAGTCTGGGGGTGGTGGCTTGATAGAAGGAAGGCCTGGCCATCTCCAAGCAGCTCTGCCCCTCCCTCTACCAGGTGTCGCTTCCTTGCAAGCATTGCTTTGGGCCAGGCTGGAGCATGCCAGTCCTGCGGATGTTGGGAATGGGAAGCCCCTGTGGACTGCAGGGGGCCCAGGCCCCTGGAACTGTCAACACCACATCAGGGGGCACCTCTTCTGCTCCTGGCTCTGCTGTCTTGGTTCATCTTTGCCAAAACCCAGCAGGGGCAACGACCCATCCTTCTCAAGGATGAGGGTGGGGAATCACTGGAATGTCACTGGTGTCACATCCACAGGCAGAACCAGCAGAGGTGCTGAGATGGCAGCCCCAGCCACCTGACTCCTGCCATGTTGCACCACCTGCACACACACGCATGGATACATGTACCGCAGGACATGCATACATGTTTACACCCACATAATCCACACATAAACACACAGACACACACTCCACACACATGCACACAGGCATGCTACATAGACTCCCCAAAAGGATATAGCATACGCACACACACACACATGCACATATATTCACACACAGACACCACGTGACCTACATGCATTCACACGCACATTTTCATACACAGATGCAGAAACTCACCTGGGCGTGAACTGCACACAGAAGCCCACACACGGGCACACTTCTAAAATGAAATCACTCTCTAGATTTGTGAGGGCTTTGTGTACTGCTCTGCACACCCACGCATGCCTGGAGTTCTGGGCTGGCTCCTGCAGGAGAAGTCTTTCATGGGCTGATATTAACCTGCCCGGGGCCCACATCGCAGCAGCCTGTGGCCCTTCCCTTTCAGGTCAAATGACCTTTTATCCCTGTTGGTTCCAGTGAAGTTGCTATCACAGATGAGCACAGCAGCCACTGACCCTTTGGAATTGGCCTGCCCCCTGCTAGGACCAAATTTCCAGTTAGGACTCATGATGGTGATGATATGATGAGTCAGTAGGAGGGGCACTGCCAGAGCCAGCCCTCCTTCCCCTGCAGTGGGTATCGCTGGTCTCTCTTTCACCCACGAGTAAATTAAGAGATGTCACATAACATGGCGCTGACCCCACAGCCTGTAAATGGCAGATTCTGGACTCAAACAAACACGACTTGTCAGAGGGGACAGGGTGGCCAAGACTCAGGAGTTAGCTGAGCCACTGGGGGGACCTGGGCAGGGACCCCATAGGACATGAGGACACAACTGCAAAGCACTGGGCACAGTGACGTGTACAACCAGATGCAACCACAGAGCACTGAGCCCTGCTGAGCTGGGTGCCTTGTCACCAGGCAGGCCGTGCGTCCAGGAAGCCAGCCCTGGTACGTCCCCAGAGATGGTCCAGACAGTGAAGAGAGTAAAGCAGGTCCCATGTGAGGAAATGGGTCAGAGCTGGCACACGCCAAGCTGGCAAGGCCTCTGGAGACAGGTTTCTGGCAGTGGACACATAAACAAAGGGTAGAGAAACAAATGGGTAATCTCCAGATCCTTCTAGAACCAAGAATATCAGGCTTTAGTCATTGAATTCCACAGTAAATTTGAATGCCCCTGAGCTTCCCAGTCCTCTCAAAACGGAGAGGAGCCACTCGGGAAAGTCACATGGGTCAGGTGAACCCCCCGATGCAGGGTACTGCCTCTTTGTAGTTATGACATGATTTAAGAACTTACACTTTAAAATATCCTAATAAGTAAAACACCATAAATCAATAGAAACAATGAGCATTTTATAGATTCAAATAGTGACTAGCAAAGAAAGGGACATTTTTCAACACAAATATTATGATTTATAGAAGGCATTTAGATACAAATATATAACTTCCTTCATTATTTTACAGGAACCTGGTGATTTTTATATAGTTTTGAATTATCCTCCTTCTTAATTGTTTTTGATATTATATTTTAGTAGATTTTCCTGGGCTTTGCTGCAAATGACTATGCTGTCTTCAAAAGAATAATGTCTCTTGCTCTTCACCAATATTTACATCTTTTATTTTGCTTCTTGGGAGTGTTTAACGGGGAAAAGATTTCTTGACAATAGCAACACATATCATACAATATGCAGAAATAGATAAGATACATTAAATGCACATGTGGGTCGGGTGAAGGGAGCTGTGGAACTCTGTTGCAGAGTCCAGGTGAAGAATCGCTGGCGAGACCATCTTCTCGATGACATGACCAACCTCACAAGAAATCCACCTCTGATGTGTACTGTGGGGGGCAGTTGCACTGAGTGACCAGCATTTTCCTTCCTGTGATCAGTAGAGGCTCTGTTGGTCACTTTTGTAGTGATCTGGTCACCTTCATAGTGGCCCTAGACGGCTGCCCTGATCCTTGAAGTGGCAGAATGTGTCTTGATGCATAGGCACGCCTTCCTGCAGCCCCATGGATTGAGCTATCCTCACCTGTTCCTTTGTGATATTACCCCTTTTCCCTGTTTGGGACAGAATGTTCCATGGAAATGCCCTCTGTGTGTCCCCTTCTCTTGCTCTGCCCTTCGGTGTGGCCTTCCTAGATGTCAGTCAACCTGCTGAGAGCAGACATCAAGAAGCTAGACTCAGCCCCCTGAAACCTGACCCCTTGCCTCATTTGAATGGCTTCTCCTCAATAAAAGGGGTCAGCATGTGTGGGCTCTCTCTCTTTCTGTGGGTCGGTGAAGAGCCTTCACAGGACCCCCAAAGAAAAAGGTATCTCTGTCTCTTGTGTGGTTATTTCACACAGCCCAGTTAACCTGGAGTGACCCTGAATGTTTTTGTTGCGAGAAACATGACAGTGTACTGCCCTTGGGCAGATGCAAAGCACAGAGAAGTCCCATCTCCCCGCACTGACGGCGCATTCAAGCAGCCCAAGCACCATTCTAGTAGCTTATTAATTGAATTGTGATGAAGAATTTCAAAATTTCTTTTGGAATGAAATTAAAGGTGAGAATATCCCCTGATTTCACCTGTGAACCAGGGTCACCAGGGCGCCCATGCATAAGGACCTAGTGGGGCTGTGGCCCTGGGCACACTGTTAGAGAGAGCCCAACACTCACTAGGACTGCGCAAGGTTCCCATCCACAAACGTCGGTGCCTTCCAATGAATGCGGGTGTTAATTACTCTGGTTTTTAATATGGTACTTGTATGTAATGAGATGTTTATGATTAAACAAAAGCAAGAAAGTCTGAGAAAAACTTAAATGTGAAAAATAATTTGAGGGGTTGACAAGATCAACCAATTACATAAAATGTCAAGTTAGAGTAGATTAAGCTGAATTGTGCCCACTATCTATATATCATCTACCAACTCTCATCTACCATCTATATCTATCAGTTACCATCTATCATTTATCACTTATCTACCATCTATCAATCATCTATCACCTACCATCTACCTGTCTCACTATCATCTATCACCCATCTGTCTATCATCTGTCATTTATTATCCACCATCTACCTATCATCTATCTGCTTATCTACTGTCAATCTCTCCAGCACCCATCTCTCTCCAGGGCTGTTGAGGAGAACTCAGCCATGAGACACCCCTGAGCTTATGCAGGAGGCTGGTGCAGAACAGAGATGCCGAGGCTCAGGAGGAAGGGCCGTGGTCCTTGGAAGATCAGCCAGGCCTCTTGAGGACCAAAGCTGGCATCTCATTGCATACATTTCACCTGCTTCCAACCAGGCAGACTCAGGTTTCCCACATCCACCATGAAGTTTAGCACAAGAAAGCACAGAGCAAAGGGCACTTTAGAAAACAAGACACCACAACTGCAATCTGAGGGTAAAACGACAAGAAATAACCCACAGGAGGCCCTGTGACAGGGCCACCCTCTGGGAAGGCAGCCTGCAGGGAAGCTCTGTGCTCCTGGGCTTGGGCTGAAGATGCACTGCCCCCACACTGCCCCTTGCTGGCGAGAGGCCACACCCCAGCTCCCAGAGCCGCCTCCTCCCTGACTGGAGTCTGCTCCCCCAGCTCTGCTGACCGCTGGACCTTTCGTTATTTTAACAGACTTGAAAACTGGGTTCAAACCATAAAGGGCTCTCTGTGGGCTCAAGAGCCAGGGCACGAGGCAGGACCTGGCTTCCCGTCAGTCCTGGATGTAGAGACCAACCGATTGTGGGAGGCACCAATTGTCCATTTCTATTTCTTTCATGTATTTTGATGAGTTAGTTAAACTTTCACTGAAAATTTATTAAATTCCTTTGCTTGAAGTAAATGTGAAAATGGATATTATATGAGCTGTGTAAGGAAAGGATTATTTAATTCTGTCTGGTCCATTCCCTGGAGCATCTTGGCCTCCCCTGGGTGGTTGACATTTCACCCCTTTATCTCTCTGCTTTTGTCAGGGGTGAGTCACACTGCAGCCAGCCCTGCACAGAGCAGGGATCTCCGCACTGGCCCTGGGCCTGCTGGGCACCAGGGAAGCCCCAGGTGAGCTGGCGGTCTGTGCGCAGACACAGAGGTCACTGCAGAATACCAAGGAGGGCCTGCTGTGTTATGTCATTTCTTGCATCTTATTGCCCTTCTCCAACCCAAATAGCCGGGACGCTCAGGCTCACTGCCCTGGACTGTCACACAGTGATCATTCAAACACAAAGCAAATGAGCCAGGACCCGGCTCAGATTTGATTTAAACTCAAATGTTGAAACTCCAACAGAGGCCCAAGCTCCTGAACGAAAAAGTGATATTAATTATAAGAATGTGAGCCCCTTCAAACTTTAAGTTTTGATCTAAATAATATGTAAAAAGCAATGGGTTTTTTTCCAAGCTCACTCAGAATCTAGAATCCACAAAGATCCTGTGTGCTTGGGGAAGTGGGGGTCATTTCAGAAGGAGAAGAAGGTGGACTTTGCCCATTTGCTTCCTGGGGTGGTGGACGGGACGGCATTGGAAAGCCCAGATTGGGAGCCCTGAGCCCTCTGCCTCTGCAGCTGTATGTATATCAGGCACTGTGTCACCTGGCATTGAAGAGGGTGTAGGGTCATGCACGTCTTCTGAAAGGGGCTGAGGACATAAACCCTGCCCTTCTCCCTCTGTGAGGGGCAGCCATACTGTTCTTTGTGACTGAGGATGATGGATACCCTGGACAGCTGGTCAACCAGGTTGGTCTCAGAGGGAGATCAAGGACTGGGTCACCTTATGGCTGGGACAGAGGAGGGGACTAGAAGGCAAAGTGAATAGCTCTAGGGAGGTCAGGAGGGCTGAGGTTCAGACAGATCACTCCATCTTGTGGGCACCAGAGCTGAGCAGCGGGCACTGAGAGCTAGCAACCTCCCACCTCAGTTCTTCTTAAGCCTCTGAAAGTTAGAGTCTAGACTGCGGAGAAGAGGGGAGGGGCTGAGGACCGCAGGAATCAGCCTGAACTGCTTGGTAGCCCCAGTGCTCATGAGATGACGCCTTCAGCAGTTAGACAGAGTTGGGCTAGACTAGGAATCCTGACATGTGCACATTCAGGAAGACACACGCACACACTCACACCCACGTGCACACACACCTGTGGATTGGAACTCAGTATGTGATACTCGTGACACAAATCCAAAGACACAGCAGTAAGGGGTCTTTTTTTAATTTCCCATGATTCCACTATAGAAGTGGAGCCAGTAGGTCCATTTCTGTGTTATACACATCCATGAACACAACTGTGGCCAGTACCCCGTGCCCTTGTGTTCCTCCTGCACTTTTCCAGACGTCCTGGGAGGCCCTGAACCTCTAAGGTGGGATCCAGCTAGCCGCTGAGGCCCTGGAGCCCATGGCTGTGACTTCCTAACAGAGACTGAAACTTGTCAGCAAGTTACTACCAAATAAAGACCTTCACGTGGACAACTTAATAATACATAATCTCGGAGCTAGAGCCTTCTTCTAAATTACAATCTCAGGTTTTGAAAACTGTCACCATGTTGCAAAACAAATATCCACAGGTTCAGATGCAGAATTTAAATGTACAGATCTCTGCATTCAGTGAAAAAATCATGCTATTTTTATGATGCTTCTAATAAACCAATTATTAGCCAGAATACAATTAAGAATTAAACTGAAATTGGAGCTATAGAATATATTTGAATTATAAACAAAGCAGGAAGTCACTTTGCATTTCTTCTAAGACCTCGATGAGCTTAGGATGCTGAAATGCCTTTATGCAAATTCACATTTACAATTAAACTGAGATATACACAAAACTGATTTGTATGAAAAGTTAATATTTTTTGGAAAAAATCATTCTGCACGTATCATCACCTCACAATGTGCTAAGACACATATTTCACAATACCAGAAATTTATCCCAAGTTTGTTGCAGCTTGTATAATACTCTAAATAGCTCCAGTAATAGTTGCATCAGCAAAAAAAATCCTTCTCAAAATTAAAAACTATCAAAATTAATTTGCATTTGCCAAGAGCAACTGACATGGTTTTCATTTATAACTATTGAAAACATGAAACAATATAAATTTTTATTATCTAATAATGAATTTTCAGAAAGGCAAGCCAGAAAAATGTATGACCAGTCCAGATATCACATTATCAAGTATTGTCTATGGTATTATATAAAATTATGACACATGACATTTTCCTAGATAATATGTTTTTAAAGGAAATAGCTTTAGGTTTTGCGACTTTTGACTTCAGTTTTCTTCCTGATTTTTTATACAAAGAGTTGCATGTTTCCATTTGCTGCCTGATCGTGCTGGGGAGAGAAGACCAGGAAGAGAGGCATGAGAGTGAAGTGGCATGAGAGTCAGCAGAGCGGGGGAGGGGTGGGGAGAGACAGGGGTGGCAGAAGGGCTCAAACCTGACAGTGGCCTGGATAAACCACAGGGAGGGCACTCAACGCCGCTCATGCACATGTGGATGGATTTTAGGAAATAAAGCAGAGACCAATATTTGTTGTTACATTGTAGGCAGTTCTAATCAGAGACATTGTTAGTGCTTGTCCAAACGGAAGATTGCCAAGGAGACAATATTTCCTAACACATGGAGAAACATCAGCCGTTTCCATGCCCATGATGCTTAAGCTGCGAGGAAGGCATGCACGTCAAGAGAAGGACAATCTGCTGGCAATCAGGAACCGCGTTAATAAGGAGGGGTCAGTGTTTGCCGGAGGCCACCTGCATTGTGCCCCAGATGGGCAACGTGCTCATGCTTAGATCTAAGTCACACACACATGCACACACACCCTCACACACACACACAGACCTTGAGGGAAGCAATATTGTTGTTTCACTTTTACAAAGGATGAAGCTGATTCTAAAATTCTAAATGTTTATCCCAGGGTTGCTCATGGGTGCATGCCAAATAGCTGTCTCGAGGCTGCGTGGTGAGTAGGTGGGCATCTGTTGGAATCCAGAGCCCCTCTGGCTGTACAAGGAAGCCAGGCAGAGGCTCTCCATGCCCCCCTCCCCCACAGCATCCTGTCTTGGGAATGGAGAATTGTCCAAAATTTGGTGAGAGCCTCTACTGGCATGAAGGTGGCGTCTCTGGACTCTGGTGGACACAATGGTGGATCCCAGGAGAGACTCCCAAACACCTGAAGAAAGCAGCCCCCTCTGTGCCTCAGCGCCTCTGTGGTCTCAGGACACGCAGGCTCCTGCCCCAGGGTTCTGGCCCCTGGAGCCCCGCCTGCCCCCTTCCCCTGCTGCTCCTCCCGCCTTCACGCTTCCCTTGGTCTGCTGAAGCCTCACCAGTGGGAGCAAGGAGCTCAGGCCAGTGCTGGGACACAGGTTCCCAAGCAAGGTCGTCCCTCACCTTTCTCTGCTGACCTCTGTGACCCCTGTGGCTCAATCAAGAAGGAGAATCCTGCCTGCTTCCCTCTCACAGCTTTAGCGTCAAGCCAGTCCCTCACAGGGCCTGAGGGCATTTTATGCAAACCTCTCCCTGGTGATAAAGAACTATCACATCTCCACCCACTGATAGGCTTTCCTCATCTGCGAGGCAGGGGTAACCACAGCTCAGCCTCAGGATTGGTGCAGGTGAGTCACTGCAGGGTGCTACAGATGGAGTGATGGCCGAGCCCAGCCCAGCGTGCTCCCTGTTCTGCTCTCTTACACCTGGCCCGGCAAATACTTCTGTGAGCTCCGCCAGCCATGCACCAGCCAGACACCGAGGTTCTTGCTTTCTCTGTACCTTCTGTGCCTGTAGGGGAGCAAATGGCTTTGTGTGGATTGGCCAGCTGGGTCTGCTCATGTCCATGCTTAGGAAATACAAATAAAAAGTTCCCTCTGGAATATCCTATCACTGATTTAATAATAGGTTATTATTTTTTTTTTTCTGTGTGTGTGCAAATACTCGATACCTTTCTCTTCCACCTTGGGGAGAAGAAAGGTTATTTTACCTTTTATATTGATACCCGCTTTGTGCCATTTAGGTCTTCTGTCACTTGGAACATTTCATTTTGAAAATTATGAATGAATGAAGTCTTTCTACTATGTCTTCAAATCACTTTCTTTTGGGAGAACCAGGCAGTGGGAGTTTGTGCTTCCCCCTGGCTCCTGGGTATTTGTCAACTCTTGTTCTGGGTGGGTTCTTAAAGACTCAAGGGAGACTGGATCCTCACTGGCTGGACCAGCTTCCTCTCCCTGTTGGGTCATATTTTATTCCCAGGCTCCCTGTAGTTGCTGAGCCATGTGACCAACTCCTAGCCAATGGCAGGTGAGCAGCTGGGGAGGAGCCCCGCCCTCCCATCCCCACCTGTGCCAACCTCTCATAACCAACCTGCACCCTCTGCAGAGGTTTCTCCTGCTGGATGCCTACCCAGCTGCACCCAAGCTCAAAGCTGCAGGTGGAAGGTGCAGAAGGTGGGCCCTGTATCATGCCCCGCAGGAGAGCTGCTCACTAGTCAGAAGCATTGGCTCTGGAATTCATAGTGATCCTCTTTGAACCGTTGTATGTTGGGGGGCTTGCTCATTATAGCAGGTAGTTTTTCCCTCATTATTATAAAGACCAAAAGCAGAGCAAATGGAAACAAGCTTTGGTCCCTAAACCAGGAAGAACCTTTGTGTCCAGTTGCTGACGCAGCCTTCGGCCAGTTCACCTACCTGTTTCTGACGTTTTCTCCCATCAGTTCAAAGAAACTAGCTGTGAAAGAGACAGCTCTGTATCTCTAAGGGATGTTGTGACCATGGCCAATATTCTAACAACTCCCCCTCCCTGAAGCCTTGGATAGCCAGGTGCTGTGGGACATGAGCTGGACTCTGTCTGGAGGGGACTCCTCCATTTGTTTGGGTCAGCAGGCCCCGGCTCTGGGCTGGGATTAGGTAGACATTTATACAATACTGTGCTCATCAAAACCCGACAGACATCTACCTTGTGCAGGAATTTCTAATAAATGCTTTGAGAATGTATTTTTGGTTTGTTGTTTATTGTTAAAGAGGAGGAAGATTTCTCCCCCGCAGCTTTCCAGGGATTCCCTGGGACCTGCTCAGTTGATTTTATTTCCATTTAAAATTGCAGGACTGTGAATATATCGAAGAAAATGCAAGTCAATACAAATGCAGTTTTGGGCGATCATAGCCACCCAGGACCTGCTGTGTAACTGGAGATTCGTCCCTGTATATCTCTGTGCCCAGAGCAGGGGGCACCCCTGACCCCAGCCTCCTCTTTGTCTTCACAGTGAGCCTCCTCTGGAAATCCAGCCCCTCTGCCATGACATTGTTCTGGCCTTGCTTCATCTATTTCCATTTCTGATTTGCACAGTGGGGAGAAAGGCAATTTATCATCTCTTGGGCCAACGCATCCATTTGGGGAAATCTATTTTCGTACATGCAGAGCAGTATCTTCAGCCTGGCTGATTCCTGAGGAAAATCAAATAACAACAGCTAGAGTCCTCAGAGAGCCCCTCACTCCCCCCCGTGAGTCCCTCCAGCATGTGCACCCTCTCTCCATGTCGATAAACAACAGACCCTCTGGGCAACTTCCCTGCAAGCCCAGGATTCGAACCGGTGCTGTAGGTAAAGTATCTCCAGGTGATTGCGTGTGTGTTCAGAACTGAAGCTCTGGGGTCCTCTGGCAAGCAGGAACTCAGCTCTCTGCTCATTGCCATGGAAGAGCAAGTGCAGAGAGGTCGCTCTATGTCTCTGTGGCTATTGTTCTAGGTTCCAGGTTCAGGAGGGCCTGACCATACTGGGAAGGAAGACAGAAAGCTAAGGTGTCCACAAAGCATTGGGCACGGCTCAGAGCCCTAATCAAAGCCTGTAGCAACATGATGATAAAGTGGTGCTATTCCTGTATGCATAAACGAAGATGTCCCCGGTGAGAGCAGCACTGGCCACTAAACTTGGACTTTGGCTACCCTTTTGCGTTTGGCCATCTCCAAGGCAGGTGGGCGGTGGGGAAGATACATAGTGGGGGAAGGGCAGCTCTGGATAGCCCTTGGGGGCTGCACTCCCCAAGTGCTTTGGTTCAGGGGCAGCACATTGGCTGTCTCTGATTGGTCCTGGGCAGGCAGTGGAGTGCCGATGGAGATGCTCAGAGCTGCTGTCCAAGTCCTGACCGCCCTCAGCTGCTGGCTGCAGAGTTCCCCGTTGGATTGGTTATCAGGGACGTGATGGGTCCACATTGTAATGTCACACCTGTTCTGACCATGGTCCACTTATCCATCAAGGTTTTCACCTGTTGTCTTTGTACTCCAGAAAGTGACGTTGACATGGAGAGAGAGAAGGAACCAGTTCCTGTTTGTACAGGCTGTCACGCCAGGACGGAGTCTGCTCTCCTCAGGATCTCCTGCCCCATATCAAGAGAACCTGCTCGTCTTGATTGACACTTGGCCCAGTGCTCGTCCTGATCTATGATTTGCTAAAGAATAATCACAACGTGTCACATATTGGAGAGGGAGAGGGCGGCGTAGCTTGTCATAATGAGGAGCTAACTGCAGCCACTCGAGGATCACTTGTTTTGAAGAGGAGCATGCATTGGAGCTGATTTTGTTTGTCACTGGCTCAGACCAGTCTGATTACAGAGCCATCCCACCAGGGACCCAGCAGCACCCTGGCCCTGTGTCTCCAGGCTCTAAGTGAGTGGAGGCATGTGTCAGGGAATCAGGCTCCTTCTGCACCAAGCTCCGATTTACATACCTAGAAATTCACCCCTGCACACACTTAAGCATTGAAAATCTCACAAAAGCACCCTTAGGGCTTCTGTGGGGCATGGCTGCATTTTTTTAAAGTGGTGCCTTCTGCAAAGGATCAGGAGTCTTATTTGAGCAGCGTGTGTTTTTAAGTTTGTTGACATCAAAGCGGTTTAGAGACAGTTGTTCATACCCCTGGCTTTCCTCACTATTTGCTTTTCCAACCACACCTCCCACTGTGCGGGTGAACCCCCAGACCCTCCAAAACACTCACTCAGCATTCGCCCTGTCTAGCAAGGCCCTCTCAGCCCACAGCCTGTGTCCTTTGGTGGTCAGTGTGGGTCACTAGAAAGGCCCTGACTCTGTAGTGACTATGGTCAGGGGCCACCTCCTAGGACACCCGTGACTTCCATCCTCCTGAAGCTTCCTCTGCTATTGTGAGGAGATTGTCTTGGCCTTGAACTGCTGTCCCCTCAGCCCCCAAGCCTCCAAAGAGAGGGCTTGAGACTCCTTCGAGGAGCAAACAGAGCTTTCCCCACATGTGCCAGCATCTCCGCCAACGCACCAGGAAGAACCTGGCCCACCCTGCTGTGGAAACCAAAGGTCCATGCTGCAGGAAAACAGCACAGCCTGGTGCACACCTGGGAGGTCCCCAAGATCCATGCTGTAGGCGTGGTCCCCAGCATGGGAGGTGCTGACACTCTGAGAAGAGGGGCCGGGAGGCAGGGATGTGCTGGGAAGGGGGAGAGTACCCCCAGCCCCTCCTCTTTCCCTCACTTCCTGGCCTGGAGGTCAGCTGCTTTGCTTGGCCACACACTCTCGAGGGTGACCTGCCACCTCACTGCAGTCCCAAAGCAGCAGGCTAGCCGGCCACAGACAGCGACCTCCAACACTGCAAGCCAAGATGGATCTTTCCCAGGCTGATGACCTTAGGGCATGTATTCAGGGGTCAGAAAGCTGGTAACACAGGCCCCTTGCAGGAGGCAGCCCGGGGATTGGGTTTAGGAGCAAGCTCATGGGGTCACCCAGAGCTGACGGCCTCTGTTTGGAGAAGGGAGGGCATGGAGACAGAGAGCTAAGGAGTCCGTGTTCCTGTGCAGGGGGAGGATTAATGATAAGCAAAACCTACAGCACCAAGAGAGAAACAAGAAACATAGATGGCCTGAGGTCCTGGGGGATGACGGTTTTATTTCTCTCTCTTTTGTTTTTAGTGTTTCCTAAGGTTTACCAATAAACAGGAATTATTTGTCTAGTTAAAAAGAAAAAAGGAAAGAAAAATAAAATCCCACTTGCATCATGATCAGCGTCTCCCCCAGTTCTGCTCTGTCAGCCCTCCTGGATTGTTCTTCATCTTCATGAAGGTTGCCTCATGATCACAAAGGAGCTGGAGAGGTTCCAAGCACCACATCTCAACATGTGAGTCACACCCAGAAAAGAAATGGTGGGGAGTGGGGACTGCTGGCTTCCTTGTTGTCTGAAGCTCTTCTCTAGAATCTCTCTGGCAGCCTTTTGGGTTGGGTGTGTTCCCTCAGATCTGGGCACCACCCAGCTACAGGGGAAGCAGGACACTGATCCAGAGAAGCTCCCTGGAGGGCTGAGATCTTCTATCAGATGGCACAAATGGCCACCAGACATGGGCTAAGAAGGACAGTGTGAGGAAAGGGTGGACTCTGCTGGGGGTGGACCACAGGGGGAGGTGGGAAGGTCAGGTCCAGAGGAGGACCCCGGTGCCTGCCCTCTTCTGCTGTGTTCCTGGGGCCCTGAGCTCAGGAGGACGGGGCTTGAAGAGGAGCCTCCTCACCCAGTGGGTCCCCACCTGCCTGGGTTGGCTGACGCCAGCTAACTCCATATCACCTAAGCTTTCCCAGACTTTGTCCTGCACCACGGAGACCCTTTCCAGGAAGGTGCGCATTCCCACTGGGAGGGTAGACTCAAAAGCCATAATGGTGACATGATCGTTCCCCGGTGCCCGAAGGCAAGGAGGACCCTCCATGGGTCCAGAGAGCCAGGGTGGGTGACCCTCTGTGCATCAGGGACTCATGCCAATCCTCTTCAAAGCCACATGTGTCTCTTGCCAGCTTGGTGTCCAGGAGCGTCTCCCTCCATGCCTAGGCGCCCTCCCTCTCTGTGCTGTGAGCACACCCTCTGGCAGGTGTCTCTGAGTGCTGGCCCTGCTGCCTGGCCCCCAGGTGACTTCCTGCTGGGGGCAAAGGTAGGAGAAATTTTCTTTTCCCTTGGGATAGAGACAGGGAACCCAAAGGCAGCGATTTACCTGGAGACACGACAGGGCGAGTTTCCTCCCTGATGTCTCAACATCTCTGCTGCGTCCATGTCTGACTTAATACCTGTCCAACCCTCAGCCCGCATCCTCCCTCTGCTCCTGGATGGATGGGGGGGCCTCAGTTTTGAAGACTTCCTCACCAAGGGTCCGTCCACAGCTGCTGAGTGGACAGTGGCCTGTGCAGTGCCTCCCTCTCTTCTGAGATCCGCTGTCTGCCAGCAGCACCCGGGGGTGTCAGGAGCATGTGGCACTGAGATTGGTCAGAGGCCTCTGCAACCAACGCTGCTCCTTCAGTGCTTGGAGCTGGAGCTGGTAGGTTTCCTGGGTGCTCAGTGGGCCAGTTCGCCTGTGCTTTCTCACTTCAGTTGCCCGCCTTCAGAACAACATTTAACACCTGCTTCTCTTGTGTCTGCCCTTGTCCCTGCTGCCCCAGACGTGCTCCCAGGTCAGAAAGACCCTCGTGATGATGCTAGACTTGTGAAATGGCTTCAGGTTTCCTGTCACATCAGGAAGGAGCTTGAGGAGATGATTAAGCTTCAGGAATGCAAAATTTAAAAAAATAAAATATCTTACATCTCAATGGCCAGAAGAAGCAAGGAAACTCACAACAGCCCCAGTAAAGGGACCCGTTCCCCTTCCCTCATGGTGATTATGGCTGATGCCTTGCGAGGGGCTCTGTTGTCCTCAGTCCTGGACAGTATGCAGGGCCCCTCCAGCCCACGGTGGGCATGTCATGAAAGTAAGAAATACTCCCACTGCACACACTCCTGAGACTTTGGGTTTGCTTGTTGATGCAGCAAAACACAGTCCTCCCTGACTGTCACACACACACACACACACACACACACACACATCTTAGCAAAGTGGCGTCACAGACACTTAGTCCTCTGAGCCAGGTGTGTTCCCTGTGAAATGGCTCACAGGCCTTCTGTTAGTTTCTTGATTTGTTCACAAATTAATTTACATGGCACTGTAGGAGAAGATTGGTGCAGGGGACAGCAAAGGAGCAGCCACAAGGAAAGCACTAGCCACTCCCGTTTCCCTCCAAAGTCCGGGGGATGTGTGTCCACCCAGGCTCTTGGCATCTAGGGTGCAAATGGCCAAGACCAACAGAGGTTGCCAGAATTGTTGCCTTTTTTTATTCTTAAGGAAAATAAAGTATAAAAATAAAGCCACGTGTAACTAAGGGTTCCTTTGGGTCTGGGTTTTATAGGAAGCAGTTCCCCAGGTTCAAGTTCAGTTCAGCCAAGAGATAAGACCACAGACAGGGAGAGGATCCCTGACCTTCCTGGTCTGCGCTTTGAAAGGGGCGGCTCCAGCAGGTGTGCAGGCTCAGTCTGTGATTGAGGAAATTGGTCAAAGTGGTGATCCATTGAGTGTTTTTTAATGATGTCACTGATTTGTGCAGTTTCAGGGGCACCTTAGGGGCCTGGAAGCCCCAGGAGATGGGTGTGGGTGCCTCCAGGAACCTCAGTGTTGCACAGGAGCGAGGGGCTGACCCCACAGAGCTGGAAAACCCTTCACAAAGGTCTGCTCCCCACCCAGAGAGGAGGCCTGGTTTTCTGTTTTAAGTTTTCTTTAGATTTTTTTCTGTTTTACCTAAGAAAAGAAACTACTTGGCTGAAGGCTGTATGTGGAAATTCAGCTGGGTGTTGCCTGGGTGTCATGGAGCAGGTGGAGGGTGAGGGTGGACCAGGATCTTGGTTGGCCAAGTTTCAAGGAAAAAATAAGAATCAGTGGTAGAGAGCTGGGGGAGTGGTGCACGCCTGTCATCCCAGTGACTCAGGAGGCTGATGCAGGAGGACTGCGCTTCAAAGCCAGCCTCAGCAATGTTGTGAGGCCCTAAGCAATTTAGCGAGACCCTGTTTCAATATAAAAAATAAAAAGGGCTGAGGATGTGGCTCAGTGGTTGAGCACCTTTGGGTTCAATCCCTGGTACCAGGAAAAAAAATAAATCAAAACCTTGAGGTTATCAGGCCTGTCTCAAAGGCTGGCCACAGCTGGCCCAAGCTCAACATCCCACTTCACTTATTTAACATGTTACCAAAGGGGCCCCGTGGACACACAGGTTGTCACATGCTGCACTGTCCCCACACTAGACAACAGTCATTATTGGTAACATATATATGTGTATATATATATATATATATATATATATATATATATATATATATGAAATCTTTTGGGGTCTGTGGTCTTCTGACCTCCACAAGCATATAGTTGAAGGTATTTAGTGTCATTCAACATGAAAGTTGCATAAAAACAATTTCAGGTTCACAGGAGGTTGCAGAGACGGCACAGGGAGGTCCCACATTGCCTGCTCAGGTCCCCTAACTCAAGGGCTGTGTCTTCTCTAACCTGACTGCCCGCCTTAGCCAGGAAGCTGCACTGGTCCCGGGGCATGGTCCATCCCCTGCAGAGCATGGGCAGTCCCGCAGCCAGCAGCACTGTCAGGGTGCAGACTCGCTGGTCAGCACAGCCTCCTTCGCTCCTCGATGGCCACACCTCATCCTGCTCCCCACCATGGCTGACCCCACAGCTCCAGGTCTGTCCTGGCTCTATAAGGGATGTGTCAGGAATCACCTGGCATGTGACCCAGGTATTCTTCCACTCCACATGGTGCCCTGAGTCCATGCCGGTGTCGGGCCAAGGGTCCAGAAACAGAGAAAGAAAGGATGAAGGGAGGGAGGGAGGGAGGAAGAAAGGGAGAGAGGAAGGGAGGGAGGGAGGGAGGCAGGTGGGACCCAGGAGACACACCTGAGAATTCCCAGCAGAGATGGCCGGACTCTAGTGGGCCCCACACTTAAGGCTCAGGACTTGAGTTTCAAGACTCTGTGTCCTCCCCAGGGTCTTCTAGGCCAAGAGCTACTGGGTCATGGGCGGATGGGAGCTCGGCATGGGCCTCGGGTCTCATGGGGAAGAGGAGGCCATGATAGGCTTGCAGAGAACTGGCCAAGGGAAGGAGAGACCCCCTGACTCCTGCGGAGAGCGACCACCCTGTCCTGCTGGCAGCACGTGCGGGCCCGGCCACCCCACGCATGCTGGTGGACAGCTCTAGTCAGAAACAGACCCTGCTTGCTGGTGCTCCTGTCCACAAAGACCCCCTTCCAGTAAGAATCTGCCTCGCTCCAGCTTAACACGTGGAGTCCAAGAGAGAAGAGCCCTGGTAAAACATAGCCTCTGTGCACTGCTCTCCTCTCCCTCACCCCTGCCGCCTGCCGGGCTTTCTATTCCTGGACCCCTGTCCCTGTGCTCCCTCTGGAGCAGATCTATCCTGCTGGTAGGTGGTGACTTTGTCCAAGGGGGAAAAGAACAGCACAGTGATAAGGACTTGCAGAAAAGAGTCACCCGGGTAAGGGAGCCCTTCCTGATGTGCTGCCTTGAGAGACAGTTATTGATGCCCACTCAGGAGCGTCATAGACGTAGATCAGGAAAGGCGATTGGCAGGGGAGGAAGATCAGAGGGTCCAAGTGTCCCCAAGGGAAGATCAAACTCTTCACTTTGCTCCCGCAGCCAAGGAACAGGGGCTCCCGGGGCCAGCTGAGGTCCCTGCTTCCACCTTCCCCTCCTGCCCGCCCCTTGGAGTTCTGCAAACACACAATCCTTTGAGGAGCTGTTTTGCCTCCTTGCAAGTAAAGCACAGAACGTATGTTTCCTAGTTGTCAAATCTTATTTTAAATATCCAGGTAGCTAGAAAATAAATGTCCCTTGCTATGAATGACTAATCACCTCTTGAAAGACAGCATCTTCTGGTTTGCAGAATCAATTTCCAGTTTGGAAAGCCTCTGATTGGACTCATTTCCCCTCCCTCCCTCCCTCCTTCCTCCTTCGTTCATTCCTTTCTTCCTCCCTCCTTTCTTCCTCCCTTCCCTCCCTTCCTCCTTCCTTCCCTCCTTCTTTCTTCCCTCCCTCCTCTCTTCCTCTCTCCCTCTCTCCCTCCCCCTCTCTTCCCTCCTCTCCCTCTCTCCATTCCCTCCCTCCTTCCTCCCTCCCTCCCTCCTTCCCTCCTCTCTCCCTTCCCTCCCTCCCTCTCTTCCTCTCTCCCTCTCTCCTTCCCTCCCTCCCTTCCCTCCCTCCCTCCCTCCTCCTCCCTCCCTCCCTTCCTTCTTTCCTCCCTCCCTTCCCTCCCTTCCTCCCTCCCTCCCTCCCTTCCTTCTTCCCCTCCCTCCCCCTCCCTCCTCCCTCCCTCCCTTCCTTCCTTCCTTCCTTCCTTCCTTCCTTCCTCCTTTCCGTCCTTCCTTCCCTCCTTCCTCCCTCCCTCCCTCCCTCCCTCCCTGTCCTTCTTCCCTCCCTCCCTCCCCTCCCTTCCTTTCCTCCCTCCCTCCCTCCCTCCCTTCCTTCCTCCCTCCCTCTCTCCCTCCCTTCCTTCTTCCCTCCCTCCCCTCCCTTCCTCCCTCCCTCCCTCCTTCCCTCCCTCCCTTCCTTCCTCTCTTCCTTCCTTCCTTCCTTCCCTCCATTCCTCCCTCCCTACCTCCCTCCCTTCCTTCTTCCCTCCCTCCCTCCCTTCCTTCCTCCCTCCCTCCCTTCCTTCCTCCCTCCCTCCCTTCCTCCCTCCCTCCCTTCCTCCCTCCCTCCCTTCCTCCCACCCTTCCTCCTCCCTCCCTCCTTTACTCCCTCCCTCCCTCCCTTCTTCCCTCCCTCCCTTCCTTCCTCCCTCTCTCCCTCCCTCCCTCCCTTCCTCCCTCCCTCCCTTCCTTCCTCCTTCCCTCCCTTCCTCCCTTCCCTCCCTCCCTTCCTTCTTTCCTCTCTCCCTCCCTTCCTTCCTCCATCCCTCCCTCTCTTCCTTTCTCCCTCCCTCCCTTCCTTCCTCCCTTCCCTCCCTTCCTCCCCCTCCCTTCCTTCTTCCCTCCCTCCCTCCCTTCCTCCCTCCCTCCCTTCTTTCCTCCCTCCCTCCCTCCCTTCCTCTCTTCCCTCCCTACCTCCCTTTCTTCCTCCCACCCTTCCTTCCTTCCTCCCTCCCTCCCTTCCTCCCTCCCTCCCTCCCTCCCTACTTTCCTTCCTCCCTTCCCTCCCATCCTCCCTCCCTCCCTTCCTTCCACCCTCCCTCTATCCCTCCCTCCATTCCTCCCTCTATCCCTCCCCCCTCCCTCCCCATCCCCTCTTTCCTCTCTGGTAGGCATAGCATTGCTTTCTAGTTTTGGTGTCTTCCTTGACACGACCATCTTAGCTGACTACAGTCTGGTTGTTGAGGGGAGTTCTGTTCTTTCCCTCCCACCTTCTCCCTCTGGATAATGAGAACTCTTGTCTCTGTTAAGTAGAACATTGTGATTTGCATGGTTTCCTCTAAGACCCTAGATGTGTTTGTTCGAGACAAATTAGAAACAGAAGCTGATTCCATGGCAGACATTGGACTGGAAGGAGACGGGAATCAGGGTAGGACTCAAGCAGATGTTCCCTGAAAGGCCCCCACATCACAGGGACACAAGGTGAAGATGGAACAGCGGGGTGAAGTGGTCAGGGTGTCATGGAAGCCTGGGGAAGACCAAGTCTCACCAGGGTGGGGGGAACCTCATCTAGGAGCCTGCAGAGCTGGGTACAGTAAGGGGAGGGTGCCAGGGGCTGGCAATGGGGCTGGTGGGAATTCCAGGGAGAGGGGACAGAACAAGTCACAAAGGTGACACTTCCCCAGAGGGAGGACTGTGAACTGTGTTCCAAGGATGTGAGATTTAACACAACACTGACCAAGTACAGTCTGTGGTGCATGTCAACCTCCTGCTTTGAGATAGAATTATAGACATGCAGGACAGACCATGGGGAGCCACTGGCAGAGGCCAAAAGTGACTTCTCTGCCATGACAAATAATCCTGTAATTGTAATCACTCTAAAACTGAAAAAAAATCATATTATTATAGCACATATTAGCAACAGCCATGGCTGAAATCTTAGGAATGAGTGAGATTGCCCAAAGACAGTAGAGAAACTTAGAGAAAAGTAAATGGAGGGGGAAATGTCAAGAAAACCCAACACATACATGGTGGGCTGAGGGGGACCTGCCAGAGAAACAGGGTGGCCTGGGAGGGGAACAGGGGTCACATGGTTGAGGAGGTCCTGGCTGTGGGTGTGGGACCTGCAGCTTAGGTTTTAAATGTGAAATACGAAAGGTGAACATGCTTCACCTCCAAAAATGCCCCCAGGTTAGCAGCTGCCCCTCTGCCAGACACTGAGGAAACACACCCCTAGTGCCTGTGTGCTGGTCCTAACACTCAACCCCAGGAGCCTAGAGAGTCCTGGGGGGTGATTGATTCTAAGTCTTGGGGTAAAGCAAAAGCAGGATGAGCTGGGAGCATACCCATGGTGCCAAAATCAATGATGCTTAAAAGCAACAACCAAAGAAACCAACTTCAATAAGAAGTCTTGTTGCATTTAAAAGCTGCCCCCAAATTTAGAGGTACAAATTCTCAAGTACAAACAACCATTTTACTAGACCCATGGTTTGTACAGGTCAGGAGTTCAGCAGGCAAAGGCCCCATGAGGGACTTTGCTGGTGAGAATCAATGGCAGGGGACTGGAGTTGAAGGTATGGAATCACTTCCAGGTCAGGTGATTGACATTAACCTCCTGCTAGGACCTTAGCTAGGCCTGCCCTTGAAGCTTGGACTTCCTCACAATATGGCCGTCTCAGACAAACTGGTCCTTCTACTAGGCAACTCAGGGCACCAGTGATTGCTCCAGTGCCAATCTCGACTGACAACGATGATATTTTTCAAAACAGTGACTGTTTATATATGGATATTTTATTTCTTCTATCAATACATTCTTTATGGAAAGTACTCTGAAAGTCTGATGAGATGAGTCCACTCACCAGATTGAGGCTCTGCAGTAAGCCAGGGCTTGTGGAATTCCTGGAGTGCTTGCTTCTGCTGGTCCCTGGAAAATTGGTATGATTGCTCACCAAGGGAGGAATAACACTTTTTTTTAGCACTTAGTAACATCCCCCAAGCTCCATGCCCCCTTTATTTTGAGAGAGGGACTTGCTAAGTTGGCCTGGCCTCAAATCTAGGATCCTCCTGCCTCAGCCTCTGGAGTCTCTGGGATGGCAGGTCTACATCACTGTGCCCATCAATATAATTATTTTTAAAATAATTACATTATTTAATATCTAGTAGGATTCAAAAAACAACCAGCCATAATAAATTTTAAAAATTGACTTTCAGTGTTTTAGGACATTAGTGGACACTCCACATGATTATTTAGGGGTCTAAGCAAGTACAACTCTCTGTACCCTGTGGAAGTACGTCTTCTCAAATCCCCGTTTGAGCATAAAGAGGAGTAAATACAGTTGAACTAAAGCCACAGTGAGGAATGATCAGAAATGTCGGGAGAGCAAAGACAGATTGGCACAACTGAAGGCTGGTTTTGAGCAGGGAGCTATGGCCAGTCCACCAGCTGAAATGTGTGTCCTTGACTTTCAACAAGAAGGCCCGAGTGACCGCCACAAGAGGCCCTCAGGCCCTGGAGGCCTTGGGGGAGGCCTACAAGCAGGTGCCTCTGGGATTGACCCAGATGCTTGGGGAGCAAGCTGGAGAGAAGAGGGTAGAGGAGTCCACACATCCCGGCACTAGCTGAAGGCGGGGACGTAGGGCATCCATAGTGGGGTGGTGCAAGGGGTCAGGGTAAAGCAGGGTGCCACAAGTTGGAATTACCAGAGGTGAGACTCAGGCCCGTGGCAGGAGGGTTCAGGAGAACTCTCAGAGGATGCAGAGCTTGACTCCTGGAGGCTCTAGAACAAGCCCTAAGGAGGCTGTCAGATTGGGGAGGATGAGCGCCATTGAGATGCCGTGTTTGGCCGTCCAGCCCACTGAGGAGAGAAGCTCGATGATCAAGGTCTGATGGGTCCCAATTTGCTAGAGGGTAACTTGCATTTTCTGGAAAGACTAAAAATTTTTTTCTTAATGAGTCTAGAATCCAGAAAGAGTAATAAATAGAAACAGCTATAATAAAATAAATCTGGTGTGTTTTTTAATTTTTTTGTAGTAAGCATAGTATTTATTGGACGATGTCATGTCTGCAAAGTATTTATAGTATTTAAGATAATCGACCCCATTAGGTTGTTGATAAGCCTTGTGATTCCAGCTAAACCAGGGTAGTGAGACATTCATTTTAACCTTGCGATTTTAAGTTGAAAAGTTTAAGAGAATTTACCTAAGTTTCAACAAGATTGGAATGTTGAGGGGAACTTGCAGGTTCTGGTAAGTTTCACTTGTGAGATTTACTAGGGTTCCTTAAACATTTGAGAACACTTTCCAAGTTAATTAGGAATATACATTGCCTAAAAAGGACTGGGATATGTTAAATTTATGAACATATTTTGAAATATTTAAAGGAATATAATTCACTAACTTATTAAAACTTCCTCTGAAAATTGCATTAAAATAATAGATTTATGAATAGAGTATTACGATTTTTTCAGTTGAACTTGAAGTCTTTGGTAAGAACGCAGTTTGGGCAATGTTTATTTTAATACGTTGGGTATTAAAAAGAACAAAAGAAAACATGTCACCCCATGGAGTCCTTTCTGTTGGGAAGACACCCTAAGATGTCAGCCCTCAGGGAACTGAGAAATTGGGGCCAGCGCACTGTGTGGGTGGGACAGCTCAGGGAGGGAGAGCCCTGGGGACTTAGAGAGTGGAGGAGCTGTTGGGAGCTTTCTGGGTGTGTTCCTGGGTTTAAAGAGAGCAAGTCGCAAGGAGGTCTGGGATCAAGGATATTCAGATAATGTTATTAAAGTAACAAACTTTCATTTCTTTTAATAACTAAAATGCACTACCCCTTACCTGGGCCCTTTGATACCTGGCTTTAGGACAGGATGAGCAAGGTGACAGCCACTTCCCAGATGCATGGGTCTAATTTGCGCTCGTCACCCAGGGCTTTGGGGACAGCTTTCCTACTGCCAATGGCAAAAGACTCAGAACACAAGCCCTCGAGATGGTCCAGCTCAATGGAGGCTGCCCAAGCTACAGGAACCTGTGACCTAGAGGTAGCTACCTTCTCCTGCGTGTCTGTCACCTGCGGGTGACGAATGCCCAGCAGGAATGCCAACTGGAGGTGGTTCTCTTCCAGATAAGGTCACAGGCGAGATGGACTTTTCTGTTCTGAGATGGTTACTGCATTTCGGACAGTGATTTTCTAGGAGAGGCCTAAAGCTGAAGGCAGGACCCAGCTCCCCATCATCTTTGCAATTCGTTCCTGGACCTGGTCCCATGCCCGCTGCAGCCCACTGTTAAGGGGTGCCAGGGTCTGATGAAGGGAGGTCTTGGGGAGCTTCTTCTATTTTGATGCTCTGACAGCTTTGACTTCCCTCCAGGGTGAGGTGCAGCCGACAGTCAAAACCTCCCTCTGCCTCCAGGTGAGACGGGCTAGGCTGCCTCTGGGGACCTTTGTCAGGAGGGGGCTCTGAAGACCTGGAACTGGGAAGAGGCCTCATGACCGCTGGCTAGAGAGGAGGCACGGCCAGCTCAAGCTGTGGTCTGGGGTGTAGGGAAGCAACACCTTGGCAGTGTCCCTTCACATTCCTCTTGGCCATGTGGCCAGGCCCGGGTTTCCCAGCCTCCCTGGGGAGTAGGCACTGACCAGGGTTCTGGCTAAAGACCATGAGAGTTGTGCTGGGCGTTGGGTGGGTGCTTCAGTCCCTCTGCCTATTCCAGGGCGTGGGATGTGATATGGCACGTACCATGGAGGGTGCATAATGAGTTGACAATGGGCCCCTGAATTGCCACCTGGAGCAGAACCTTCCCCATACCTCCTTTGGATTCTGCAGAACAAGAAATAAGTCACTTTTGTAGAAAAGCACTGGAATTGGGGGGCCATTTGTTTCCTGTTTAGCACACCCAGCCTGACAGAGGAGAGAGAGGATGGTTTGGGTGACCCTGGGAGGCTCCTGCTGGTTATGACAGGAGGCCTGCTCAGTCACTGAGGAGGAGAGATCCTCTAGACACATGGTCACAGGGCAGGGCCTCCACTACGGCGGTTGCTTGCTTTAGAGGGAAAGAAACTCTGGATTAGTCCTGTTCCTCTTCCATCAGATTCTTGAAAGCAAGGCCCCAGACTCTCACCGAGGAGAACAGGGAAGGGGTCTGGAGCTTTCAAGAGAGTGAGAGGGAGGAGTCTAGGAAAAAATAAACCGAGGTCAGGAGCAGTGGGAAGTGTGGCTAGAAGAGAGAGAGGATCTCAGGAGAGGAGCCGGACACAGACTCCCAGGAAGGCTCTCTGCCCCACCAGGGGGAGGTCAAGGCTATGGGCCAGATCTTGAAAGAAGAAAGCATTGTTGCACACCTGACCAGCAAGGAGGCCGGGAACTGGAGGCTCTGCCTCCTTGATGGGTGGGTCTGAGGGACTTGGCAGAAAGGAAGGAGGAAGGATCTTCCTGTTGCCTGGGTGTGAGGAGAGGGTTGAGGGGTCCCCTGGGTAGGGGCACTAGGCCACTGCACCTTCACGGGCCACACCTCCTATGGGGTGGATCTCCACCTTCTGCATGAAGGATTTTGAGCTGTGATATCAAAATATCAAAAGGCCACTGACCAGATGAGCTGTCTTCCTCTGCACATGTCCACTCCTGAGAACCAGCTTCAAACCACCCTTGGCAGAGACCAGCTGCCCTGGGGAAGGCACACCACACCCCAGTTAATTGGCTGGAAGCAATGGGCCCTGTGGGGATGGTCACAGGCTTTATGTGGCTCTTTCCTGAAGAGCAGAGAAACTCTGATTAAAATGTTCAAATCATTTTCTATAATTCTCCTTTCAGAGACCGTTCTTCATAAAAAGAGCAACTTCTTCACAAAATGAGTCAACTTAGAGTGAATTGTGCACTGGGTGGTTGCCTCTTTTCCACAGAGACAGTCACTTTATTAGAAGCTACAATTTTAGAAACAAACCACACAAGTGGTTATTTCACTGGGCTGGTTTCTGTAATTTTTTGGTGAAGAGGCCCCTCCTGGCCTGTGAATTGGATTGGCCTTCTGTAGCACTCCTGCCCTGGACAGTGGCATTGAAGTCACATTTCTGTCCCCCTCTGGACTGCTATAGCCCTGATAACTGGCTGTTTCAAAGGGTCCTTGATGACAAGAGCCCTCTGATACCTACCCCCCGCCCCGGAGTCTTTCTTCTCCCTTCCCCAGATTGGAAACTACAATGGTAGCTGTGATGGCTGGTAAAGGTGCCTCAGGACCCAGTATGAGATTAGCTCACAGTCACTGACGTCTCAGGGGCCCTGCACACACAGAGGGATGGTCCTGTGCATGTGTATACAGGTGGCATCATGCTATGATCCACTGAGTGACTGCAGCAGGCAGGAACACAGGCCATGCCTCTGGGGATCTAGCTGGAGGCCATGCAACCGCAGCTGCTCAATGGCCCAGGTCAGCATCTGCCCAGTGTTCCTGTCCCCATCTCCCTTGGGCTGCCCCCACTGGTCACCTGCTCTTAGCGCCAGCCTGGAACATCTGGTCCCCATCCCCTGGCAGATGACAGATGAGCTTCTCCCCTTTTCAAGGTGATGTCCCCTCTAGGCCCTGTATCTACCTGCACCTGGGGGGACATGGGGCTCTAGTAGCTCAGGGTTTTTCAGAGACATGCTCCTCTAAGCTGTGGCCGTGCAGGCCTGTATGTATGATGCACAATGACAGACACAGGGGTACATGAGCTCAGGCTTCATCCTTCCCTCTCTGGTGTCTGCAGGAGACACGTTCTGGATCCCTCAGAAAGCCAAATGCGTGGCTGCTCAACTTCCTTATGTAAAGTGGCCATGTATTTGCACAGGACCTGTGTACATCCTCCTATGGGCTTCAAACCATCAGTTATAATACTCACTACGATGCATGTGCTACATAAATGCATTGTTTAGGGAACAAAGACAAAACAGAAAGTCAAAAGTGCGTTTTGGTTTTGTTTTGTCTCTGCCAAGGATTGAGTGTGAGGAGGCAGAACCTGCCAGCAGGCGGCCCAGCTGTGGCAGTGGCTATGCACAACCTGTGCTCCAGGTGGGTGAGCAGTGTTACTGTGGTTCCTAGTACCTACCAGAGTCAGATGAAATAACTCGTGGAAGCAGGAGGGGCAGAGATGACTTAGTGATGGAAGGTGTTCCCAGAGGGGCTGTCACACTATTTGCAGAGCCAAGGGTACTGGGGTATTTCTTTCCAAAATGAGAAAAGTTTTCTCAAATAAAAGCTGGAATAGATGAGAGATTTTAGAGGGCCCAACTTCCCTCCCTTGGTAACAGCTGCTTGGCCAGCACCCCACCTGCTGAGGAAACATGGTACCCCGTGGGCCTGCCCCCGTGCATGTTGGAATGAAGGCAAAGGTGTCCTCAGTCCCACGTGGTGTAATGAAATTCAGGTGTCGCTGGTTTGTTATAAATTAAAGATTAGTTTATGTTTTTCATTTGGCTCAAAAAACAAGGTGACAGCCAGTGGATTAATGTGACAGATGTTAAGGAAATCACTGAGCGTGACTCCCCTAGCCCAAGGGAGGGTGTTTAATAAGGAAATGGGTGTGGGTAGACAGGAGAGGTCTCAGCAGGCGTCATCTGCTGGCTCCCTGATGCCAAGGCAGGTGTGGCCAAGCTCGTGAAACTCAAGGAGAGCCTGGTGACACAGGGTAGGGTCAGCAGACCAGGCTGGGACTGGAGAGCCAAAGAGCAGGGATCAGCAATGCACTTCCCACATTTCCCTCTCGAGGGGGCCTCAGAGCAGGGGAAGCAGGGGCTGGTGGAGAACAGGCCAGGCAGGTACCCCCAAAGTGGGCCTGCTACCATCCTGGGATGGCAGCTGGGGGCATGGCCACAGGCACAGTTCTGCCCGAATTCAGAGGATCTGGAAATTTGGTCTTTCTAAGAGGATCCCCCAATTTTAGATTTTTAATTTTTTTTTAATTTGTAGAAGGACACAATACCTTTATTTTATTTATTTAATTTTTTGTGGTGCTGAGGATCCAACCCAGTGCCTCCCATGTGCCAGGCGAGTGCTCTACCACTGAGCCCCAGCCCCAGCCCCTAACTTTAGATTTTGATAGCTAATTCAAAACATTCCCTGGCCTATAACCTTCCAAATGATTGACACACTTGATCAAGGAGATCTTAAATCATAGTCATCTCTTAATGGCCACCTTACAGGGCCCCCCTGTCTCCAGTCCAGTGGTGCCATCTGAGAATGGAGGTGGGTGTTGTCAGACCTTCCTGGCAGGAATCCCATAATTAAGGAGGAGGGTGCTGCCCTCAGCCTCAGGGGGCAAGGTGCGCCCACTGAGCATCCAAACTGACCTCCCTGGCCTGCTGTGGGGTGTGGCTTCCTCCCTGGAGGAGGCTGGAGGGAGAGAAGAGCTGAGAAGAGCCACAGAGATGGCGATGGTCAGCGCTGAAGCAAAGGACCCTGAGCTGTTCACACGCCAGGACCACAGCAGGCTGCCATGGGACCCAGCAGGGCTGCCCAGTAGGGTCTGCGGTTGCTGCCCTTGTCTTCCTGGCCCCGCAGCAGAACCACTGGCTCATTACAGCTCATGTCGTCCCTGAGAACCCCAGGGTGACTTCGAGGCCTGCTGTGGCTCCAGCTCCCAGGTCACCTTGTCCTCAAGGTCCTCCAGGCTTCGCTGGACCTGGTGACTCACCGGGTCCATGACACGTGGGACTTAGATCCCTGGAGGGTGGCACCCCTTCCTGTCCAGGATGGTGTAGTACACCCTACTGCTGTCACCGACAGCGTGGTTCATGCTGAGCGCCTGCTTCCAGAGGTGCCTGAGTGACCCGTACCCAGGACAGCCCTGGGCCTTGAGCCTCTGAAGCGCAGCCTGGCAGGCAACTCGCACACGTGTGGACACAGCTCCATGCTGGAGGAACGAGGCTCATCCCGTGGGACCCTGCTGGGAGGGGACTCTGGAAGGTCCTTCAGGTTTGCTCTGGACCTTGCTGACGTGGGCTGAGTTTTCTGTGTGTGCTTTTAGGCTCACTCAGGCGGTTGGAAGCACCCAGCTTCTTGCCCTTGTAGGCACGGTGGAGCCTGCAGAGCCCCTGACAGCAGCCCTGCCCACGCCTGTCTCAAGGTGTCACTGTGGGGCCTTGGGAACAAGTTGTGGGTCATCCTGAGCTGCAGCCCGGCCAGCTTCCTCGAGGACCAGGTTTGTTCTACCCATGTTCTAGATCCTTTGTTAGCTCGGAACAGGTGCCCAAGTCCCTGGCCCCAGGGGCTCACCTGGTCCTTCCCAGGTGGCGAGGACACAGGGGCCTGCTTTAGCCCTGCCTCCAGGGTAGAACAGCATGAATTTTGTGCTGCTGACATTCGCTTGCTCAGGTGAGCACGACAGAGAACAGGCAGGGAGAAGAGGCAGAGACCAGGACCAGCGCAGGGCTGCCTAGTGGGGACGGCAGGCCACCCTTGCATCCTGGCCCCGGAGCAGAACAGCTGGCTCATTACATCACATGTTGTTCCTTTGGAAGGAATGATTTTCATGGTTTCTGAAATACACTGTAGGGCTGGGCACCTCGGACCACAGTATCCCACAGACTTTGGAGAACACCCACAGCAAAAGCTAAAGCCTTTGGCCTATGGCCCAAGTGACCCCAGGTGTCCTGCAGAATCAGTCAGGATGCCCTGGTGGCCTTGTGCTCCTTGGTACCGAGCCATCTGCAATTTCATACGTTTAATTTAGTTGACTTGTTTTCTTGACTTAAGTATTTACTCATGGTTTGTCCCATGAAAAGATGCATTTGATGGGCTAATTATACTTTCCCCCTAAGCTACAATTAGAATACGGAGAGCGATTAAAAAAGGAGGCTTATAAGCAAATACAACAAGGTCTTCTCAGATGTAGAAATTTGGCGAGCGCCATAAGCACGTTTGCCATGCAGTTACTTAAGTTCTTATTTCATGTTCACAAGAAAACAATGTGAAGTGAGAAGCAAAGCACATGCCCACACGTCCCCGGGAATTCTCTCTGCTCTCGGGCACACACACACACCGCTTGGCAATGACTGGCCCCACCTTCCTGTTCTTCTCCACCTCCACAGAACCTGAGCGAGTGTTCTGGGGCTGTGTTCCCAGGCTCCCTGAGGGCTCTGATGGGCCCCAACGTGTCCACCTGCCTGGTTACAACTGAGTGGCTCCCCGTCTGCTGCCCGTCCCCCAGAGCCTCAGTTTCCTCATCCCTCAGAGGGAAGGGAGGCCTGCAGGGTCCCTGGGCTCCTTTCCCAGGAAGGCAAAACAAAGGGAGGCAAACAGGTTTGTCAGACCTCAAAGTGTGGTGAAACTTGGGGTGTTGTGGGGCCTCCTGATTCCCCTGCCCCAGTCCTTCCAGGACTGTGCAGGGATGGTCCATTGGTTGCCATGGCAACCAACTCCAGGGAGCAGAGGAAATCTCCACCTCCTCCTGCACCACTGGCCCTGAAGTTGGACAGACATGGAGCCTCGCCCAGGAGTGGACCGTGCTCACGCTAAATGGCTAGGTCATCACTGTGGTCAGAAAGGCTCATACTGTGCTCACACCTAGCACAGCCACATGATGACCAGTGACCAACACCGTCTGCAGATGTAAGATGCTGCCCTCAGCCACACGCGCACTGCCCTTGTTCGGAGGGTGGCTTAGGTATTTTTCCAAAGGACTCTGTAATGGGAGCAGCTCATCCGGCAAATGCCTGAGGCCTCAGAAAAGAAAAATCAGCCCAATGAAACCAAATCAGGATTCAAGTCCAAATGATGGACCCATTGTCACTCTGCGCCTTTCCCTCTTTCCCAGCTCCTGACCCACGCTGGTCTGCTTTCTTCCCCTCTGGGTTCACATATTCTGGACATTTCACACAGGCAGAGTCAGAAATAGGGGCTCACAAGGCAGAGACGTTCACAGCGGCGCTGGTCACCATGGACTAAACCTTCCAAAGTCCCTCAGCCAAAGAATGGCTAAGGAAAGGGTAGTCGTCCACACCACCGGGTGTCCTCTGGCTCTGGAAAGGAAGGAAATTCAGACCCGTGCTATGGAATGGACAAACCTGAGAACACCCAGCTAACTTTAGAAGCCAGACACGAAGGGTGGATATTTCCATGATTTTTTTTTCAGTTAGTTTTCCCCAGAACATTCTATTAATTGAAAAAAAAAAATCAAATAATTTAAAAAGTAGGTGTCTTAAAAGTTGTAATAATATTTTTAAATTCAAATACTTCATTTATACTCCACACAGATGTTATTAAAACTGCTTTCTTAACCTCTTGACTCATCAAAATCAATTTTGTTAAAGCTGTTGGTCACTGAGACATCCGTGGAGCACACACACAGAGACACACACCGTCCCTTCCAACTCGGGCTTCAGTACAACCCACAGGGAACCTCATGTTGTTCTTGTTTGACATTTTGACATTTTGTCCATCATGGATTTTTTTTTCCTGCGTTCATTATAATGACCTGGAGCTTGATTGCTGGTGTCTGTGACACCCCTTCACTATTGTGTCTCAAGGAAAGCCCAAGTTTTCTTGCCAGTCCCAGCATCTGATCATGAGGCTCAGGGAGAAGCTGCCCAGGGCTGACGCTGGGCCAGGCCCTTTTCAAGGTCCATTTACTCCTCACCATGGTACCTAGCAGGAAGGCCGCGGCCATATCATGTTGAAGATGCAGCAGTTTTTGTCTCAGAGAAGCAAAGTCACTTGCTAAGTGGTAGGAAAACCGGACTTTAAACACAGCCTTCAGGTTCACACAGAATCCACCCTCCTCTACCCCACTGTCCTGCCGTCCCCACAGCTTTGAATGCAGAAGGACGGTCACCTGGCCCCAGATTGCCTGGGACATTTCTGGCTTTACCACTCAAACATTCTTATCCCAGGGAAGCCCTGAGTCCTGGGCAGAGGGCACTGTAGGTCACCTTGTCAACAGGACACAGGGATGGGGGTTTGCAGACCCAATTCAAGTCCTTGTCTCTGTGGCGAAGTCCCTGTGTGATTGGTCTTTCCTGTCCTCCTGCAAGGATTCTTCCTAGGATAGTTGTCCTTTCAACCCCTGTTTGGCTCTGATTCGGATTCATAAAAGAACGGAACAGGCAGGTTAATGTAATTGGAAAAAATAATCCAGCTTAAAGGAGAGCTACGCGAGGGTAACAAGCTTAGGATTTTTAGTACGAGGCATGTTACTGCTAAATATGAAAACTGATGTCTGAGAAGGACGGGTTCTCCCCAGAGGTTCCCAGTCCCAGAGGCTGGAAGGGGGAGCAGGGCAAGGAGGCTCTGGGGAGGTAGATGCTGGGCTGGAGCTCGGGGCATCTTCTCCCCTGTAGCCAGAAGCCACGCACAGAGGCACGTGCAGAGGCCAGGTCGGTTAGAAGGGAGATAGGTTTTGGTGGCCGATGAAGACACACAAGGTTTACAGGGGAACAGAAAGCACTGGGCCGGGAGTTTCACCTGGGATGCTAGACGAAGAGGCATCAGAAAGCATCTCCCAGTCCTTGCAAGAGTGAGCAGAGCACCCAGGCAGCTGGGGTTCTGCTCCTGTGGCAGAGGATTCCACAGAGACTGAGCAGCCCTGAACTGAGCCCCACAGTGACATGGCACCCGGAGGGCTTGCCCAGAAATGAAGCACCCGCCAGCCAGGGGTAGATGCACATGGAGGGCAGCAGATTCATCATCTTCCCTGATTTGCACCCGTGGTCCTGGAGAGCCGCCTGCCTGTGTCCACGGCTGCTTCGACACGCACACTCTGGATTTGGTACAGTTTCCAAATGATTTTTGCAAACTGATTGATTCTGGTTCTTTTTGGTGATGCAGAGACCCTGATGGCTTGCCCACTCTTGGTGCCGTTAAGGAGGGCTGAACCTGCCCTGTGGTCCTGTTCTGTGGCGGGGAAGCCGTGTGTTCACACAGCTACACTTGCCTCAAGCATAGCGAGACCTCAGTGTATTTCTGAGTTCTGAAAGTTTGAAAAACTCTGTTCTGGAATTTGAAAGGAATGCAGTGCAGTCCCTAATGTCACACAACCCATCTACTCCTATTGTCCTCCCCAGACCTTGCCTTCGCCTGGACACTTGCTGCAGGTCCTCCATGACCGTCCACTGGTTCTTTCACCACACGCTTCCCAGAGAGCCACTTCAAGCACGATGCTGACTGAGGCACCCCAGTTTACAAGGTCCTCTGGTGCTACAGGGCAGAATGGAAAGTGCTTTAGGTGGCAGGAAGCCCCAGGGACCTGGAACCCTTGTTGTATGTTCTCATAATTTATGATTTCCTCCCTGATCCCCGTCCTCCAGCCTCCAGAGGCCCTGACCTCCTTCTTCCAGGACCTTGCAATTCCTCCCACCTCTGCTCAGACCTCCTCTCACCCATCCCCCAGCCTCCTCCCTGCCTGCCTTTCCCCTGTGCTCTGGGGTCTCCTTCGTTAGACTCACTTCCCTGAGCCTCCCTAGGAGTGTTATAGGATCGGCCAAAGTCATGGTAGCCCTCGGATATGGCTGGATGACCCGATTACTTAGAAAGGAATGAGATGAGAGATTCAGGACTGCTTGAGACAGAACTCAGGTCACATAATCCAGTTTATTCTCTAGGGACTGCAAGGTCAGCCCGCCTTCTGCCTGGGGTGAGACTTGGCTCTCTGCTGGCCCTGGAGGACAGAGCTGGTGTGGGTCACTCATGACTTGGGGCAGAAGACAGAGGAGAAGCCTGTACTTCTGTCCGAGTCCCTGGTGGGCTCCTGCACTGGTGGAGGCGGGAGGCAGGGTACTTGCTCTTCTGATTCTCCTTCCTGGGCCGAAGCTTCCACATTTCCATGTGGGAGACCAGTTATAGCTCGCCTGTCTCCCTGGGCTCTGGGCCACATTCCTCCCATTTTGTTCTCAGGATCACCTGTCCATCCTCAGAGCCTGATTCATGGACCCCGGCAGGCCACGTGTTCCCCTCCATCCTGCCCTGTGGATGCCTACAGGAATTGAGACAGAGCCTGTAAGGCCCAGGCACCCGAGAGGAGTGGCATGGAATGGAGAGAGTGAGGTCTGAGCCTTCTCTGAGAATGTTCTGGAAGGTCTCTTGTTCCTATGACCCTGGGTTCCAGGCCTGACAGCCCATCAGATGTCCCAGGTTCCCAATATCCCTGCCACTGGCTGATCCCTCCAGAGGTTGTGTTGCCGTTGCCCCTGGGTGGGCCCTTGAGTGCCTGAGCTTGTGGGGTCTGATCTTCAGAGCTGGCGAGTCTCGCCCCTCCCCCTTCCTTAGGTCCAGTCCCACCTTCAGGAATCCCCCAGGAGGGCCCCTTGATCTATGTGACACAACTCATTTTGTTCTTTAAAGCCCGAGGATCAGGCTGCCCCTCCCATGCACTCTGGTTCCTTAGCAAGACCCGCTTCAGAATTCCCTGGAAGGCCTTAAAAACAGGGATTGATGTGTCGCCTGTTTACCACCCAAGTAGAGTAGCATGTGCAGAGCCCTCCTCTGCTGGAGGTTGTCAATCGCACTTTGCAGCATGGGGTGGCTTTGACAAGATGGCCTCATGGCCACACCTGGCAGGCGGAACCTGAGACAGTGGTCAATTGGTACCTTGGGGAACATTCACTGTTGAGAGCCACAGCCGAAGGGGCCCCAGCAAACTTCCAGCTGCTAGCTGATGATTGGCTCACAGCAGCCCCAGCAACTTCTAGCTGCCAACTGATTGGCTCCTCTGCGGTGATGCTCATTGGGCTGTTTCCCTGCCCTTTTAGACTACGGAGCTGCTCATTGGGGGACTTTTTTTGGCTCCGCCCACGCGACCCAGCCAATGGGCCTCAAGAGCAGGAGGAGTGGGGGAGGGGAAGAGGCTTGTGGGAAGCCGGTGGTGGCAGTTGGGCTCTGAGGGTTTTCCTGAGGAGCTGTTTTGTTTGGTGTGTGTGGTTCTAAAAATAAAGTTTATTTCTTTTGACAAGTGGATCCTGAATTGTGCCCAGCCAGACTGCAGCATTTGGTGGCCCATATGGGGAACGACTGAGGGTAAGTGATAAGGTAAACTGCTCGCCCCTGAGGGCAGGGCGAGAGGATGGGTAGCCATTTTAAGATTCTTCTTTTGTTTTGCTTCACTTTTGTTTTAAGTTGCCTGTCCCTGGAGATGTGTAAGATGGAAGAAAAACCGCTCACATCTGAGGAACAGATAGGGACAAAGGACGGATGGACATTTCAGGAGGCTATTATAATGATTTTGTGTTGTTCCAATTTTGTTTCACTCTGTTTCAGTTTTGTTAGGCATTATCTTGTTGGGTTATATTATAGTAGAAATATGGGATCAGAAATTAGTAAAAAACAAACTGAAAGAGTGTTAAGTAAATTGTTAGAGGAAGGAGGCATCTCAGTAAAATCAAGAACAGTCAGGGCATACGTTGATACAATACAAAAATGTAGCCCATGGCTTTTTAAGGAGGAGTTGTTAAATATATCACAATGGAACCATCATGGTGACGATTTAAAAATAATAGAAAAGAAAAGCCCAGGGACTCTGCCAGTTGGCACATTGCCATTGTGGGCATTGGTATCTTGGTTGCTTAGTCCAAAGCCTTCAGTTCAGACAAAGGTAGAGGAAGGAGAAGACATATTGATTCAAGTAAAAGAGAAGGTCTCTCAAGTTAGTCAGAAAGAGGAAAAGATTCAAGTAAAAGAGAAGGTCTTTCGAGCTAGAGAGGGGGAGATGTTGAGAGCCACAGCTGAAGGGGCCCCAGCAAACTTCCAGCTGCCAGCTGATGATTGGCTCACAGCAGCCCCAGCAACTTCTAGCTGCCAACTGATTGGCTCCTCTGCGGTGATGCTCATTGGGCTGTTTCCCTGCCCTTTTAGACTACGGAGCTGCTCATTGGGGGACTTTTTTTGGCTCCGCCCATGCGACCCAGCCAATGGGCCTCAAGAGCAGGAGGAGTGGGGGAGGGGGAGAGGCTTGTGGGAAGCCGGTGGTGGCAGTTGGGCTCTGAGGGTTTTCCTGAGGAGCTGTTTTGTTTGGCATCTGTGGTTCTAAAAATAAAGTTCGTTTCTTTTGACAAGTGGCTCCTGAATTGTGCCCAGCCAGACTGCGGCAATTCACTATGTTGAATGAAGATATTTTTCTTCTCTGTGTTTTTCTCTGGGGAAAAAAAAGGATGCAGACAGCAGCTCCTCCCCCCATTGAAACTGCCACCAGCCCCCCTGGCTGCCTGGTGGAGGGGGCTCCTTGGCATCTGTTATTTGGCAGCCCTGAGAGCAGGACTGTCAGAAAGCAACAACCCAAGTCCCCAGCTGATGAGCACTAAGCCTGCCTTCTTAAAAGGCAGAGAATCTGAACAAAAGAGCTCTTTACAAAAATAATTTAAATGACTTCACAAACTTGGCAAGAAATTCCAAACTCTGTCCGAATGCCTAAGAAGCCGTGGCTGCCCAAGGCCATCCCTAATTACACTTCTGAAGTCGGGCATCAAACAATCCGTTTCCATTATCTTTCTCTCACTGAGGGTTCTGGGAGGGCCTGGGGAATCAATTGCAAAATTCAGCTTCAAGTTTTCTTTGCAAGAACCCTGGTGACACGCGATTTAACTGAATTTCACTTGTTAGATACTAATGGCAGATCCGAGCAGGGGCTTGATAGACTGGGGGTTTTCTTTTTGCATCTAATAAAAGCCAATTCCTGGGAGGTCATGGGTGTGAAGCATGGTTGGCATTCATCATTAGAGCTCTTTCAGTTAATCTTTGGTATATCCCTGGATAAAACCGCAAAGACCTGGAGTCAGCCTTGCAGACATCATTGCTGGACACAGGAAAGGGGGAAGTGGTGTCTCCTCGGTGTCCAGGGACAAGAAGCCTCTAATTGAAAAGAAGCCTCTAAGTCAATTATGAAGTTGAGAATCCTGAACTTGGACTTACACAGGCAATTCAGAGCGAGCCTGCTCCAGGCCTGGAGAGGTGCCAAGGTGCGGAAGCTCCTGGAAATCACCTTGGAACCATGACCTGGTCCTGCAAGGTCAAGCTCCAACGTGCCTCACTGGTTGGAAGGTTGGTAGCATGCTCATAAAGCAAACCACTCAAGTTAGTACGGTTCAAGCTTATGGGTCTTAAGTCTTTTATTATAAATACATGTTTCATAGTAAATATATGAAATAAAAATTACTCAAGGACCAACTCTCTAAAGTCCACTGCTAAGGGCAACCAATATCCATCACTTAGAAAGTATTCTACAGATTTTCTCTTGATCAGCCAAAAACATTTGGTCCTTAGAGCATATACATTTTAAATTACATAAGCATTTTGTTAATATTTATTATTAAATATGTACCACTTGACTCATTATTTCCAGCTCCATTACAATTCCAAAGAGTACAATGAATTATGAATTAGAAAAATCTGCCTCTTTGGTAAGATACTTAGCAGTAATCTGCAAGAAAATCACATGATACATGTTGAATGCTGCATGGACTATCAATATGAATGACCATCCCCCAGAGTTGTAAAGTGAGCAACCTGCCCAACTGTACTGTGTTCCTCTGCCTATGTGGAACCTGTGTCATGGCCCCCTGGTGAAAGCCTAAGGCTTGAAGATGTGGGTGGGCTTCCCTGGGTGGAAATGTTTCTTATGGATTGCTGAAGATCACGGCTAGATGAGAAAACAACTTCCCATGTGACTCCCTGAGGAAGGGCTCTGGAGGTCTTGGCTGGCTCCTCCGTGCTTGGTACACCTCTTTCTGTCTCATCCTGTCCATCTGGAGGCATGAACCTTAGCCAGGACAGTGACTTTGAGTCCTTCTAGCAAATCATGGTGAATTGGTCTTGTGAGTCCTTCTAATAAATCCCAAGACTTGAAGGTGGTCACGAGACACACTTCATTTGGAAAATGGAATAAATATCCCCCAAGGTAAGACATTTCTCCCAGAATTATCCATTATCACACAGCCACCAGCTGAGCACAGTGCAGACGTGCTTAACGTGGTGCTCTGTTGTGGCATCAGGGGGACCAAAGGGAAAAAAGCCTGGCGGTGTTACAGCATGGTCCATGCTGACCACACAGGCCAGTGTTGAAACCAGAGGTGACGGACAGCTGCAGCTTAGGTCCTCGGTGGGCATGACGAGCTGGCCATTACCTCCTCATTTTACAGATGAGGTGATGCAGGTGTGGGGTTCCATGTCTCCATGCAGCCTGATCAGACGCAGCTGGAGGGCCCATGGTACACCAGGCTCCAGGCATCACCTGGAGATGGAAGTACCCATAACCAGGACACCCATGCTGTGTCCATTCCATCAGCAGAAGGACCCCAACCCCCCTTCCCTTGAGTGACCACTGACACCTCTTCATAGACAATTAGCCATGTGCCTTCCTGTCATGTTCCATAGTCCTATGGACCCAGTCACCTCTTGGGGGACCTCACTGCTGCCCTGTAGTCGCGCCCCCTCCTCGCCAATGCATCTTAATTAAGCTTCTACAAAGACCCTCACCATAATTGTTCTTGTTAACAGGATACCAGCAAAGATTTCTGCAGAAGAGCTCCGTGTGTTTAGAATGTCCCATTTCCTGTTTCTCTGTCTTACAAAAAGCTCAGTTTAACCATGGACTTGATGGTGTTGCTCCTGCTTTTGTGGTAAAACATGTAAAACCTCTGACTGTTCCAAAAAAAAAAAATGAGACAAAACTTACTTTCTGAGAACTCAAAAAAAAATAAAAATTACTCTTATGTAGACTCTTGCAAAAATGTAGACCCTGGTTCAGAGAGTTTTAGGCAAAAGCCCCTCTGATCCTGCAGACAAACCTTCTTCCTGAAACTCCCTCAGGGGCCCAGCCTCATCTGTCCTCCACACCCAACAGCCTTGGCCTTGTCCTTGCTCTCCTGTGCCTTGGTTTTCTCTGGCTTCCCAAGCCTGCTTCATTGCACATCCATGGACCACTTTAAGTCACTTATCTTCAGGCATCAGGTGGCTGGGAACAGGGGGACAGCCCATGCTGTTGATTCCCGACCCCAAGTACAGCTTTTTCTTGCTTCAAACTATTGTCTTTCTATGAGCCAAGATTTATGTCCATTATCATACTAATGATTATTCAAATACTGACATGTAAGTACATTGTGATTATCAATCCAACCAATCCTCTTAGTAACCAGATTGGGTAAGTATGATAGTTAACTCCATTTTGAAGATAAGGAAATTGAAGGTAACAGGGTGTAAGTTACTCGCCCAACGTCATCAGACTTAACCCGGTTAAGCCCAGGGGACTAGAGGGCAGAGTCCAGTTGGAGCCCAGGGCTCGGCTCTGCTCCCCTTCATTATGGTGTCAGGCCATCCATGTCCGTCAAGCCTCTCCTACTTCCCCTGAAATGCTCACTGTAAAAAATCCACAGACCTAGGTTGTCTCCAAGCAAGGTCCTGAAGAGGTGGACCACCTAGCTTTCAGATCTGCACAGAACCCCCCTCGTCCACAGTGCTGATGGAGATGAGTAAGAAAAGCACGAACCTGTGGTTCTTTGACATTTGAAGTCTGACTGGGCTGGGTGTGTGTGTAAAACTCCTTTCCCTCGTTCTATTGTCTCCCAAACTGAGACCCAGCCTATGGGGCCGGGAAGCAGCTCAGGCAGAGTCCAGTGGCAGGTGGCGGAAACCTGGGAACAAAGTCCACTATTTGAATACCCGGAGGAGCCAGGGAATGAGGGAAGCCACAGGGGTTTGAAAGAGCGATGTGGCACAGCAAACCCCTGGAATGTCCCGTTCACAGACCTGGAACCCAGGGCTGAGGTCAGCGCCCTTCTCCTCCACGCAGAGCAACTCCCATAAGAATGTTGAAGACGGGGAAGCCCCCGGGAGCTGGAAGCAGGGGGAGCAGCCACATTTCAGAAGAAAATGGCCAGGTAGGTGGACAGGGGCCTCCAGGTGACTTTGTCTCTGACAAAACCGACTGTAAGGTAGAAAAGCAACACACTCTCCATAGTGAGGCACTGGTGATCGGCCAACGGCGCTAGGGCAAACAGAAGTGATTATTTATTTTAAATTCATTTGGAACCGAGTCTCAGCCTCTTCTCTCTTATTATTCAGGACCTGCAGGCACAACCTCAGACAGAACCCGCCACCAGCCCGACATGGCAGGTGTGGACATCGATGCTCCTCTCTCCTCCTTTTAATGTGGAAGCATCGTCTTTCAGATGCCAACTCAACTTGGGAAAGAGAGCAGAAGGGAACATCACCTCCCACCAAGCCTCGGCTGCCTCCTAAACACATGCTCTGCAGAGCCAGCCGTGCGTGGCTTTGCGCCTGGTGAGGCCCTAGGCTTGCTGAACAGGAAGGAGGCACACTCAACAGTCATTGGTCTGTGCGCAACATTTGGCCAGCCCTCCAGCTAAAGTCGGTCACTGAATGAACAAGGAAGGAAACCAGGTTCCAGGCTTCCAGCTTTCTGTTCTGCTGGGATGGGAGGGTGAACTCTGGGAACAGTGCCTGAGGGCAGAACCTCGCCCACCACCAGGGCAGTGCCAGAGGACAAGGTCTGGATCCCCGTTCTGTTGACAGTCCCAGGAAAACAAGTCCGGGAGCCCGGGTACCCCATTTCCCACTCAGCTCCCACCCCGTGGGCTGTAGGGACATGATGAGGGCTCTGGGCCCGGTTGTGGGTGGATAGAAGGTATTGGAGGGTCTGGAGCAGAGGAGTGAAGCTGTTTGTATGGCATTTAGGAAGCAGCCCTGTGGCTGCTCTAGGGAATAAAGGGAGAGATGCAAAAGCAACAGCCAGGGACTGTCAGGTGCCTCTCCTGCACCGGGGCGACTGGCCACCATTGCAGCAGTCCCAGGGAGAGGCAGGCTGGATTCAGAGACCATAGGGCAGGCTGAGGTTTATGTGAGCACAAGACTCTGAGGCGCTTCCTCTTGACCCCACGCACGATGTGGGAACTGGTAAGAAAGGCGAGCTCTCCCACCCCAGAGGAAATGGAAGCCTGAGGAGTCCCTGTCTCCTGCCTTCTGCACCAACAGAGCCTCTAATGCTCATGAGCACCTGGGTCCCTGCTCTGAATTTTTGGGCCTGGGCAAGTGGGCACCCTTCCTACCTGCGACTTACTGTTGGCAAGACGGGGGAGGAACAGTGATGAAGAAGGTCAGGTGTCCAGTTTGGGATGATTTGAGATGACTACGGGAGTTTCAAAGCACATCAGTCATGCAGTTGGACAGAGGCCCTTGGAGGTACAGACTCAAGAGCTGTCAGCATGCGGGTAGGATGGACGGCCAACGTGCAGTGAGGTCGCTGGGCAGTGGACGCACGGAAGCTACCAAGCCAAGAGCAGGGCTCTCTCCCATTCTGCTGTTGGGGTCGTATGGTCCCAGGGGACTTTACTTGAGAGGTAAGGGCAGTACTGGTGCCTCATGTGGTCTCGGCGTCAATGTTCTCGGCGTTCACCTCTGGCTGCCAGGATTGACTGCTCTGACCACCATGGGCCCCGCCTCTCCCCTGCCCAGGTGCTGAGGCTCCGCTGGTTCCCCATCAGTGCATATGTTGCTGTGTGTGTGTAGGTGTGTGCGTGTGTGTGTGTGTGTACATGTGTGTGTAGGTGTGTGCATGTGTGCAAGTGTGTAATGTGTGTATGTGTGTGGTGTGTGTGTTTGTGTATGTTAGTGTATATGTGTGTGTGCATGTGTGTATGTGTGGTGTGTGTATATTTGTGTATGTGTGTGTCTATATGTGTGTGCATGTGTGTGTGTGTGTATGTGTGTGTGTTGGTCACAGTTTCCCAATTGCACTTGCAGTGAGTGGCTGGACCTCTTCCCCAGGATGATGGAGAGTGAGACGCCCGTCAGGGAGCCACGGTCCCCTGGCTGCACCCATTCTGTGCCCGCTTGGGTTCCTTGTGTGATCAGCTGCCAGCAATCCCGGGGCACCTGTCCCCTTGGAGAGGACCTGAAGGCAGCCAGAGAGCAGCTGTGGAGAGGATGAGAAGGGACCAGGGGAAGGAGCAGGGCAAGAGGGGGAGACTGAAAGGGAGACCACATGGCCCCCTTGTCCTGAGCAGGGCTGGCTCCCAGCCTGGTCACGTCATAGGGGAGCTGACCCAGGGACAGAGAAGACACCAGGCGTTGCCATCCAGCAGAGCTCCATTTGGCCAGCGCAAGGACTTGGACAGGACAGAGGTCACACCACAGCTGCCAGAACATCTGATAACTTTGTGGCCACCAGCCTGGCCCTCCCACTCCTGGGACTCCCAGGATGCAGCCTGGGCCTGGGCCTCCCTCACTCCATCTGCCCTGTGGACCTCCTCGGCCCCGAGACTCCCAGGCTCCTTCCTGCCCGGGTCCTGGGCACAGGACCTCCCTCTGCTCCCAGAGCCTGCCAGGTTCTCTCGCCAGCTTCCTGTCCACTGGGACCCAGGCCACCACTCTGGCAGGCAGACAGGCCATCTCTGAGCACTGTGGCCTGCAGAGCAGCCCTGAAGGCCTCACCTCCCGGCCACACCCTGTTGCCCCTCCTCACTGCCCACTGCCCCTGCTGGGAGGATGGAGCTGTACCCGGGAGTGACCTTGCCCTCTACGCGCCCTGCTGCCCCAGGTACACCTTAGGTATATGGTACACAGTGGGACTGAGTGAACCCAGGCAGAAGAGCTGAAATCCGTCTCCTCACCTGCATGTGACGTGGTACCGACATTGCAGCTGGCTTGCCTCGGGGTGGAACCCGCCAGCAGTTTGGCCTAGGAACCGGCTGCTCCTCCACAGCCCAGCTCTGTCACAATCAGCTTGGCTGGGGTGCGATTCACCAGCATTGGTGTTGAGTATGGAAGGCAGTGAGTCCCTGCAGAGGTGCATGTGAGCCCCGCACCACCCAGGCTGCAGGGCTTGCTGTCCCAGGGCCTAACGGGCCTCTTCCCCATGCCCCACACCCCCGCTCTGACCTGCTTTATTCCACTAAAGGTCAAGCTTGTTCCTGGAGTGTCACAGGAGTGGGGTCCTATGGCACGTGCTTGTGGCAGACATCACACGGTGGCGCTCGCCCTTCAGCTGCGGGAGCAGCAGAGACTGACAGTCTCAGCTATCATCCCTCCTGGCTCACTGCTGGCTGAGGCCACCCTTCCCCAGCCTCCCCAGCACGTAACCCAGCCCAGAGCTCAGCCCCAGTGATACTGTGGGTCCATCCCTCAAGACAAAAATTTCTTGGAATGACATTGTCGTCAGTCTAAGGCTCTTCCTCAAAATGCCATCCCCTCCCCCCCTCCCATCTCAAGCAACAAGCCTCATTATATTGAAGTCACCTGCTGATTTCTGCTCTGACCCCTGTTTTAAGGACTTTCCCCCAGTTCACCTTTAGAACTTTCTCATCCCATCTTACTGTCTGCTTCTTGGAGGACTCAAAACAATGCTCGGGCTGGCTTTCTTCTCTCAGCTTAACCTTTCTGAGATTCTCTCATGATGTTTGTCAGCCACGTGTGTCTTTTCCTCGCTGTGTAGTATTCCATTGTGTGAACATACAATATTCACTGATGGATTCATTGACTCACAGACCTTTGGGTGGAGTCCAGTTCTTGACATCGAGTATATGAACATTCAGGCCCATGTCTCTATGCGGCATGTGCTTTCATTTCTCCTGATTGTATAACTAAAAGTGATGGTGAGCTAAGAACAAGGCTAACTGCTTAGAAACGGCTTTCCAAAGAGTCATAGCCTATTGTTCACATGCCATGAGCAACACAGTAGAGTTCAAATTGCTTCACACCCTTGCTAGCAATTGGTGTTGTCGATTTTTTAAAGGGTACCCATCCTAACGGGGAGTCATGGCACCCCGCTGTGCAGGTTCCGGTTTCCTGATGGCGGGGTTTGGGTCCCCTGGCTCCCTGGTTATCGCAATGCTTCTCCTGGTGTTGGTTTCTGCGGGTGTTTGTCTGCTCTCTGAGACTTAGGGCTTTTTTGCATTTTCTCATGTGAGTCATTTGTCAGGGGTGTGTGCTGTGACTTGTCCCAGTTTGTGGCCTGCATTTAATCTACATGATGACATCTTGAAACCAGGAGCACAGTCATTTTACATCTTGACAAAGACGCTTCTTGCCCTCTGTGACCTGCTTATGCAATCGTGGCCTGCTCCGGGGCCATGTATTCGTATCTATGTTTCAGTTGAACTGTAAAATAAGGTCACCTTTTCCATCCAGATCTACAGTGATTGTGAGTTAACCTTGGAGTCTGATGGGGGTGACGATTGGGTTTTATTTATTTTGTACCCAGTTGTGCTAGGCTGTGTCTCCTATCGAGTCACATTGTCAGGCTTATCAAAACTATGTACATGTCAGCATGCATGTATGTCCTCTGTTCCACTCCCTGACCATTCCTCTGACCATGGGCACATGCACGTGCACACACACACACACACACACACACCCTGCATGTTTCTGGTTAGCACAATTTATACATGGTAGTCATATCAATTAGCAATCTGAATTTAATACCTAAGAAAACCACAGCATTTCAAATAACGTCCCAAACATTAAGCACTTCAGTAACAGCCCTTATGAAGGACCAGTGCCCGAGACCTCAGGGGAAAAAAAAAAAAAAAAACTGTTGAGAGAAATGAAAGACTGAGTGCAGAGGGTCCAGGCCAGGCTCGGGGCTGAGGACTCCCTGTCGTCCGGTTGGGAAATCTCCTAAAGTGACCGAGGGCTTCCGTGAAATCCCAGCCAAGGTTTCAGAAGCTGCTCTTTGTAGGGTCGTCAAGCCAGTTCTAGAACTTACGTGGAAACAGAGCAACAAAATAAGTGTGAGAAGGGAGACCAGGGGCTGTTGACCTGCCTGGGTCACTCTGTCTCCAGCAGCCACCTGACTCCCTCACCAGGACCCCATTTCTGTATCTCCCCTCTTGTTCTTCCTGCCAATTTTGTCACACATTTTACCTCCATGCCTAAGTCCCAGAGTTCATTAATCTTACTATCCTTTAGGATTGCATTTAACATTCATATTAATTGAAAAATGAGAGAATGCTTTCCTGTGCGTTTGCCGATGTGGTTAAGGCCTAGGGCGGTTCTCTTCTCAGAGAGCCCTCCCACCTCGTATTCCCGTAGAGCAGAGCATTCTGCTGTGGCCCAGCTCCCAGGCTTCGGTCACACAGGGTGGTTTTGCCTGTGCTTTTAGAAACACATCTGGGCTGCTTCACCATCCCCGGGAAACTCTTTCCCAACGTCTCAGCACTTTGAAAATCTTATTCTATATGATTCCACTGTGTGGTTTGCAATGAAAGTCTTCCTTAATTTTGTTTTCTAGTTTTCTCTGTCTCCCTACATAAACATACACACTCCAAAATGCTCTTATACCCTCACACACACACACATGCACACTCACACACACTCACACAATAACACATATTCTATGCACACTCAAACACACATTCACGTACACAATCACAAATACTTACACCCACACACATCTCAAGAACACACAAACTAACATAGACACCTACAAATACCCAGACACACTCATACACACAGTCACATGCACCCCCACAAACACCCACACTCACGCACCCTCTCATATACATACACTCACACACACTATCAAGATATCACTTGTTTTAACTAATTTAATTTTACTGGATCCCAAAATACTTCTCTTTCTGTATCTTCTGCTTGGGATTTATTCATCTTTTTAAATTTGTGCTTCACACTTTTCCTAAAATCTGGAATTTTTCAGCCCTTATTTCTGTAGTTGTGTTTGAATTCTCACTTTTCTCCTCTCCTGTTTGGACTCCAATCACATCTAGAAGCTAAATATAGGACGCTGCAGAGGACCACATTATTTTTCTTCAATAATCAAATATCACACGCCTCTACCCAAAGAATAAGCTGCAAGATGAAGCACAGAGAAAAATGATTCTTCAAAAAGCAAATATCAACCCCAAACTACACCAGGGCCAAAGCCGCCTTTGTACCTCGAGACTGCGAGAAGCAGCATCGGTGTCGCCCACGATGGCTTCCTTTACACCATTCCCCTCCCTCCCTGAAGCCCGTGTGCCAAGTGTCCTTAGAGTAACGCTTGAGGTTTCCAATTTAGAAATCCCATAATAGACAGAGAGCTATTCTCTTAAGGCCAGACCGTATCTATGTAAGTCAGCTTTTAGATAAGACAGTAATGAGGCATAAGACGGTGCATCGTATTGTGTGTAAAAATTCTAGCTCCGTTCATCCTCCTAGGCAGATGAGTTCACATACCGGCATGTAAATATTTTCCCATCATTCATTCACTCAACAAACAATAAACGTGGCACCATGATGTGCACTAGAAATGCTCCCCAATAAATAAGTTGCCTCTGTGCTGCCTCAAGTGCTAAGCTGGGCGTTAGTATTGCTTCAAGCATTTCCTGGTTTTGATGTCTTCATCATTTTCATAGCTGACACCTACCTAATAGTGCAAGTCAGCATCTACACAAAAGCCACCTTGGGTCGTCCTGAACATCAACCCATCTCCGCTTCTGATTGCTTTCTCTTTGAGCAGACTGACTGGTATTCACTCCTAAACTCATTTTAAATTAATGCTTGATTTCTAGCACTTAGAAAAATACATAACATGCAAAGTGCCCACAGGTCTTCCTGAATTAAATGTTCTTCTCACTGCAAAGGTTGGATGCTTTCCAAAGTGCGTTCTGAGGTTGTGCACACAGGAGCCATCACTACGCCTTGTCGCGTGAGTGAGTTTGAGGCCGTCTCTCCTCAGCCCTTTGTCCTGGTGTTGGGGGGCTCACTCTTAGCTCTGCATTGGATCAGTCAGCCTTAGTGTTCTGAGACTGAGTGACGCTGTACATACGGCCACGAGTGAGTAGTATGTATGTGTGTGGGGGGAGTGTTCCTGTTCTCCTTGGGCACAGATTGAAAATCAAGTTGTCTTGATGGCAGGACTTGTTCCTTCAACACCTCGTGATTGAAGCCAAGGGGCAGCTGCTGACCACATCACATGTGTTCCAGTCAATAAGAACCTGAAAATCACTTCTGGTCTCAACAGTCCTGCTCACACCTGTGCCCACGTGAGAAACTGATGGTGTCCACAAGCAAGGAGAAGCTTGAAAATCCATCTGATTCCTGGTACGGCTACCCACAGGTGCCGAAATCCACCTCTCTGGATGGCCCTCCAATCTGAGGGCAGCAAAGCCCGAGGTGAGTCATTAGGGTAATGCAACTTCAGCTTCCACCCACCCAATGAGGGGCAGGTGCAGCTCCATTTCAGCTCGAAGACATTCCCACATGATGACAGGAGCTGTTCCTGGGGCTCCTTTATTAAATAATCAGTGATAATAGGGTGTCACTTGATATAGGACACAAGGAAAACCCCCATGCTTATCTCTGGTGGGGGGCCATTTCTTAGATGGTATTTCTCCGTGCCAAGGTCCTTACTGCCTTAACACAGGAGAACCCAGTAGCTAGTTAGGTCTTGGGAAGGGCTCTGTGGGAAGCAGGGTCAATTGCTGCACAGTCTAGAAGGAGACCACAAAGTGCAGGCACCTTGGGTTTTTGGGGATTCTGTTTAAAGTGGCAGGTGGCTTGAGAGAACAGGGAGAGCAGAAGGAGTGTCTCCTGACCCTGCCTCTTTGAAGCATAAAACCTTGTGCAATGCCACGTCTAACTGAATCTCTACAGTTCCCAAGTTGGGCTGATCCGCCAAACAACCCATACAACATTAGAATTCCAGGGGAGCTCATTTCCCCATTGCAGTGACAGATAGGTGCCCCGAGACAGGAAAAAAGACCTAAAGAGACAGTTGAAAGGAAGCACCTTGCTTACAGTAATGCAAATCAGATGCTGGGCGCGTCCTTGGGGATCTGAGGATTGCAATGGGCATCTGTGCACATGGGGGAAATGAAAAGGATGGACAGAGCTGCAGAGGTCCCCAGGGATCGCACGCTCTGTCCCCAGCTCATTTCTTACCGAAGCACCAGGTCACGCTTTCCACAATGAACTGGTCTGTGCTTATGAAGTATGAAGGGCCTTGCAGGTGAGGCCATGAAGGGGTGGCCCTTGGCGGAACACCCTGAGGATGTAATAGCCAGGACTTCACAGCATGAGACCTCGGGCCCCAAACACTGTGGGTGGAGTCCAGGAGTGGCTGATGTCAGCACAGTCACGTCAGGAAAGAACGAGAACTTGCTCAGGTGGGTGATTCTCCACAGCCAGTGGAAATGCCCTTGTGTGTTAGAGCTCGTGGTGAGTGGACGGTGCCAAGGCACACTCCAGGAACAAATACGGGGTGAGACTCTCCAGGTTGTCCTGAGACAGTCTCCCTCAAGATAGTCAAGGGAGGAAGCTTAGTCCCTAAAGTCCCAGGGTGCCATTTTCAGATGCGTCTGCTAGCCAGTGGACCCTCTGGTTAACAGGTAAAGTCAGAGACATTCAGAATAATTCATAATCATTCTGACCTCTAAATAGCAAGCATGGGTGGCGAGAAAACACAGGGGAATGCCCCAGGGTAATGAAGATGGGCATCTGTGGCTGGGCCAGTGGTTTAGTCAGCTAGTTCATTGCTGCAACAAAAGGACCTGACAAGAACAATTTTAGGAGAAAAAGTTCACTTTGGGGCTCACAATTTCAGAGGTCTCAGTTCATGGACAGCTGGCTCCATTCCTCAGGGCTTGAGGTTCAGACAGAACATCATGGTGGAAGAGTGGGGTGGAGGACGTGGCGCCAGGAAATAGAGAGCGCTGAACTCAACCCACAAAATATGCACCCAATGCCCGCCTCCTCCAGACACAGCCCACCCACCTTCAGTTACCCCCCAGCTCATCCCCATCAGGAGATTCACCAGGGATGAGGTCAGGGATCTCATACCCCTATGATGTCACCTCTGAATGTTCTTGGGCTGTTTCCCACGTGAGTTTTGGGGGCACACCTCACATCCAAACCATAACAGTCACGTATGTCTCCAGAAAACAAGTCTGTTGAGAACTTTTCACACGTTACCAAGATGAAGAGGGATGCAGCTAAGGAGAGGGCTATTGTGAGCCAGGAGGGACCCAAACCACACCAACATCAATATGGCGGGTGAAGAGAAGGTGAGTTAGAGTGTTCATAATATGTGAGTGAAAACATTCAATGACATGTGCATGTGTGTGACTTAATGGAATGAAGGGATTAAAAATATACCATCTGGGACTGGAAGTTCACTCTGTGAGGCCCCAGGTTCCACCTCCATCCAGCACCACAAAGCATGCAGGTACAGGAAGGCATGCCATTTGGCTATTTTGAACTAAACACACTTGAAAAGCATCAGGTACAAGAGGATTCTTCAAACCTCCTTTCTGTCCTTTAAAAGCAACATATGAAATTCCAATTTTACCCCCTGACACCAAATTCCAAAGGTCACCTCCTGACACCCACAGGGACCAACCCCACCCCATCCTTAGGACGCAGAGCCCAGGAGAGCAGCGGTTGTGCTGGCTTCACCTTTGGATGAGGCTCTTGCACCCCGTGGAACTCGTGTGGATGAATCTGCACACGTCTCTCCTTCCCATCTGCCTGGGCCAATTTAATTTTCAGGCCCAGTCAAAAATAAACCCCAGAGGGAAGCCCCAATTCCCCAAAACACTCAGGAGAAAGAAACTTTAATTCATAAAGAATTATATATGGAGATTTGTAGACTCTTTTCTGTTTCACCAACAGTCTACATAGTAAAATTGGCCAAAAAGTATATTTTTGAACACCAGTCTTATCAATTGGAACTGGTCTCCCCACCTTTGGGTACAATGCAAAGTGGACACTCTAATGTCCACATGGGACTCTCATCAGGATCAACCAAGCTTTAGCTCAGAGACAGGTCCTTCTCTGGGTATTGCTCTGCTCAAAGGGAACCATCTCTCAATGTTCAGCCCTTGGGCAGCTGCATCTATCATGGTAGACAGAGAAAGAAGATTCTGTTGCAACTTCTTTGCTCAGGGAAGCTGTGTAGAAGCAGCTCAGCCCCCAGGAATCCCCCGGGATTGGGACACTGAATTGCAAATTAGTCTCAGAGCTTCATTGCCTGAGCTTCTTGCCCTCCAACTCCCTCAGTGATGCTGCTCTGGAGAACTCTGCCTGGTGTGCCTCCATCTTGGAACATCTTAGAGGACACTGAAGACACTTTTTAAAAGAGAATTTCATTAATGTATGGATTGATGTACAGGCACGGCATGCATGCCTGTGACAGCCACATCCCCAGAAAAGGCTCAGAGAATTCCTCTACACCAGAGGCCATAAACATGGAGGACAAGTTGGATGAAGTGAGCTCACACTTGATGCCTCAGATTTACAAAAGTTTGCATTCATTACCACTTTCAGTACTAGAGAGCTTGCCTTCAATACAGACTATCTAACTTTAAAATAAAAATTGGAGAAGTGGCAATAAAGGGCATGCATGCCACCCAGCCTCAATCACCTGGGGGTGAGGTGGTCACCTCTGCTCTCTTCAGCCAGCAGGGGAGCCCTGGGTGAGCCAGAGTCCCCACTTCCTGCGTCTCACACCCTTTAGTGTTCTTCATCTCCATAACCTGCCTGGCCCTGCAGGCAACTGGCTCTGTGGCTTCTGTCTCGCCCCTGACTTCTGTTTTTACTGCAGAAGAGACTTCATTCTAAAGGCCAGAGATAGCTCTTCTGTTCTAGCCTCTCTTTTTTTGGAGGAAGAGAGTTCATTTACTTGACCATCTGGCCATGTGAGCTCAGTGCAAGGATGTCCCCACACCTAGGTGCAGGTAGAATGTATCTGCCATGAATACATTCTACTTTCAGAAATTGGACTGAAGACGGAATGGAGTTCACAGCGTATTCGTTTTCATTGCTGAGGTATGCAAGGCCCCGCTCTTGTTTTATTTATGCTATTAATTTAAATTATCTCCTATTCTGCGCTCGTCCCCCCATCCCATCAGCATGACTGTAGCGTGTGGTTTGCTTCCTTGAGACCATCTGCGGTGTGTATCATGCATGTAAATGAACATGCTGTAACTTCCATCTGCATAATTTGAACCTGGTCTCATCCCTGTTTCTAACATTTCTCAATTTGAGGTGTCTGCAGGAGGCGCATGTTTACCAAGGGAGTGTTTTGGTTGACTGTGTGAATGTACTTGAGCCTCAAGTAAAGTTCTAATTATCATAAATATCTCTTGGCCCTTGGTAAACCGGAGCTGGGGTGGAGACAGGGTCAGTGACCTCTAGTCCATCAGGACTCAGCGGCTCCTTTTTATGCATCCAGCGTCTGCCCTCTCTGTGCTCTAAGGTCAGCTCCAAAAACCAGAAAAGCTCTTCCCGTTTCCCCTCCATGAGGAGTGTTTTGCATTGAGCGCTGATGGTTTTTATTTTTAGTCTTTGGTTGTGATGAGCTTATCATCCAAGGATACGACTTTCATCACCTTCATCACGTTCCCTTCATCTTTTCTGAGTCTGCACCCACTGGGGGCATCTCCTCCCTTGCAGACCCGGGACCTCAGGGCCAGAAGCGTTCATTACTGTCTGGTTCCTCCAGCCAGGGACAGGCCTCAGCTGCAGATACGGGGAAAGCAGACCTAGGTTTCTTTGGTGGGTGCTTTGGCTGGTTCTACTGGCTTCCCCTTTCATGTACGGGGCTCTCAGGTGTGAATCCTCTTGGGAGAATCCAGGCAGGTGAGAAGGTGGGCCATGGTGACTGTGTAGTTAGGATACCTGTTTGATCACTGGAAAAATCAGGGCTTATAGCACACAAATGACTCTGAAATGAATGTCACAATGTCTTTGATCCCTCTGCAGTGGGATTACCAGGGAAAGATGAAATATACCTGTGAGTCCACTCTGAAAATAGCAACATAACTCAACCCTGTGTCCTCAAAACAGTTGGGCTCAAAATTGAAAGGAATTATTTTGTCCATCGTTAAGAATATGAAAGTGGGACAGCTATAGGAGATCAATTTTAAATCACCTGAGGCTACAGGAAGGATTTTTCCTGAGGCTCTTTTCCGGTGGGGTCATGTGTGTTTGTGCCATGGCCTCTCAGTAGAGAAACCAGGCGATATGCAGAGTTGACATCTAAACCAATTACTAGCAATTGAAGCTGATTCTTCTAAGGATGTGGAATTGGTACATGCCTCTTTTTATGGATATGATTTTATTTTTTACTAAAGTAAAATAATGACAGTCATGTCCTGTGCATTATCTTACACCGTTGAAAGAAAATGAATTTCCTATTTTTTCTCTTTTTGAGATGAAAACACATTATTAAAATTTTGATGTGAAAAATCTGCATTCTTTTTTTGGTGCACATGGGGGATTTAACAGCAAAGCACCACCTGTTCATCTGTCCCCAGAACACAGGGGTAACAACACCGTCCCCATCTTACAGAGGACAATACTGGGGAATGGAAGGCCCGTTCCTCACCCCGAGAGCCCACAGCAGCCCATTACTGAGGCTTCTTGATTAAAACAAGTAGATGCCACAAATCATGGTAAAATGAACCATATCATAAATGTTGATGTCCTTAAAAAATAATGCTTTTAACTCCTATAAGAGTACTACAGTTACACAGTTCACAAAGTAAATCCAGTGTGTGTGCGAGTGTGTGTGAGTGTATCTGTGTGCATGCACACGAGTGTCCATGCCTCCTAGGAGCACCCTGGGGTGTTGTATGGACCTGGGCCCCGGGGCTGCCCACTGTACAGTACATGCTCTCTCGTGCTCTCTGGCCCTTCCGTCCTCCGTGGGGAGGGTGCAGGACTGAAGAATGGGATCTACACAAGATCACCTCAAGTTCACAGTGAGCTCGGACACACCTTCCCCTTCTCTGGGGTCATGTCCAACCCAAATGGCAGAGGTGTCACAGATGATTCCTCATCTGTGAGTGTGAGGAGGAGATAAGTGCTCTTGGTGCCTGGCCTCTTCTACACACTTGTTTGCACGTTTTGGGGGGTCACCAAGCATTTGAAGAACAGGAGTCAGCATTCACACTCACGATGATCGTGCACACGTGTCTGGAGTTCCTATGTCTCTGGAACACCTGGAGCTCTCACCTACTTTTCTGAGGGCCCTGGGGGCAGATGAGCTGTGGTGTCTCTTTGGGCAGGGCAGACACCACGGTTGCTGTGACAAATCTTCCTGCCTGTCTCATATCTCTTGTGGCAAAGAAGAAAAAGGATCCTTTCTCGTACCTGTGGCTTCCTGAAGATACCGCCATGGATCAGCCCTGGGAACTGCTAATTTCAAGAACAGTCGCCCCTGCAGGCCTGTGGCTTTGCATCCTTCACCCTGAGTTTCTCCTCTGGTTGGAACTCCTCGGCCCCAGAGCCCATATCCAGGGCTCAGAGATCTTGTTTCCTGTCCCTCCGGGTGCCTAAGTTTGTCTCCTCAAGACTCTCTGCCCTCCACCACCGCAAGCAAACCCTGGCTCACGTGTGGCTGGGAGGAGTCACAGGAGGGGACACCCTGCTTTCCTCCCAAGCCTTCATCACTGTTTTGGAAAACCCCGAACCAATTGCAAACAAAGGCCGTCCTCCTGCCCAATGTAGAAGCATCAACAGAGGTTAGTTCCCACGTGTTGGTTGGGAGCTGCCTGCGTATTAACTTCTCAAACATCAAAACAAATTTAATTGTACAAAAAAATGCATCACATAAACATTCTTTCAGGAACCTCAACAGGATGCTTATATCTTAATGATCCTGGGTTTAGGCTTTAGACATAATGAACCACAGTCCTAGTCTGTCTATGTGTTAATGTAACATCTACCATCCTGTTTTGGATGCATGGTTCCTGAGCATGGACTTTCTGTACATTGTTGGGTGTCAGATCTCCAGAACTTTGATATCATATTAAACCGAAGTTCTATGCCCACCAGCAAGGATGCCCCATTTCCCCAAACCCAGAGACTTCGGCACCTTCTACCTCCTGTCTCTGTGAACGTGCACACTCTGGGGACCTCCTGTAAGCAGAATCACAGTATTTGTTTTTGTGACGGCTTTTTCCACTTAGCACAAGGTCCTCAACGTCCATCCACTGAATCATCTCATTTAATTCTTAGAAAAATCTGGAGAGGCGACCTTGTTTACAGGTGAGCAATCTGAGGCTCAGACAGGTGTCCATGCCACCCAACAACATGGATCAGGGCCAGCATTCGGTCCCAACTTGAATCACTCCTGCGTTACCTACATGCCCGACCTTTCCGCCAGGGTCTGTAGGAGCTCCAGGTGCCCCACAGACTGTGGCGTCTTCTCCAAGGTGTTCAAATTTCTTTTTTCCTATTTCAGTGACAATTTTCTCCTTTCCACTATTTGGGGAGAATTGGGCTCAGGTGCAAATATCTAATCGCACTTCTCCTCTGACGTTACAGAAATTCCATTGTCTTCTTGTTATCTTCTTTCCCTCTGCCACCCACCCTAGATTCTTCCTCCCACATCCTTCTCAGGCACTGCCATCTTCTGGAACAGGGACGATGTCCTTATAAAACCCACAGGGCTGCGTGTGTCTGTTCACCTCACAGAGGGGGCCTTGGGGGTGCTCTTCTAATTCTACATTAGTTGGCATGTTCCTAGTTTTACCCAAGTCATTTTGCACTTGGCGAGGGGGGTCAACAGATTGACAGATCTGTAAAGCATAACCTGAAAATGGACAGATTCTGCCTCCACTTTCCTCCATGTTTCTCTCTGCAGAAACATTCCAGCACATCACGGAGACCAGTCTAGCATTGACCGTCAAATATCTGAACTGCATGTTGAACTCATTCCCTGTTTCTATCCATCAGTGTCCCAGTACTGGGATGTGGCTTTAGCATCCTGTCATGTCCCTCCCTGACTTCATGCATGCCCTTGTCCCCACCCCTGGGCTGCAGACTGAGATTCGGTCACACCAGGCCTGAGTTCTGTCCATGTTCAGGAAACTGCCAACACCCAGTCAACCTCCACTGAGACTCCATCTTCAGCTGTTGGGATTCTTCCTGTCCCTCTAGGTTGATAACTCAGTGCTCTTCCTTGGCCGGGGCATCTGTGTGCTGTCTCCATGGCTGAAGGATCATCTGCTCCATCCCTTGCCTTCCTGCCCCCCTAGGTTGTGCCAAGCTGCCCAGGTTCCACTACCCCACCTCAGGGACACTCCTCCTTTGGGGTCCCTGCCTCTGCACCCCAGGTCTTTTTCTTTCTTGGTTTACTCTGCCTGTTGGTGAAGCACTTTCCCAACTGTATTTTGGGGATTTGGTGCATGAGAGTTTTTTCCCCAGTTTTTAAGTTGCAAGCGTCTTCATTGGTACCCTACATTTGACTAATGCACACACATCAAGCATGCAATTGGACCTCAGTCTTTGAATGTGAACACGTTGCTCTACAATTCTTTGACTTCCAGTATGTTTTTTGGGAAAGGAATTTATACTGGCTCCAAATTATTAATAAGGCAGAAATAAAAATCCTTATCCCAAATGATTAAAGGAGACTTGTCTGCTGACGGGCAGGCAGCATAGACAGGTGGGAGATGTCAGAGGCTCTGCCCCTGCTCCTGGCTGTGTCTGCTGTCTGCCTGGGACACCCAGTGTTTTATACCCAGGAGCATCTGTGCTGTGTGAACTGTAGGCAAAGGACACTCACGGGTTGACTTTCACCTATCTGTGGCCACTGTTGGCTCTGCATAGCAGGGCCAGCTCTTCTCCACCCCCGGGGTGCTCAGGGTCCCCACTTCTTACACTCTCACCACCTCCTGGGACAAGACCACCCACCATTATTGCCCACAAGGGGCAAAAAGTGCCATCTCATGTTCTCTCACACTCAGTCTGCTGGTGGTTTGAGCGCACCTTCACGCTAAGGTGGACGGCACATGAGTCAGGCAGGTGGGGGCCAGCCGGGGGGCTCTCAGAGGAACAGCCTAAGCATCACAGCACCCTCTTCTTGGCATCTAGTGGGGACTTACACTAGGGCAGGCTTTGACATTCCAGGAAGCTTTGCTCAAACCAGAGATGGTGGCCTCCTGGGTGCAAAGCAACCCTTCCCCAGTGGGAGTGCATCGGGCAGCAGGCTGCGATGGCTCCCTTCCTCCACTGAGTGAGGAGAGCCGCCTGGAACTTCTGGAGAGCCAATCATGAGACTCCCTCGGTGCTCACTTTGCGGTGGAGGGCACTGGTGGCTGAGGCCAAGAAGCACAGAGGTCCCTGGATACCGTTCAGCTGAGCTGACAGGAGGGAGCGGCCGCAGAAGTCCACCAGCGAGTGCCAGCCTCCTGCACTGTGACTCAGAGGATAAGCAGGTGCACACGTTAATGAAGACCAGCGTCAGTGTCCTCCCCCAGCTTCCCAGAGTCCGATTTTTTTCTTTTGCGTTTTGACATTTTTATTGTGCTTTTTCATAGTTTATGGAAAAAGAAAATAACCAACTGTATTTATAATGTGAAGTTATTTGCATATATCATGTTTACTATTCTCGCTGCTGTGAGCTCTTTATAGAAATTAATTCTAAATAGCTGTGCATGAAATTCTTTAAAATATCTGATACGTGTGTCCTTCATGAAAAACTCTTTCTCTGGAAGAAATGGGAGCCTGTTAGAAACACGTTTCATTTTTCTGCTGAGCAGTGTGTTCTATAAACATGGTATCTCTCTCTCTTTCTCTTTTTTCCCCCATAAGCAAACTAACTTTATAACAGAAAGGGATGGGGGAGGCAACTTTTGCTACAGGGTAATGGGCAATGTGCATCAATGTAGGGTAAATGAAGTATGCCGTGTGGCTCAGGCTTGGGGACCCATCACCCAAGGCAGTCCTGTCGGTGTGTCATGCCAGCAGTTCAACCAGAGAGGCTTTTAGTCCTAAACAGCTTATTTATTCCTGATTTTAACAGGAGCATATCTGCATTTTGCAGAATCAGTAACAAAATGGGTTTTCCCTATGTAGGTCTTTAGCCGTCTCATTTTTGTGAATTTGATTATCTTGGGGAAAACCACTCCAGAAAACCCATCCATGTTAAATAATCCTAATCATAGATACTCTCAGTTTGCAGCAAAAACCACAACACATTCCCATCTCACTATCACGCATTGAAACACAGGCATAGGAGAATGGAGCAAGGCCAGTTTCCTAAATAAGGATGCGGGTGCCACTGGTGCTTTAGAAGAATGTGGTTCATGACTTCAGAAATTCTTCTAGAATCTCCCTTTTCCTCTGCACTGATTCTGGGAGAATGATTCTCCATCCTCCATAGTAAATAATGAAAAACGGTCAGTATCAATGGAGTGGTCCCTGGATGCAGAGCCCAGACTTAGGAGCAGCTTTCCTTCCCAATATATATTTTTTTTAATCACAGTTTTTTAGAACAGAAGGGAAGCAAATAGGCTTATAACTTTTAAACTCGTGCTTAAACAAATTATAGTCCACTACTTATCACTGTGTGTATAGAGGACTTTTTGCAAACCTGAACACTTGAGCCCACGGATCTTTGGTGCACGGTGCCTTCAATCAGCACAAAGTGAAGAGAGTCACACAGGTAACCTGCACCAAGGTCCCCCGGGGGCGAGCAGGAGCCTGCAGAGGCTCTGCACACCCCTTCCCACCCCCTCCTCACCCCCTCCTGAAAATATCCATGATCCCAACACAAAAGATTTGCTTGTTTCACAGTTAGGCAAATGTGAAACCACGAAAGAATAAACTGGGTTGAATTGTGTGGATCATGACATTCAAGATGTATGTGGGGGGCATCGTCCGTGTGTTTGAGTGTGATTTAGCTCCTGCATTTTCGTCCCACATGGCTTATCATTATATAGACATGCCAAGCTGCATCCGTCCTCTCTGCTGTTGATAGACACCTGGGCTCTTTCTAGCTGGGGGTGTTTTGAATACAGCTGCTGTGATACACATACCCTGGTGTGCACCTTTTGGTGGCCTCAGGGCTGCAGTTTGGCTCGCATTGACCTAAATGTGAAATCACATGCTTGTGAGTATGTCGAGGTTCTATCTGAGAAATGACCATGCACATGTTGCACTCAGAGGTCCAGACCCAGTTTCTTCCCACCAAGAGCTCATAAAGGTTCTATTTGCCTCATAACCTCCCAATGCATTCTCAAGGTTTGAAATTGTAGCCATGGAGATGGATGTTTCAATTTCCATTGTGCTGGTAATTAATGAGTATGGACGTTTCTTGATATTTTATAGGAGACCCTTGGATATCTCTTATGAAGTTCACATTTATTTCCTGGCTTTTTTTCTATCGGGTCATAGGCCATTTTCTAATTGATTTTAGAGTCCTTTATATATTCTGGGTATAAGCCAGGCAATGAATATAGAGCTTGAAATAATTTCTCCAGTGTCCTGGCTTCTCCGTGGACTCCAACACAGTTAACTGATGGTCAACTTTGCGCTCACTGATGTCGGATCTTTGCTTGTGAGTGGAGATTTTCCCTGCTGTGGTCCTCTACACACATCACAGTGTGGACGCCCTTTGCATCCGAGTGTGGCGTGATTAATGACTTTGTGTGGGATTGCTGTCCTCATGTTGCAGCCAGTGCATGCTCCCTGGTGATGGCCAAGATGGCCTTCCCTCCTCTCTGCAGTGGCAGGTGTGCCCGGTGGGTGGAGGCTCCTGGGTGTGAGTGAGCACCACGTTCTCTGCGTATTCCACGGGTCTGCTGCCCTCATCCTGCGTCATCTTCTGTCTGAATTAGTGTCACAACAAGTCCTGGCAAGCATGTTTCCTCCACCTTGGCTCTGATTCCTCCTCGTGCTTCCTAATCTTCTTAAACTCGACATTTTTTATATATCTTAGAACCAGCACGCATATTTTGGCCAGAGCTACGTTAAGATTCTGACCAGAAGTGCATTATTCTAGGATCAATATGGTGAAATGGACTTCTTCCCTCTATCCTTCTTCCCACATTAGCACTCCTTTTATATATTTCTTTAAAAAAATCCTCTGTGGAATTCTTAATCATTTTCCTTGTGAATTTTTAAACATTTGTTTTTGCGGATCTTCCTTTAGATTTATTTCTGGTATTTAATTTTTTTTGGGGGGGGTCCTGTTGTAAAGGGCAACATGTTGAAAATCTTTACAACACTTTGTTGGTACAATATACAGCTGGTATCCAGACAAAAAATGCATGGATTTGGTAATCAGCAACCTTGACAAATCTACTCCTTAATGCTATTTTTCTATGTCTGGTTGGCGTTTTCATTGTGTATGGGTCTGCATGTGCATGTCCATATACATTCATGCTACATCAAAATCATGAATTTACTTCTTCTTTTGCCTTATGTAGATCATTCGTTTGACTTGGGGACTGACCAGGTCCTTGGTGGAAAGTTGATTAGAGGTGGGACAACACGAAGCTCCTGTTGCTCCCAAGTCCCTGGAGACAAAGTTCAACCTGCGGCCATTAGGGTTAAGAGACATCCATGGAGCAGACCGACAGACTCTTCCCAAAAAGGACTGCAGAGCAAACATCCAGAACTCATGGTCTTTCTATTCCTCTCCTCCTCCTCCACCTTTGATGAACATTTAAAAACCCCAGGTAGAGAGGACATTAGTGCTAGGGAGGGAGTCTGCAAACTCCAGCTCTCTGATGAAGAAAGTTCTGGACTCTACCCATTTTTCTACCCATCAAAAATGCAGAGTTGTAGTTTGAAAGAATTGTAGCAACAAATAAAACCAGGCATTTTAAATATTTTTTCCTGAGTCTATTGAGATGAACATAGACTCTTGTTTCTTCATGGATCTGAAAATTTACATCATTTTTTGTACCTAATATATAATAAAATATTTTATTTTGGTGGCTTTTTAAGCTAGCCATAATACAACATCTTTACGCATTCATTCATATTAAAATAAAAGATTTAAAAGCTGTGGCATTAACCGGCTTCTATAATTCACCCTCAGAAGCAGCTACTTTTGCGGGTTACCTTCTTGATTCTTTTGTATAGATCCTAAATTAAAATGTGCAAAATCTAATCATGTGACCCTGCAACTCCTTGATATTGTTTGCTTAACAGTAAATGTGCTTGCCTAAAAACGAGAAGTTGTTATTATTATGGTATTGAAGTCTGTGTTGAGGAAAAAAAATAATGGTGGATACTTATCTGCAAAATTCAACTGAAGTCTTGAATGTAATCTTCAAATCCATTGAAGTTGCCCATTTTAGCAAGCCTGGGAAACAGTGAGGTGCTTCCAAATCAGAACTGGGGACACTAGCTCAGGAATACAAAACAGAAATAGGCACTCAACTGGCTAGCGGGGAAATGTGGCACAGGGGTAGGGACACTGCTCTGGGGTCCCTTGTCTCTGTGGGCATTTGATGCATGTCCCAGGGCTGGGGACAACTGTGAGCCTTCTCACACTGCTGGTCACGATGGTAAAGAGGATAGACGTGGTCTCCAACTTCTCTGCTGGGGAAAACAGGCCAAGAACACAATGACAGGGAGCAGGCGGTGGTAAGGAGGATCTAGAGGCACCCCCAGGAGATCAGGTATGGGGCTGGTCAGGCCTCGGGCAGTTGGAGGCGACAGCCTGTGCTAAGGGTCAGCACTTAAATGAAGTGGGAAAGAACGTGAGCTCCCAGAGATCACATGGCTGGGCTCGGCCAGGTGGGTCACCGGGAGAATTTCAGCCAGATGGAGGTCACCCTAAGGTAAGGCTGAGAGAGTGTGGGACAACTAGGTCCATCCTGACCCCGCAGTGTGGGGAAGACAAGGGTCAGGGGTAAGATCTACAAACAGGGAAGCTCTGCCAATGGCCAGCGTGGGAGTGGCTGCAGTTTACATTGGCAATGCTGCGGGGGGGGGGGGTGCTGGAGACCCGGGATGGTGGGACAGGCCGCTAGGGATTAAGATTTGCCAAGGTGTGGTGCTCACGTACCTGGTTGAAGAACCAGGTTGACCGTGGGTCCCGAGGGCTGGCTTCCTAGAGATCCTGTGGGTTTGGCAATAGATCTCCTGTTCCAACCCAACTGCTCGGTTGGAGCAGGAGCTGTGGGTGCCTGGCAGTGCTCCATGTCCTCATGTTCCATGTCCTCATGCTCCATGTCCTCGTGCTCCATGTTTTCGTGCTCCATGCATGGCCTCTCTGGCTGAGTCTCTGCTTCTCCTTCTGCAGAGCTCTGCTTTTTGCCACGTCAAGCAGGGAACCTTCTCCACAGCTCCATCTGGATGGCAGAGGTACCTGAGTGCTCTCTCTGTGACACCCTACATGCAGATGCGTCTCACATGGCCCATGCCACTGTCACTCTAACTTGGAATCCAGTTGATAATAGTCTCCATGAGACTAGAAACCACTCTATGGATCCAGCAACATCTGAATGATTCTGAGGCTCTGAAACTCAAAAGCTTTTGGTGACCCCGCAGGTCACGTAAACCTGGGAGCCCTCACATTGAGTCAGTGGTTGATAAGGTTGCTTCCCTGTTTCCAAATCACACTTTCGCCAGTTGCACATTTAAAAGACGCTGTATGGAGACCAAAGACGGATGTGGGAATACTGGGTCCTCATACTGTTCTCTGCACTTTGAATACGAGTGGAATCTTCCACAGAAGAAAGTTTAAAAAGAGCCATCTGCAGCCAAGGACACACCAGCCTTAGTCTCCTAGTTGTGGACACTCTGTGCTCCTACAGACATCTCTGTGGCAGATGGGTGGCCCCAGGCTCACACTTGGGGTGAAGGAAATTGTTTATCTCCAGGCTGCTTCCAATAGACTCTCTCCACCTTTTTAAAACTTTTAAAAGTTTTAAGAGTACAAAAGTGGGGCAGCCAGGGTCCTGCTGTATCCACGAGGCAGGTGACATCAGGGTGGGAACATCAGTGGGATTTAGGATAAGAAACCTGCCTGAGCAATGCCTGGCCCCCACTGGCTACTGGCCTTGACCTGGGCTGTGAACAGGGCTCTATGAGGTCATGATGATGAAACAGTGCAAGATTCAAACTCACCTCTGACCAGGGGCTCACACAGCTCATGCACACCATGTTTCTGCAGGCCACAGAGGCAGCAAGTGGGGTTCAGCCAGCACTTCCTGAGTGACAGGCCTGGGGCTGAGGACTATAGCTACAGAAACCGTTAACCTGCTAGGAAGTCAGGTGGCTAATCTATGAATATATATACCAATGCTGGCAGGCATAGGGCTGTTCTCTGAGCAGAGGCCAGGGCAGGGTCCCCAAGCCAGCAGTGAGCCCATGCCTATCCTTGCCTGGGGTCTGCACTCTGGGGTTGGCCTTCATGGGGACTCAGGATCGCAGAGCCAATGATCAGTACATCTTAAAATCAGCTGTGACCAATGGGTTTCTCCACATGCAGGTGTCACTCAACCTGATCACAAAGCGATGGCCCGGAAGAAGGTGATTTATGGAGATTGGAAACAAACAGTATAACAGGGTGGGTTTTGCATTCTCCTGAGGAATGCCTGCAAACACACCGCCCAGACACAGCTCTTGCTAGGAGAGCCACTTCCTAGTCCTTTGAACTATTATGCCTTTTATCTTTAGAGTTTAGTTAAAAGAATCAACAGAATACAGATTGCAGAATCACATCAGTTACACATCCATTGATTTACATATTGCCATACTAGTGTCTGTTGTATTCTGTTGCCTTTCCTATCCTGTAATCTGTATATGGGGTAAAAATGGGAGTTCACAACCCACTTGAATCAAAGTGTGAAATATGATATATCAAGAACTATGTAATGTTTTGAACAACCAACAATAAAAATTTAAAAAAAGATAGTCAATAAAGCCCTAATATTATGTAGCCAAAAAAAAAAAAAAAGAATCAACAGAATAAAAAGCATCAAAAGTGGCGTGGTATATCCCATTAAAAAGGAAATGAGCAGAAATGAGTCAGGGATATTGTTGACTAGCTCCGTGATCATCCTCAAGAACAGAGAAAATGATACAAAGGGCCCTTATATCTTTGTGCACATGAAACCACTCTTAATTACATTTTTTCCACATTGTTATTCATATTGGGGTGCTCCCCAACCCTTTCTTTTCTAAACATTCTTAACAAGTTCTATTTTCCTGACTTGGGTAAGCTGGTTTTAAGATGTAGTGATCACTGTGTCTTGGGTAAGCTGCTGGCTCAAGACACAGGAAGACTGGCCAAGCCGGCCTCTTGGGGGCTCTGGGGCTCTTGCCTGGATCCCCATGCTGCAGTTTCCATCCTCTTGCAGGGCAGACCCACATGAGTGCAGCGAGGTGGGGGTGTAATGCAGCAGGGGCTCTTAACCTGAGGAGTGGCGAGGCATGGTGGGGGGCCCTGTACCCCAGAGCCCTGGGTTTCTCTACCCCAAACTTAGGATGCCATCTTGCACACCCACAACAGAAGAGTCCAAGGTGCTGCAAGGGGCAGGCCTCTCCATCTTCCCAACACACACTGTCCCAACCTGCAGCACTGCCTCTTAGGGGCGTGTGGTGCCAGAGGGGGACAAAGACGACACCATGGCTGACGTAGGACACACAAGTGTTACTTTCATTCCCTAAAATCATTTATGTAATAGTATGAGCACAGCAGTCAGAAGAGCAGCTGTCACACAAAGTCACAATGGCCAACTCCTCCTAAAACTGCCAACAAATTCTACAAGGCCTCTGGGACTTTCAAGGTTCCTGGTGCGAAAGATGGGTTGGAGGCTTTCTAGATATTAATGCAGGACACACACACACATACACACACACACACTATTTATATTATTTTCCTGAAGACAAAGGAAACTTTGTGATCAAATGCAGAAGTCTATGGAGCATTCAGCAAGGAGAGCCTTGTTGGGGGCCTTGTATCTGCTGCTCTGTCCCCACACCCAGCCTCAGATGACCTTCTCAAGGTCGCCTGGTGTGCTTCCCATGGTCTTGGTCAGACACACGCTCACAGAGCACGCACAGAAATGCCAACAGGCGCACACGGCAGGGGCTTCACATCCTGGCCCTGGGAAGAGGTGCGGAGAGAGGGGTGGTGATTCAGCAGCTTGTCTCAGATGAACAGCAGGCCATCCTGGTCCCTAATGGCCCTGAGAACGTGATGGGCTTCCACTGTGGTCCCTGACTCCAGCTGTCCTGGTCACTCCCCTGCTCTCATGTTTGCAGCTTACACAGTGAGCAGGGCCTGGGTCATCTGGCATAGCACAGACTGAGGACAGTGGGATTCTAGGGCACACAGTCTGGAGCTACTTGACCTGCGATGGCTGAAATAATTCATAAAATTATCCACGGAGAAGTTACTTAAAACCCTAATTAAAAAAAATATCAAAATGCCCTGTGTTCACCCACCAGCCTTGTTACTCAGGACCTAAAAAATGTGGCAAACCTCCTCCTTATTTCAAAACTCAGTTAGCAGTGAGACCTGGATGTAAATAGGGAGCAACTTTAAAGAGATCAGGTGGGGGGATGTTGAGTGGAACAGGTCACGGCAGCAGGAAGGGGCAGGACAACCAAACATCTAAACATCTTCTGGACTCCTGAAACACCGGCCTTCTCCAGGCAGGTGAAAAGAAAATTGGAAAAATTCTGGACAGGAGCAAGAGGAGGATGATCTGTTTTTCTGTGGAAGGGGCAGGTTATCAGGTTGGCCAGTTCTTGGAGAGGGAGTGGCCACTTGCCAGACGTGAGGAGGCAGGAACGGGGAGAGAATCATGGAGTCTCCGCCAATGCCAGCCCCTGACCCCAGCCTCCCAGAGTGGGTGGCTCATCTCCGAGACATCTCCAGGTGGGGTGCGCACTGTGTTAGTCGGCTCTTCACCTCTGTGACCAAGGTTCCTGACAAGAACCACTTAGGAGAGGAGTGGTTGGTTTTGGCTCATGGTTTCTGATGTCAGTCCAGGGCCAGCAGGCACCATGGATCTGGGCCTGAGTGGGACAGGGTGTGGTGGAGGAGAGCTGCTCAGCTCATGGTGGCCAGGAAGCACAGAGAAAGGGGCCAAGAATCCAGGACACAAGGTGACCCCCACGGGCACACCCAGCATCCTTCCCAACTAGTAACCTGTGGGTCTTCCCACGACGAGGTAACAGCTCACATAACTCATGATCATAAGATCATGAGTTATCAGGGGACACTGTTACCAATCACCAACCGTGACACATGATGTAAGTGCCTCTGGACTCCCACGTGTGTCTGGGAGCCTGTGCCTGTGTAAGCCATCCACATCAGGGATCCTGTGTGAAAGTGGCTTTGTACTGAAGTGTAAGTGAAAGGCCACCATGTCCATTAGCATTTGTGACCTGCTGTGGGTACCCCAGTGTTGGGCACATGGGTGCCACTGTCCTTGGTGCCACCAGGGCCCTGACAGGAAGGTGCTCTCCAGGTGACAGCTCTGGGTTTGGGCTTCATGCTGTCCGCTCAGCCTCAGGCCAGCGTTTCCTTCCTTGGCTAAGGGGCTCCACAGACAGAGTCCCACGGCCATGTGCTCAGCCTCCTGGGATCCCTGGGGCCTCCTGGTCAGCGTCTGCGATTTTCCTAGAAGATGCCTCAGGCCGCGGCTCAGCTTCCTGTGACCTCACAGACCTGGGGTCTGGGGGTTCAGGTTCTAGCGCCGTAGGTCCCTGCCACGGAGCCACAGAGCTGGCACAAGACAGCTGAGCCCTTACCTCGGTGAGGATGTCCCTGAGGTGCAACCTTCACTCCAACATCCCCGTCAGAATCAGGGTGCAGCCACATGATAGTGTCCGTTTCTGTCCAGGCCAGGTCATGTGAAAGCAGGATGTGCTATAGAACAGAGCGCGTTGGAGGGCAGTGTGCTATAGAGCAGAGCCTGGGTGCTGAGTGGACTGGGTGACGAGTGTGTCACTGAGGAAGGGAAGCCTTCACGCAGAGAGCAAGGAGCCAGGAGAGTGGAGCTGCCCCTTGTGCCCTCTCAATTCCGGGGAGTTGCTGATGAGCAAGTGGCCTCCTCCGGGACCTCCACCTGGCCTCCTCCAGGACCTCCATCTGGCCTCCTGCGGGACCTCCGCGTCTCCTTTAGGACCTCCACGTGCGAGTTCCTCTAGTTCCTGCAAGAAGGGTGGACAGCAGTAGCCTTGCTGGGGTGGGAAGAGCACAAGTCACCCCAGGCCCGCTCCCTCCGTGAAAAGACGTCAGCAGTGGAGGGCGGGGCTTTGTGTGGGAGAGGGAGCGCTGGCCGTGACATTGCCTCTCCTGGAGGGAGGCTGTCTGGTGTGCTGAGAAGCCAGAGTGAGGTCAGGGAGGCTGAGAGTACAAAGCACCTTCGCATTCTGAGGTTTGGTGCTCGGGCTGTGGTGGGTCAGAAATGACATCTCTTCCCTGGTGACATCCGAGCCTGAGTACCATTCCCTTTACGCCTTCATCCTCTCTTCTCTCAGGAGTCAAATGTGGCCAGAAGGCCATGGGAACCACACATAGAGGCTGCCTGGATGCAGCCATCATGGTCAACGTCCTCACGCCCTGACCACACCTGCTTTGCTGGGCTACGTGTCAAGTAGAACTTTGTGATTTTTTTGAAATCTATCATTTCTTATCTATCATCTGTCCACCTACCTACCTGCTGCAGGCTTAATAAGATCAAGGTACTCTCATTTCACCCAAGCATAAAAAGCTCAGAGAGGACAAGTGATTTCATTAAGGCCACAGAGCTTGAGAGCAATAAAGCTGTGATCTGAACAGTGTTAACTTAGTCCCCTTCAGTCTAGACTCTGACTGTGGAACGACATATTAGAAAGTGCACCTTGGCTTAGAGTAGCAAACTTCTGGAAAGTTCTAGCTTCTTAGGTGGATGGTTCTGTAGAGTGCCCTCTGTTCGGTCCAAGTCCTCAGTGTCAGTCAGGGTACTGGTACCTGTACAGAGGGCATTAAAGACAGGACTGGTTCAGGGCGGGGCTCTCTGCCACTTCCCACCTGACACTGGACAACTACGTTGACATCTCTGAGCTTCAGTTTTGTCATTGATACTATGAGAACCAACTTCTCACCCACAGGGCTGCTGCTGGGGTTGTGTAAGGACACACGTCCAGGAAGCCCAACCCCTGACCCCACATGTCCAACACTGGGCATGACGCAGAGCTTCTCCTTCTCTCAGCTGACGCCTCCCTACCCAGCTCCAGTCACACAGGGCTGGCTCCTGCAGGGCCCCACGAGAGCACACCCCCTCTGCACACAGGTGACCTACAGCAGAAGCAGCACCAGGGCCAATGGCCAAGAGCACACCAGGAAGCTCTCATTTCACCAAAGCAAAGGAAAGCCAGGACCAATGTGACATGGGCCACACAGAAGCTTGGGTGCTGTCCATCGGCAGAAGCTGACCGCATAGTTATGGTGGAGTGGCTATTTGTTAGTATCTGTTAGCTTTCAAAATATTTAAGTCCCCAGTGGTGCTGGGGGTCTACCCTGTAATCCCAGCTTCTAGGAGGCTGAGGCAGGAGGGTCACAAGTTCAAGGTCAGCCTGGGCAACCTGTGAGACTCTACCTCAAAAGAAAGGAGGAAAGTGTGTGGGGGGGTGTAGGTCAGGGGCAAGCTCTTGCCCAGCATGTGCGAGGCCCTGCTTTCCATCCCGTGTACCACACACAACTACACACACACACACACACACACAGTAGAGCCCTGACAGAGGACCACTGTGAGCATGGCAGCCCTTTCTGCCAGCACCTGCTGCAGGAACAGGATTGTTATTGTGCTGCCCCATTATAAGTTTGCACCTCGTTAGTAAGACTCTTCAGTGAGCTGCAGGAGGACATGGGTAAAGGCAGGAATTGGGCTCCTATTCAGGAATTCTGCCTGCTTTTCACTGAGCTAGAAGAACTGAGGTCTTCTAAGGCAGAGGAGAAGCAGAAAGGTTCAAGTCAAGCACAGTTACTCAGGTGCTCTGCTTCATGGTGTCTCACAGCGGGAATACATTCACTGTCTCAGATGCACTCTGCTCGCTCTGTCTAGTAATAGTTTCAACGTTGAAGAACTGAGACGTCATCAAAAATCTGAAAGTAGTTTCTTTTTCCCTTCCATCCTGAAAACATTTCACAACCATGAAATGCAAACCGAGGTTCAGTGTCAGGTATTGCATAGTGAGATTCCAATGTGTCTCAAAATGAGTGAACAGGTGCTCCGCCGACAAAGGGCCACACAAGTCATTCTCTTAATGTGTGCTGCAGGGGTACCTGGGAAAGCTCTGTGAGTTCTGCTCAATTTTGCTGTGAACATAATTAATAATTCTATGGCAAGACTTTATTTCCCCAAGTCTTGCTCTATAAAGCGGGTGCGCAGGCAAATCTTTACAATCACATCACTTTCTGTGACATGAAACTTAAGCATGCAAATTACAGACAGCAATTTAGCTATGCCCTTTTTGGCAAAATCTGACTTGCTTACACACTCAGACGGCCAGAAGGCCTTTGACAGGCGTGTCTTCTGGAAGAGTGGGGCAGGTTCAAATGCATGGCGGCCCCGGGAACCCTTTCAGCTCTGATTGCTCACGCTGGAGACTCCAGATCATCTCCAACCAAGTGTGACTTCTGATGCAAACCTGTGTTACCCGGTAACTCTTACGGTAAGCCAGCCACCAAGTGCGGGAAACAGAACAACGTCAAGGGGAAGAAGAGCTTTGTTCAGTCCTGTGACACAATAAGCTACAAAATGACCCAGACAAGACATCCAGCCGGTCCTGTGTGACGGGATCAGGGTGGATACGTGTGAGCACACTTTTGTCCAGAATCTACAGAATGCACAGCACCAAAACTGGCTCAGATCTGAGCTAGGGACTGTGGGTGACTGTGCACCAATATAGGTTCATCCATCGTCACCAGCCTACCCTCGGGCAGAGGCTGTTAAGCATGCTCAGGGGACGGCGTGAGCATGTGTGCAGCTGGGGTACCTGGGAAATCTCTGTGAGTTCTGCTCAATTTTGCTGTGAACATAAAAGTGCTTTAAAGACAAAACCTATTGGAAAAGGGAGGACAACGAATGAAGAACCTCTAATAAAACCCTACTACGCATCCCTGCATCTCTAACTGGCAGTTTTCAGATCCCATCTGTCCCACAGGGGGGTTCCTTTCTAAGGTTCTCAGGGTTTAAGTTTGAATTTGATGAGTTCATGAGATTTTTCTTTTTTTAATATGGAGATTTCACATGAGTGTCTGGAGAGGGTTATTTTGATTTCAACCTGTTGCTATCCAGTGCCAAGCACACGTCAGACCCTGTTGTCAGTAAAATAGTCAATGACAGTGAGTCAAATAACCTACCTTCCCCCCTTGGAAGTGGCTTGCTAGCGAGGTGGGCAGATGGTGCACACCCAGGTGAGATCCTGGTTCTTCCAGTCCCCACTCCCCAGCCATGGGTGAGGGTCCTTCCATTCCTGGGAAAAAATGGTGTTCGACTGTTAGTTTTTCTGAGAGCCGGGGAGTGGCATCTAGATGCGGTTTTAATTGGTATTTTCATAACTGTTAAATTAGTGCTAATAGTGTCAAACACTTTTTTTCTGTTAATCTTCCATCAATGTGTCAAAGGCATGAGTAACTGATATACTTAAAAACATACTCAACCCTGTGCACGGACAGGGAAGGGAGCCCATCTCGGGGGCTGTACATCCTGAGCGTGGTGATTACACAACTCTGTGGACTTGTCAAAACACAGAAATGCACACTCGAAAGGGTGAATGGTATTGTGCATTCACTCCACCTCAACAGAAGAGATACGACACACAGTCAATGATGGAATTTGGTAGAACATCATGAAAGTATCCTTGACATCCTCAAATGGAGAAGGTGGCATTGAGGCAAGGCCAGATATAGAGGAGAACCTCAGGCATGTCACCCTATTTTAAAACAAAGTTCTTTTCCTTTATGGGCTGCAGGAAACATACACTCCTCCCACCTCCAAACAAGAACTTCCACTGGCAACTGTCATTGAGAAAGGGAAAGGGTTTAAATAGTCACCCAGTGACATACAGCTAGTGTCAGAAATGAGATTTGAACCAAATACCTGTCAACAGAACTTGGGCTCCGAAGCCAATTTCCTCCACAGTCAGCCTGAAGCCAATGTGGAACTGGCCCCATGGAATCTCAGGTTCATGTTAAGTTAGTTACATGACTCGGGTCCCTAGCCTAGATGTTGTGGTGAAGCCAGAGCTGCCTGGGCAGCTCACGGGCACTGGTTTCACCTGTGCATCTGCACAGCCAAGGACACAGACTTCCGAGAGTTTTTCACCGGAAACTCTTAATGGAGAACATTCTTATTAATGTGAGAAGTTTCTCATTGAGTGGCTACTTTTGCAAACTTCAATGCTAGAACACAGAACAACTGTTATAAATAACAGCACATTTAAAACTAACGAAGGGCAGTCTATCATAAAGAACCCCGTAAACCAACATCACTGTGTATCTACAGGTTAAAAAGATTTAAATGCACTGTCTGGAGTCCAGGGCCTTGACTGACCAGTGGTGTTTCCTGCTGTGCTGGATTATGATGCATGATGGCCATGGTTGACCTTGGGTTTGTGTGTTTAATTAACTTTGGACAGTTTGGGGCCAGTCTTCTCTTGGTTATTTCTCCTTTGCTGGACTTTCCTAATCCTGAGCTGTTGGAAGTCACCCCCAGCTGATGGGCATACTCCCTGTTTGGGGGACTCTTTATCTCCGGTGGTTCCATCTTGGATATTTCGAACAGCTACGCAATGAAGTTCAACGTCTAATTTCCATGACGCCCTTTCAACACATTCTGTCTCAGGAATTTGTAACTTCCATCTTTAAAAGCAATTAATTTGTGCCTTTTTAAAGCTCTGCTAAGGGTTTTGAGTGAATTCAGTTCTAATAGCTGCTTAGGTGCACATTGGCTGATTCCTGCTCCTCGCAGCCCTGACCTGGTCTGACTGGTGGCTTTCCTGCTGCTCTTCCCTTGCCTGTCCTCATGTAGGGCAACCCCTGCTTGGATGCCAGCCCTGGAGAACCTTGCTGGTTGGGTGCTGGGCATTGTGTACCACCTACATCTCCAGCTCTGAGGGGGTTGGCAATGAAGCTGCTTTAAATCATTGGATCCTTTTGCATCAAGCTCTTGGGATGTTTTAGGGGGACCAGAGCAGTCTCAGTGCACAGCAACCCCCACCCCACTTCTGCAGCGAGACCCCCAGTGTTCTGCTCGATGCCTCATAGATGACAAAGCTTCTCAGCCTGGGAGCAGCTCTGTGGCCTCCCTTGAGCAGCACCAGGCTCTGCCCCCTCGAGTCCCGATGGGTGGTTCCCTGATGCAGGAGTCGATCAGTACCCCAGTCAGTACTCGGGGACCCTTCTAGGATCCCCAGAGCCCCTCCTGTCCATCCTCCCCCTCCTGAGGGCTCGCTTCTCTGGTCTTGCCATGGATGGGTGCTATCTTCTTCCCGGGGAATCCTCCGGATTCCACCCCACTTTCCCTCCGTGTGCAGCAGACAGGGATCTCTCCTGGGCACACTGGCACTGCCACAGGGCCCTCTGCTTCCCAGCTCTCAGGGTCGCTATACTCCATCGCCTGAGGGCTGCTGTCTTTCTGATTGTTGTCTCATTCATTTTTCTCTTTTGATTGTTGAAAGAGGAACAACAGTGATGTCCCCTGAGTCTGTCCTGTCCCCAAACAAAAGCCCTTCAGCTTCAACCGAAGCAGAAATGCCCAGGGCTCACGGGTACTGACGGTTCTCCTGCCTTAGCTGCTGCTTGTCCTCCTTTCCTTCCTCTGAGCAGGGCTCTTTAGCACCTATTCATTCAGCTCTGACTTCCGAGTATCACAGGGGAGCTCAGTGGACATGTGCCACCCCCCATAAGCTCAAGTCGCTGCTGGCTTTTTTCTAAAAATCAGACGTTCAAACATTTATTAAATATCTGCTTCGGAACAGCCACCGCCCGTACTAATTAGCGTGGAGAAGAAACTGTGTAGCACAGTATTCCCTTCTTCAAGGGTCATGAAATAGGTTAGTAAGATAAATAAGTATGAAATGAGAGCAGAGAATAGGGAAGGGGAACTTCAGAAATGCGCTTGTTAAAACCATTATTTGAGATTGTTCCTAAACCACCTTGAAATCTAATTCAATTCATATGGAAATTAAGTATGTCAATTCATTCCCCTGAGAGCCTAGGTGCCTTTCTTATTCTCAAATTTGAACTTGTACCAGAGGATCTGGACCGACCACCCCCCAATTCACCATCTTCTCTTCTCCCTGTCTTCTCTGCCACACAGAATGAGAAGCAAAACAAAAACCCTCTTCACGCCCCCAACAAAAAAAATAAAATATAACCCCAAACATTATGGGCTCTCTGGTACCTGTGCATCACCTTGTGATTCAATTTGAATCAATGACACAGGTGTCAGGAAAATGGACACCATCAGAAATATCTGTCCTCTGGGTGTTCATCAAGACAGAACACAAACAGACAAACCAACCAAAATCAAAAGACAAAGCAAACAAATAGAGATGTTTTAGCAGAAGATATTTTACACTCCCCACTCTTTCCTTTCTTGAAATGCAACAACTGCAAGGTCTGCATATGGAGCAGCCACCTTGTGACCATGGGGACAAGCCACATGCTGATATTGCTTGAGAGTGGAGTAGAGGCTGGCCTCCTGATGGCAAGGCCGTTCGGCATGAGCACCCAGGTAGGCAAACACAACCCCTCCACTTACATGTGCCACTGAAATAGAGACCAGTCCAGCCCTTTCTGAGGTTGTCTGATAGTAACACATCTTCACTGATAGACAAACGATCTTCTTTGGCTAAATTCCCAGGAATTCAATTCCTAAAAAAAAAAAAAAAAAAAAAAAAACATGCATATCGTTTTTCTGCAAGCCTTCCCCACTTTTAATGTTAAGATCCATTTCCTGTCTGTAAAATCAAAGGCAGTGGGGCAGGATGGGGAAGCCAAGGGCTTTGGGGTCTGTAAACGTGGGCGAGTCCTGGATCAGCCACCTGGGCAGAAGCAGAGCTGCTTCTCTGGTTTTTTTAAGCATCTGTCACTCTTGTGTTCCTTCATTTCTCTTTTGATTAGCGTCTGTGGAATCACATTCATTATGGAAATCAAGAATCATTAAGAAGCCTTGTCCACAAAACACGTAGCTCTGCTCTTCTGGGCTCAGAAACCCACACCAGAGCAGCTAGCTCTGCACCTTGTGACTGCTCCGGTGACGAGTCTATGCAAGATCAGGTGACTGAGGTTGTCCTCCATGGCTGTGGGTCCCACTGTCTCATCCATGGAGCATGCAGTGGAGACAGGACTGTGCAGGATTGATAGGTGGGTGTAGTAAACATCTACAGCTTCGGGCAAAGCCCTGGTCTCAGACGCAGGTTTTGAAGTTAAGGAGACAACCTGGTGAAATTGGCTCACATGAGCCCAAGCAAATGTGTGGTTTTGCAAAATATCATTAAATTGTCATGGCCCAGTCATTCCTGTGATTATATAAAACACTTGAGCTGTTTGCCCGAGCTCATGAAACAAACTTCTTATGCAAAATGTATTGATTAATAAAAGATGAGCATTATTAATTCAGCTGTCCTCACCCGGTCTAGATCCCAGCAATTTTTATTTCTTTTATTCACACAAAGCTTTTGTTTTTGAAAAATTTCAGTTTTTAGATGAAGCTATGGTTTAGTGCAGTCATGGACAGTGGCTGAGAGGCATGCTGATCACGTATTTTTTTTCCCCCAGTTATGATTTTTGGAAGCATTTCATTAAAGTGACTTCTGCACCAGGGTTCACCCCGTGAATCGAATCTTTGACAACAGCATAACATGCCACCTGCTCGTCACATAGTTTTCAAAAGTCTCTTCACGTGTTATCAATCACTGTTTCTGAAAAACATCCCTGCTTCCTCTGTGCTTGGAACTGGGGGTCAGGGTGCTGTGAATATGGATGAGAACACAATTCTTTTCTAATGGCGCTTAAAACATTCTGATTTGTAAATTGAAAAAAGTAAATAACATCCTCTGCACACAGAAATGGCTAAGGCTAAAGAAAATGGCCTTTGGTGAGATTTTTGTCATGCTGCAGGCCCTTGGCTGGAAGCAATGTCCCCCAGCACCCCTGCACCAGCTCCCCTTGCAGACAGTGTGGGGAAGACACCTCGGAAGTAACTGGGGGAGAAGCCGTGCCAGCTACAAATAGTTAGTAACCATCAAAGTCCCTGTGGGGGCAGCTGGCTTCCCCATGTTGTCCTACAATGTGCACTGCACACACTTAAACAGAGCCAGGGAGCTATGACACTCAATCTCCCTCTGTTTAAAAAGTCATTTGCAGTAAATCCCTTCTACAGCCTCTCCCGGACTTCATATTCCCTCCATTGCATGATTTTGCACAAAAGGCTCACCAAAGACTGTTCATTCTGGAGTCTCTTCTCTGGGCTCAAGTCTGTAAGCTTTCTCCTAATTATTATTGCATCCCTCTGAGCACACATCCCTGTGGAGCAATGACGGTAGGGACAGGGGCATGCTGAGCAGGGTTGTCTCCTCTGTGAAGACAGAATTAGAGCCACCCATTTTTGCTGATTTTGGAAATGAGGATGCTCAATTTGGAGGGCATTTGCACGCTGACTGCAGGAGGTCACGGGACATGCCAAGCCTGCTCTGTGCCTGGTGCGTGCAGTCAGGGGCCTCAGCCCAGTGCTGAAGCTGCACGACACCCTCAGTGAACCGCAGGCTGCCAGTGGGCGCTTGTGGTGTTGGAGGAGCATTAAACCCAGTTCTCCGGGGAGCACCGTGGACCCTGTAAGTGATCAGTGTAGTTTTCCACCATAGGCATCTATCTACACTAGACCTTCCTGGTCTCAGTGTCACCAGTCTGTGGCCCTTCAGCTAAACAGACCTCTGCAGACCTCAAAGCCTCTCTGCCCTTCTCTATGAATGAATTAGAGTGACCTCAGTTTCCTCATGATGACACATGGGCATGGTCAAGATTCAGCTCAGACTTCATGGTAGCTGGCTATAAACATCCACCAAAATATCCCTTGTCACTATAACATGATACAAAATAGTGCTCTCAAGCACTCCCGGGGAAACTCTGGAATGTGCCTTCTATCGGTGGGTTCAGCTGCCCTTTCCGGACATAGCTGAATCCAGGAAAATAGAGCAAGTCTTACAGTGTCCAGTTTCCCCCAAACTCTCCCAAAACATCACGGACTAAATTTCTGAAAACCTCACTCTCACCTTTGCATAACTGGTGCTGCCCCCTACTGACCAGGCCCTCTGTCTCTACAATAGAGGGGTCAAAATACAGACTTTAAGACCATGAACAGAGTGTCGAGGTGATACATTGGCATTGTTTTATTTTGTTAATATACTAACAGAAACTTAATACTTGGACCCAAGCCCATCGGAGAGGCAAGTGGCTATGTCGGGGTTTTATTAGTTTCCTGGGACCTCCTTAAGAAAGTTAGGCAACCCAGGTGTCACAAGACAACAAGGGTCGATTCTCTTGTGGCTCTGAAGCTGGAAGTTTGAAGGTACCTACAGTGAGGGCAATTATTATAGAAATTAATAGGCAATAGCATGGGATAATAGGAGATAGCATGGAATCCACGCCCCTGGGCTTCCTGGAGACAGCACAACCCTGACTTCCAGCCTCGAGAGCCACAAGAGAATCCACAACTTATAAAGTTAACAAACACTAGGGGCAGAGTTCAGGACCCCTGTGGCCATGGCTGTGAGCTCTGGTTCCCCGGGGCTCCCTTCTTTCCCCAGAGCTCTGCTCTGATCCTACCTGAAGACCGGGGACCTTCCTCCACTCTTTCATTTTAAATGGAATGTCTGAGCTCCTTTGGGATCCAGAGCTGCGAAGCCCCAGGTCCTTTTCTTGGATATGACTTCTTTTCTCTGGAGCTACGGCTGCCTGGTGGGGTGGCCCTGCACTTCTGGGAAAGGATGAGGGGAAGGAAAGAATGCCAAGAGACCAGGAGTCCCCGCAAACCTCCTCTCACCTGCCTTCTTTAATCTGGATCAGAAATACAAGCAGCAGGCAGCGGGGAGGTGAATCTGTACTCTCTGGTGGTCCAGGCAAGGACGGCCACCAACTGCAGCAGGATTCATCTTATCAGGCTTCTTCACCCCTTTTCAGCTGGGACTTAACGTTTGCCTTTGTAAAATGAAATTGTGAAAAACAGGGATTTTAAGGATAATTTCTTAAATTACCTTTAAAGTAATTTTAGAATCGTAGCAACATTGAACAGGAATTACAGAGAATTCCTATCTACCCTCTGTTCCCACACACATTCATCCTTCCAGATTATGATCCTCCCCCCTCCCCCAGCAGAATGGCAAAGTTTTCTCTCTCTCTCTCTTTTTTTTTTTTATAAGTGATAGACCTACAGTGAAGCACCACAGCTTCCAAAGTGTACAGTTGCACAAATGTTCATTCTTCATGTTGTAGGTTCTATGGGTCTTAATGAAGGTAGGCCAGGTGTCCACTGTAGTAAGAACACATTTCAGCACCCTGCAGACCCTCTGTGCTCCTACTCACCCCACCCTCCCTCTGACCCCACCTACCACAGATCTGTCCTGCCCTTTCCAAGATGTACTTTCAATCATGCAGCACACAGCCCCTCAAGGATGGCTCCTCCTGGGAACCTGTGTTCATTTCTGTCTTTCCATGGCTTGGCACTCATTTCTTTCTAGATATAATAATTCTTTGGTATGGGGAGGTTTCCACAATTTATTTATCCATTCATCCTACTGAAGGACATCTTGGTTGATTTCACATTTTGGCAATTCTGGATAAAACTGCTGAAAATATCCACGGGCAGAGTTTTTTTTTTTTTTTTTTTTTGTACCAAGGATTGAACTCCAGGACATTCAACCACTGATAGCCCTATTTTGTATTTTATTTAGAGACACGGTCTCACTGAGTTGCTTAGTGCATCTATTTTGCTGAGTCTACCTTTGAACCCTCAATCCTCCTGCCTCAGCCTCCCAAGCCGCTGGGATTACAGGTGTGGCCACCGTGTGTGGCTACCTGCAGGTTTTTGTGTCGAGGTCAGTTTTTCACTCTTCTTGGTAAATACTATGGAACATGGCTGCTGGATCTATTTAAGGATGTGCCTAGTTTTAGGAAACCTCGAGCTCCCTTCCAAGATGGCCACAGCATTCTGCATGTCCACCAGCAACAAAGGAGAGATCCTGTCACTCCACCCTCTCATCAAGCTCCAATTCCATCATGTTCAGGATCTAGGTAGGACCTTTTTTTTTCTTTGCATTTTCCCTTTATGTCCCTATTGCTTTGCTCCAATAAGACAATGAGAATCTTCAGGTTTTCTTGCTTTGAGCAAAATCAAGAAACTAGAATACAGCATCCCTTTATGTTCAAAACTCTAGAAAAACTAGGGATAACAGGAACATACCTCAATATTGTAAAAGCAATCTATGCTAAGCCTCAGGCTAGCATCATTCTGAATGGAGAAAAACTGAAGGCATTCCCTCTAAAATCTGGAACAAGACAGGGATGCCCTCTCTCTCCACTTCTGTTCAACATAGTTCTCGAAACACTGGCCAGAGCAATTAGACAGACGAAAGAAATTAAAGGCATAAAAATAGGAAAAGAAGAACTTAAATTATCACTATTTGCAGATGATATGATTCTATACCTAGCAGACCCAAAAGGCTCTACAAAGAAACTATTAGAGCTAATAAATGAATTCAGCAAAGTGGCAGGATATAAAATCAACACGCATAAATCAAAGGCATTCCTGTATATCAGCGACAAATCCTCTGAAATGGAAATGAGGACAACCACTCCATTCAAAATATCTTCAAAAATAAAATAAAATACTTGGGAATCAACCTAACAAAAGAGGTGAAAGACTTATACAATGAAAACTACAGAACCCTAAAGAGAGAAATAGAAGAAGATCTTAGAAGATGGAAAAATATACCCTGTTCATGGATAGGCAGAACTAACATCATCAAAATGGCGATATTACCAAAAGTTCTCTATAGGTTTAATGCAATGCCAATCAAAATCCCAACGGCATTTCTTGTAGAAATAGAGAAAGCAATCATGAAATTCATATGGAAAAATAAAAGACCCAGAATAGCAAAAACAATGCTAAGCAGGAAGTGTGAATCAGGTGGTATAGCGATACCAGACTTCAAACTATACTACAGAGCAATAGTAACAAAAAGAGCATGGTACTGGTACCAAAACAGGTGGGTGGACCAATGGTACAGAATAGAGGACACAGAAACCAATCCACAAAACTACAACTATCTTATATTTGATAAAGGGGCTAAAAGCATGCAATGGAGGAAGGATAGCATCTTCAACAAATGGTGCTGGGAAAACTGGAAATCCATATGCAACAAAATGAAACTGAATCCCTTTCTCTCGCCATGCACAAAAGTGAATTCAAAATGGATCAAGGAGCTTGATATCAAATCAGAGACGCGCCGTCTGATAGAAGAAAAAGTTGGCTACGATCTACAGTCGGTGGGGTCGGGCTCCAAATTCCTCAATAGGACACCCATAGCACAAAAGTTAATAACAAGAATCAACAAATGGGACTTACTCAAACTAAAAAGTTTTTTCTCAGCAAAAGAAACAATAAGAGAGGTAAATAGGGAGCCTACACCCTGGGAACAAATCTTTACTCCTCACACTTCAGATAGAGCCCTAATATCCAGAGTATACAAAGAACTCAAAAAATTAGACAATAAGAGAACAAACAACCCAATCAACAAATGGGCCAAGGACCTGAACAGACACTTCTCAGAGGAGGACATACAGTCAATCAACAAGTACATGAAAAAATGCTCAACATCTCTAGCTGTCAGAGAAATGCAAATCAAAACCACCCTAAGATACCATCTCACTCCAGTAAGATTGGCAGCCATTATGAAGTCAAACAACAACAAGTGCTGGCGAGGATGTGGGGAAAAGGGTACACTTGTACATTGCTGGTGGGACTGCAGATTGGTGCAGCCAATTTGGAAAGCAGTATGGAGATTTCTTGGAAAGCTGGGAATGGAGCCACCATTTGACCCAGCTATTCCCCTTCTCGGTCTATTCCCTAAAGACCTAAAAAGAGCATGCTACAGGGACACTGCTACATTGATGTTCATAGCAGCACAATTCACAATAGCAAGACTGTGGAACCAACCTAGATGCCCTTCAATAGACAAATGGATAAAAAAATGTGGCATTTATACACAATGGAGTATTACTCTGCATTAAAAAATGACAAAATCATAGAATTTACAGGGAAATGGATGGCATTAGAGCAGATTATGCTAAGTGAAGCTAGCCAATCCCTAAAAAACAAATGCCAAATGTCTTCTTTGATATAAGGAGAGTAACTAAGATCAGAGTAGGGACGAAGAGCAGGAGAAGAAGATTAACATTTAACAGGGATGAGAGGTGGGAGGGAAAGGGAGAGAGAAGGGAAATTGCATGGTAATGGAAGGAGACCCTCAGGGTTATACAGTGGAGGGGGTAGAGAGAGAGGAGGGGAGGGGAGGGGAGAGGTGGGGAGGGTGGAGGGTGGAGGATGGGAAAGGCAGCGGAGCACAACAGACACTAGTATGGCAATATGTAAATCAATGGATGTGTAACTGATGTGATTCTGCAATCTGTGTATGGGGTGAAGGTGGGAGTTCATAACTCACTTGAATCAAAGTGTGGAATATGATATGTCAAGAAATTTGTAATGTTTTGAACAACCCACAATAAAAAATTAAAAATTAAAAAAAATAAAGAAAAAAAAAAAAAAGAAACTAGAATGAACCAATGCAGCCAGGGCTATGGGATTGCAAGGAACGGAAAATAGGATGCTGAATGACAGGGCTCCAAATCACCCAGCGTGGGTGGGTTTCTGCTAGGGAAGTGCTGCTGGTGAAGTTCTGGAAGATGACCTCTCAGATTCCTAATGAAGGGACACTGGAAGAACCAGCAAGGGGTGCCCTTCCTCCGTGGGACAGAGATCCAGGCACTTCTTAGTGAAATCTCTTAATTTGCAGGAGAGGGAGGAAATGCCTTGTTTTTAAAATAGTGTCTGAACAACGCCAATGTAGACCCCGCTCATATGGCCCCCACCTCGCCCGTGTTCTGAGCAGGATTTAGTGATCTCAATTCTATAGGACTCAAGCAGAGAAGGCAGACAGGGAGGGGATGGTATTGCTAGTCATTTCTGTGATCCCTGCTGTGTTTGAACTTGAACCTGTGACAGCCCTCTGTGACCATCTGGGGACGAGGTCACCCAAGCCTGGAGAAACAGAGAAAGAGCTTGCGTCCTCTAGTGCAATGTGGGACCCTGAATCAAGTGTCCTGTGCTTCCCACTCAGGACTTCCCATGTGATTAGAAGTGTCTTTATGTTCCACTCAGTTTGAGCTGGCATCTGTCATCTGAGGTTGACATCAGACAAACTTCCTAGAGAGATTTTTCTCATCTCATAGTAGAACATGATCCAGGAAACTTGCATGTGTCCTCTAGGTTATGATGAGCAGAAAGAGACCTTCCTTCTCTTGGATTTGTGGTCATTGATGGACACGGGGAGAACACTAGGAGCGTCATTTCTATGCAGAGGGTGGCTGATGGCTGAGGATTCCTGGTGTCCTCTGTCCCTGTGCTGTAAGCCAGGCTGCACTTGAGCTGCAGATGACTTCTAAGAAGGAGGGAAGATGAAGAGTCTGGCTCTCCTTCTTCTGTTCTGTGAGACCAGGTCTGGTCTCTCTCATATTGTCCCCTCCCCTCTGGCCCTCTCTGCTTCTTCCCGGGTCCTATGAAACTGAGGTCACTAAATCCTGCTCAGATACACAGGTGAGATGGGAGTCTCAGGAGTGAGGTCTACATTGGTGTTGTTCAGACAGTATTTTAAAAACAAGGAATTTCCCCCTCTCCCCTTGAAATTGAGAGATTTTCTCCAAAGAAGTGCCTGGATGTCTGTCCCACTGAAGGAGGGGCACCTGCTGGGTGTCTCCCAGGGTTCCCCTCCTCCAGAAGCTGTCGGCCCTTCAGACTACACATGCTGTTCTACTGGGCGCCCACAGGTGCTGGCCTTTCCTGTCTCGGGTCACGTTAAGCCAGTGCTCCCCTTGATTCCCCCTGGAAGTGCTCTGACCACCAAAGGTGCTGCATGGTGATGTCCTAAGACAGGGAGGTCCCCAGGGCCTGAAAAGGTCAATCTCTATTGGAGAAAGGGGCCACTCTATTTTTAAAACTCCAAGGAAAAAAATTAAGTAAGAGATAATTTGGGGTTACTTATTAGCTTTAGAAGGAAATTTTGACTTTCATTTGTCCAACTTTTTTTAAAAAAATATATCTATTTCTGAATATTGTATCACAGTGGAAGAAATAATCCCAAACAAAATCAAAATGATTATCTGATAGTTTTGATTTTTTCTGCTTTTTCTGAAAAGAATTTCTATGAATGTGGCAAAGGTCTGTGCTTTAGCAGATGATTTGATTTCACTAAAAGCTTTAAAAGGGTCCTCTGTGAGTTTTCCTCCCTAATATCTTTGTCTCTTTATTTCTGGGGGCACTGGGGGTTGACCCTAGGGCCTCAAACATGCTAAGGGAGCAGGCTACCTCTGAGCTACATCTCCTGCCCTTTGTTTTTATTTCTGTGATTTGTAAAAGGAGAATTGGTGTGCCATTTTGATGTCATTAGATAAAGCTTACATTTACTCAGCTCTGTTCACAACCAGATCCAGGCTCTAACATTCCAACTTTGGGGCCATCACCCTCTAATGAGGGGTTTTTGATCCTAAATCACTATAAATTCCATCTACCTTCCCTAATCACCACCATCTCAGAGATGCTGGGAATTTAAAATGTGTTTGAGTATAAATATTTTTCAGTTTCTACTAATGAATGGAAATGCCATCTGTGATTTCTGGGTCTTTCAGCAGGACCTGACATAAACCACATGTACCTTCCACAAACCGTATTTAAAATCACCTTCATTTAGTAAAATACTGTGACCCAGTGTCAACGCAGTTGCACTTCTTTCAAGAAAACAATTATTTCACGGTCATTAGATGCTGTTTACCCCTGGTGCCCTGACGTGTTCTGCAGTGGCCTGAAGCAGGTACATATATCTGATGTCAGGCTATGGCTAAGGTCAGGCAGGGGGCAGACCAGGACCCCAGAGTAGCTGACACCCTGGAATCTGTGGGATCTTGGGTTGGGCATTAGATTAACCAGGGGCACCATCAAGGTGTTCTAGTCACAAAGACTATTGCCCACTGGGTATTTTTTTAAAACAACAATAGAGAAAGAAAATTAATTCTTCATTATTCAGTAAAGATGAGGAGTTGGGAGGCTGATTGAGGATGGGTGTGGGTAGAATAGTGGGGTGAGGTTTACTTATGCCTTAGATGTATGAACTAGGGAAGATTTTGTGTGCAGACCATGTGCCAATTAGGAGTTCTGTCCAACTGCAGGTGACATAGACGCCTCCCACCCAAAGTAAATATTTATTTTGTTCTCATATATCCTAGGTGTAGGCAGTAGGGCTGGTGTAGTGGAATCTTAGTGTTACTAATCCACAGAGGTCCTGATTTCTCTCGGTGCTTTGCCATCCTTAGCCCCTGGCTTTAATTCTTAAAGCTTTCTTCCCATCACAAATTGACATCTCTAAACCAGCCATTGCTTCCACATTCCAGACAGGAGGACAGGAGAGGTGAGAAGGGAAGAGAACAATTGCCACTTGAGTCAGCTCCTTGTTTTAGTTTTATTTATAGGTGTCACCTAACATCATCACAGCCTTTATCTCCACCTCACTGGTCAAGCCTGAATCACATGGTAATGTCAATCTGAAAAAGAAACTGACTTAGGAAGCTTTTGTTTGGACACATTTTCCCAGCTGGGAGCAGGGACTTTGCTAAGTAGCTTGATTCACGGATGAGATAACCAACCCCACAAAGGGCACAGGGCTTTCCTGAGTTGTGCAGAAGAGGAGGGACCCAGACACATGCCACGAGCCTCTGAGTTCACAATTGTTCTACCCCTTCTTACCTATTTTATCCAGGAAATCTAAGTCCCTAGAAGACAAACTCTGCTGCTCATCCGGGTGAATCTGGCTTCTGTTCCCAGCATTCCACAAGATGATGGGCAGAAGATACTGGTTTGTGGAACAGGTGCGGGACCTGTCCATGTGGAACAGAACTGGAGGACTGATTTGTCAGGAAACAAAACAAGAAAATGGAGACCAATGCCAAGCCAGTGCCTGAGGTTCACAACCAGCGCAATAAAACCCTGTGACTGCAGAAATGGACTTGTGGGTTTTGATTGACAGATCCAACCCACTAGAAAGACCCTGGCTCTGCATTTGACTCTCTCTCTCTCTCTCTCTCTAAACTGAAAACACATCATTTTTCTTCTCTGTACATGTGAACATTTAATTGAACTGGCAGAAAAGGCTAACATATAGAATTAAAAGAGAAGATCCATTGCTTTACTCTGCGTGTGGAAAATGTTGATGTTTGTTTACGCTGACCTGATTTTCATTTTTTTTTTGTACAAATGAACACATTTCTGAGAATGGTCTATTTAGGGGATGGGACAGCACGTGAAATATGATCTTGCAGCCAGACAGTGAGGACAGCCTGGATTCCTGGGCTTCGTTAGCACACGTGACTGTCCTTTGCTTAGTGAGAGTAATGTCACAGCGTGCGAGGGAGCCTGGCTACAGTTAAAGGGTTGCAACCATGTTTTCCTATTAGGTTTTTCTTTTTCAGGAATCTGGAAGTCAAAGCCCAGGCATTAGTGGGGGATGAGAAGGCATCCATCATCTCATATTGAGCACCCTCCAGGGCGTGGAGATGCTCCGCTTGCAAGGCTTTATGGTCAATTATCAAGTTCATTCTTCCATGCCCCTAGCCTCCGACATGGGTCTGCGGCTTAAGTAGCAAAGAATGGTCCCTCTGGCCTTGAGGTGGGAGAACTGTAAAACATATTCAGCCCAACAATCCACAGCCTGTCAGGTGGAACTCCCAGTGAGCAGATAGCTCATCTGGAACAGCTCAATCAAACCAGCTCAGGTCCCAAACCAAGCCCCAGATCCACAGGACTTAACCTGCTCTCTGAAGGCCTCTCCTCTCTGCTTCCCACAGATGCACCAGCTTGTAAAACAATGATAAAAAAATGAATTGTTTGCTAATGTTTGCCAATAAAGAGACCTGGTGATCAAATGACATATTCCTGATGCTTTGGGTAAATCTGGGGGGTCAGGGACCCCATGTCTTCAAAGCAATATCCGCGTGGGTTTTAGATGGGTGCATTTTTTATCCCTGAGGCTGACCAAGCAAATTAGCACCGATTTAACATCCTGGAACAATGGACAGTCATCCCCTCTCCGTCCTGGAGGACAGAGATCTGAAATCAGGGTATTAGCAGGGCCACATCCATTGTTTCTCCCAGATGCACCTTGGCTTGGGCAGGACACACTCTGTCCCTGCCTCTGTCCCCACACAGCATCTTCCTTTGTCTCTGTCCCAAACCTCCTTTCTCCTCATCTTGTTCTTTTAAGTAAGAACAGCAATCAGTAGATGAAGACCACTTTAAAGCTAGAATGACCTCATATGCCTACAAAGACCCTGTTTCCAAATAAGGTTCCCATGTAGAAGGGGTCATGAGCAAGACATAGCTGGGGGAATCTCCTGGCTCCACTGTGACAGGACATGTGGTCTTCAGGTCCTAGTCTTCCCTAGGCTCTTTGCCTTGTACATGGCCACATTCACCATGCCTACCCCACCCCCCCAGGCACCTGAGTTTCCAGTACTTGATTCTAACTTGGTTTTGAACTGGCAAAACCAAAATTGCACAGGGCCAAGTTAGGAAGATAAGAAGGTGTGTTCAAAGCTGCTGCCACACAGCAAATAGACCACCACCTCACCTGGCCCTCGGATTCCCTTAAGTCATCTCTACTTCCTGATTACAAGTCCCAGAGCTATTCTGGTGTTCATTTCTTCATCTGTAAAACAGAAAATTTAAGTTTCCTGCTTCATAGGGCTGTTACGAGGACTCAATCAGACCAGTATTGGGAACACCATGGCAATCCTGGCAACCAGGTGCCAGCCAGCAGCTCCCAGCCTGACTCCTCTGAAGAGAGCCTTCATGGTCAGGGCCATGCCTCCTGGGCAACCCACCATCAACCAGTCAATGTGAGAAGCAAATGCCACCCAGACAGGGAAACTCTGCAGGCCCAGTGGCTCTGTAGCACCACCCCTGTGGCTAGAGCTGCCGAGATTTCCAGTCCTCCAAGGGTCCTTGTGCTGGGAACTTGGTCTCAGTGTGACAAGGTTCCAGGTGAGGCCTTTAAGAGGTGTGGCCTAGGGGAAGGTCTCTAGGTTGTTGGGGGCGTGTCCTGGGAAGGCAGTGATGGTCTCCAGCAATGAGGACAGTGTGTGGTTACAGGAGTCTGAGCCTGGCCCCCTCTCTCTGCTTCCTGGCAGCCAGGAGCATAGTAGTTTCCCTCCCCCAGGCCCTTCCACCATGATGCTCCTCCTCACCTTGGGCTCAAAGCAATGGAGACAGCTGACTGCGGACTGAACCTCTGAAACTGTGAGCCTCAAGTCAACATTTCCACCTCTGAGTTGTTCCTGTCAGGTGTTTTGGTCATAGCAAGGAAATGTCAACTAACACAAGAATACTAAAAATTATCCCCAAATTTAAATAAAACAAACAAAACAAAATTTCTCAAACTTGTGCCTGGTTCTGAGCATTAGTGAATCACGTAATGCAATCTCTGTCCTGGAGGCGTTTATTCTTCCTGGGAAGCTGGATTTCTCTGATATTGTGAGTTTCCTGTGGGAGGACTTCCGAGGTAGCAGCTCATGGCCATTTACGTCACGTCTGTTGAATCTTTTCATCTACTGCTACACAAAGTCCCAACTCAACAGGCTTCGAAGACAAGAGTCGCCATCTCTCTGGAAAACCCAAGGCTGCTTAGCTGGCAGATCAGCCTCTCAGGTACTGTCAGGCTGCTCTGCTCTCCTCAGAGTGGCTGCTCCCTTAGAAGCTGTCTTCCTGCCAGGAGAGCCAGCCAGTCCCCTAACCCTGTCCCCAGGAGAATTTCCTGCTTATCATCTGATCCAAAGCCATCAGAGTCCCAACTGTTCCTAAACCAGTTCCCAGAGAGGGTCTAGAACATTCCAGTGTTGACTGTGCTGGTGACCTGCAAAGGACTGGGTTCAGCCAGAAGGAATGAACAGGTAGTAGCTTCTAGAAGTGTGAGCAACACCCTTCCATCAAGATACGGACAACAACCAATAAGGTGGAGGGCACTACAGAAGAATAGCTTACCTTAGATGAGAATAGTAGTGTTACCTTAGGTGAGGTAGAGGGAAGTGATGGGAGGAGAGGAGAGGGGAGGTGGGGATAGGAAGGACAGTAGAACGGAACAGACATTATTACTGTATGTGTATAGGTGACTGCATGACCAAGGTGATTCTGCAACATGTGCACACAGAAAAGTGAGAAATTATATCCCATCTATGTATGATATATCAAAGTGCATAAATGCATTCTACTGTCATGTATAACTAATTAAAACAAATTTTAAAAATTAAAAAAAAAGACAACAAGTAATTCTAGATTCAGCCACAAGTGATTCCTGAAAATTCCAGAAGTTTCGAGCACAAATTATATAGGATATTGTCAAATTTCCATGACTGATAAGAAGAATGCTTTACATCTTTCAGTAGATAAAATCTATGAAACTAAAATACGGATTATTTCAGGAAAATTCAGCTCCCCTCTGGAGGTCTATGAACTTCTTTCCACAATGTTTATTCAGCCCTATTTTACTGATTTCACACTGTGCCAGACACATGTTTCCTTTGAAAAAAAATTACATGGCTGGCCATTTCTCTTACACAAAAATTTTCTTTAAGAAAATATGCCCATGGCAAACACCTCCTCTTCAAATCCGGCAACATTTACCACATCTCTGCTGAGTGCATTTCAATAGCCCTGACATACTGGACAGAAGCATATGAGGGGTGAACGTCTATTTGTTCTGATTGAGGAGTTATTTACAGGTAAAAAGGGAGTTATTGGAAATCCAGTTCATGGGGGAAACTCTGATTCCTGACAGTGGGAGGAACTGGCGGTATAGAAGTGGAAGGAAGGTTGAGGACAACAGGCAGGTCTTGCTGGGCTTGCAGGCAAAGTGACCAGGCTGCACAAGGTCCAGTCTCTCAGGAACTCACTCATAGCCAGCATATCTCTAGGGAGTGCCATTTAAATCAAACTCATGTGAGCTGCGCGAGAGGCTGTCCCACCTTCCTGCACATCCAAGGCCCTAAGTTCATGCCTCTGGCTGGAAGCACTTAAGACCCAGGTGAGTGGAATCTGTCCCTCACCTGTCAGAATCTGCTGCAGTGGAGGGGGTGGGAGGTTGGGAGGGGACAGGGGGTCCTTGATCAAGGCCCTCAGGCACTGTGCTGGACTTGTGCTGTCATCCTATTGGATGGGCTTGGCTTAAACTCATCCCCTAACCTGACATCTTTCTGTCACTTCAGGATGCATGTATATTTTGCAAGCTGGTGATGGGAATGTGCTTGGTATTCCAGGGAGGGTCAGAAGTAGGTATTTTTAAAATGGCCTCATCTGCTGACTTTTGTCACAACCTGCCTCCAACTTCCCATTTCCAGAATTTAATGAGATGTCAATTTCACTTTATTTTAACTGAGAATGTTCCTTGGATTTTGAAAAGACTCTAGAAAAGTGTGGAATGACCTCTTCAGTCATCTGTAACTTGAAGAAAGAGAGCCAAGAGCCTTAACTCCTTTTACTTAAGAGGAGAATGTTTTATGTCAGGGTCTGGGTCTCCACATCCATCTCTAGGTGCCCAGAGGGAGTTCAGGATTTCTCCACCATTGCCACCAACTCTCTTGCCAAAGAGCAACAAGGTCAGTGGAACTTTTTATTCTACTAAAATATTTATGCAAATTTAATTTATTTATTTATTTTTTTTTCTTTTATTTTTTTTTAATTTTTTTTATTGGTTGTTAAAAACATTATAAAGCTCTTGACATATCATATTTCATACATTAGATTCAAGTTGGTTATGAACTCCCAATTTTACCCCAAATACAGATTGCAGAATCACATCGGTTACACATCCACATTTTTACATAATGCCCTATTAGTAACTGTTGTATTCTGCTACCTTTCCTATCCTCTACCATCCCCCCTCCCTCCCCTCCCATCTTCTCTATCTACCCCATCCACTGTAATTCATATCTCTCCTTGTTTATTTTCCCATTCCCCTCACAACCTCTTATATGTAATTTTGTATAACAATGAGGGTCTCCCTCCTACCATGCAATTTCCCTTTTCTCTCCCTTTCCATCCCACCTCATCTATCTGTTTAATGTTAATCTTTTCTTCCTGCTCTTCCTCCCTGCTCTGTTCTTAGTTGCTCTCATTATATCAATGAAGACATTTGGTATTTGTTTTTTAGGGATTGGCTAGCTTCACTAAGCATAATCTGCTCTAGTGCCATCCATTTCCCTGCAAATTCTATGATTTTGTCATTTTTTAGTGCTGCGTAATACTCCATGGTGTATAAATGCCACATTTTTTTTTATCCATTCATCTATTGAAGGGCATCTGGGTTGGTTCCACAGTCTAGCAATTGTGAATTGTGCTGCTATGAACATCGATGTAGCAGTATCCCTGTAGTACGCTCTTTTAAGGTCTTCAGGGAATAGTCCAAGAAGGGCAATAGCTGGGTCAAATGGTGGTTCCATTCCCAGCTTTCCCAGGAATCTCCATACTGCTTTCCAGATTGGCCGCACCAGTTTGCAGTCCCACCAGCAATGTACAAGAGTACACTTTTCCCCGCATCCTCTCCAGCACTTGTTGTTGTTTGACTTCATAATGGCTGCCAATCTTACTGGAGTGAGATGGTATCTTAGGGTGGTTTTGATTTGCATTTCTCTGACTGCTAGAGATGGTGAGCATTTTTTCATGTACTTGTTGATTGATTGTATGTCCTCCTCTGAGAAGTGTCTGTTCAGGTCTTTGGCCCATTTGTTGATTGGGTTATTTGTTTTCTTATTGTTTAATTTTTTGAGTTCTTTGTATACTCTGGATATTAGGGCTCTATCTGAAGTGTGAGGAGTAAAAATTTGTTCCCATGATGTAGGCTCCCTATTTACCTCTTTTATTGTTTCTCTTGCTGAGAGAAAACTTTTCAGTTTAAGTAAGTCCCATTTGTTGATTTTTGTTATCAACTTTTGTGCTATGGGTGTCCTATTAAGGAATTTGGAGCCCGACCCTACAATATGTAGATCGGAGCCAACTTTTTCTTCTATCAGACGCAGAGTCTCTGATTTGATATCTAGCTCCTTGATCCACTTTGAGTTAACTTTTGTGCATGGCGAGAGGAGGGGATTCAGTTTCATTTTGTTGCACATGGATTTCCAGTTTTCCCAGCACCATTTGTTGAAGATGCTATCCTCCCTCCATTGCATGCTTTTAGCTCCTTTATCAAATATAAGATAGTTGTAGCTTTGTGGATTAGTCTCTGTGTCCTCTATTCTGTACCATTGGTCCACCCGTCTGTTTTGGTACCAGTACCATGCTGTTTTTGTTACTATTGCTCTGTAATATAGTTTTAAGTCTGGTATCGCTATACCGCCTGATTCACACTTCCTACTTAGACTTGCTTTTGCTATTCTGGGTCTTTTATTCTTCCATATGAATTTCATGATTGCTTTATCCATTTCTACAAGAAATGCCGTTGGGATTTTGATTGGCATTGCATTAAACCTATAGAGAACTTTTGGTAATATCGCCATTTTGATGATGTTAGTTCTGCCTATCCATGAACAGGGTATATTTTTCCATCTTCTAAGATCTTCTTCTACTTCTCTTTTTAGGGTTTTGTAGTTTTCATTATATAAATCTTTCACCTCTTTTGTTAGGTTGATTCCCAAGTATTTTATTTTTTTTTGAGGATATTGTGAATGGAGTGTTTTTCCTCATTTCCGTTTCAGAAGTTTTGTCGCTGATATACAGAAATGCCTTTGATTTATGCGTGTTGATTTTATATCCTGCCACTTTGCTGAATTCATTTATTAGTTCTAGTAGTTTTTTTGTAGACCCTTTTGGGTCTTCTAGGTATAGAATCATGTCATCTGCAAATAGTGATAATTTAAGTTCTTCCTTTCCTATTTTTATGCCTTTAATTTCTTTCGTCTGTCTAATTGCTCTGGCCAGTGTTTCGAGAACTATATTGAATAGAAGTGGTGATAGAGGGCATCCCTGTCTTGTTCCAGATTTTAGAGGGAATGCCTTCAATTTTTCTCCATTGAGAATGATGCTAGCCTGAGGCTTAGCATAGATAGCTTTTACAATGTCGAGGTAAGTTCCTGTTATCCCTAGTTTTTCTCATGTTTTGAACATAAAGGGATGCTGTACTTTGTCGAATGCTTTTTCTGCGTCTATTGAGATGATCATATGGTTCTTATTTTTAAGTCTATTGATGTGGTGAATAACATTTATTGATTTCTGTATATTGAACCATCCTTGCATCCCAGGGATGAATCCTACTTGATCATGGTGCACAATTTTTTTGATGTGCCTTTGTATCCGATTCGCCAGAATTTTATTGAGAATTTTTGCATCTAGGTTCATCAGAGATATTGGTCTGTAGTTTTCTTTCTTTGAGGTGTCTTTGTCTGGTTTCGGAATCAGGGTGATGTTGACCTCATAGAATGAATTTGGCAGAGCTCCTTCTTTTTCTATTTCCTGAAATAACTTGAAAAGTATTGGCATTAATTCTTCCTTAAAGGTTTTGTAAAACTCCGCTGTATACCCATCCGGTCCCGGGCTTTTCTTGGTTGGAAGTCTTTTGATTGCTTCTTCTATTTCATCTATTGTTATTGGTCTGTTTAAGTTGTGAGTATCCTCCTGACTCAGTCTGGGTAAATCATATGACTTAAGGAATTTATCAATGTCTTCACTATCTTCTATTTTATTGGAATATAGGTTTTCAAAATAATTTCTAATTGTCTTCTGTATTTCTGTAGTGTCTGTTGTGATATTGCCTTTTCCATCCCGTATGTTAGTGATTTGAGTTCTCTCTCTTCTTCTCTTCGTTAGCATGGCTAAGGGTCTGTCGATCTTATTTATTTTTTCAAAGAACCAACTTTTAGTTTTGTTAATTTTTTCAATAGTTTCTTTTGTTTCAATTTCGTTGATTTCTGCTCTGATTTTGATTGTTTCTTGCCTTCTGCTACATTTGCTGTTGTTTTGCTCTTCCTTTTCTAGGGCTTTGAGGTGAAGTGTGAGCTCATTTATTTTTTGGTTTTTCCTTTTTTTGAGGAATGACCTCCAAGCGATGAATTTCCCTCTTAAAACTGCTTTCATTGTGTCCCATAGATTCCGATATGTTGTGTCTGTATTTTCATTTATCTCTAAGAATTTTCTGATTTCTTCCTTTATGTCTTCTGTAACCCATTGATCATTCAGTAACATATTGTTCATTTTCCATGTGATGTAGGATTTTTCCTTCCTTCTTTTATCATTGATTTCCAGTTTCATTCCATTATGATCAGATAAAATGCATGGTATTATCTCCACCCCTGTATATTTACTGAGGGTTGCCCTATGGCATAATATATGGTCTATTTTTGAGGAGGATCCATGTGCTGCTGAGTAAAAAGTATATCCACTTGATGATGGTTGATATATTCTATATATGTCAGTTAAGTCTAGGTTGTTGATTGTGATATTGAGTTCAATAGTTTCTTTACTCAGCTTTTGTTTGGAGGATCTGTCCAATTGTGAGAGAGGTGTGTTGAAGTCACCCATAATTATTGTGTTGTGGTCTATTTGATTCTTGAACTTGAGGAGAATTTGTTTTATGAACGTCGCAGCACCATTATTTGGTGCATAAATATTGATAATTGTTATGTCTTGTTGGTGAATGGTTCCTTTTAACAGTATATAATGTCCTTCCTTATCCCTTTTGATTAACTTAGTCTTGAAGTCGATTTTATTCGATATGAGGATGGCCACCCCTGCTTGCTTACGAGGACCGTGTGCGTGGTATATTTTTTCCCAACCTTTCACCTTCAGCCTGTGTATGTCTTTTCCAATCAGATGTGTCTCCTGGAGGCAGCATATTGTTGGGTTTGTTTTTTTAATCCATGTTACCAGCCTATGTCGCTTTATTGGAGAGTTTAAGCCATTAATGTTTAGAGTTACTATTGATATATGGTTTGTACTTCCAGCCATGTTTGATTATTTATCTTCTTCTTTTTTTTTTTTTAAATTTAGTTTGTTTCTCCATGGTTAGCTTTCCCCCCGCCCTCTGTCTTTATAGAGGCACTTCCCACTGATGGTTTTGGTTATTGTTTTTCATTTCTTCCTCGTGTAGTGTTTTGCTCAAGATGCTTTGCAATGCTGGTTTTCTGGCTGCAAATTCTTTTAGCTTTTGTTTATCATGAAAGATTTTTATTTCGTTATCGTACCTGAAGCTTAATTTTGCTGGATACAGAATTCTTGGTTGGCATCCATTGTCTTTCAGTGTTTGAAATACGTTGTTCCAGGATCTTCTCGCTTTCAGCGTCTGTGATGAAAAATCCGTTGTTAACCTTATTGGTTTACCCCTGAATGTAATCTGCCTCCTTTCTCTTGTAGCTTTTAGTATTTTCTCTTTGTTCTGTATATTGGATATCTTCATAACAATGTGTCTTGGCATTGGTCTACTGTGATTTTGTGTGCTCGGTGTCCTGTATGCATCTACAATTTGTATATCCGTTTCCTTTTTTATTTCTGGAAAGTTTTCTGTAATTATTTCTTTCAGCAGGTTACTCATTCCCTTGGTTTGAATCTCTGTACCTTCTTCTATCCCGATGACTCGTAGGTTTGGTTTCTTTATGTTATCCCATATCTCTTGGATGTTTTTCTCGTGGTTTTTAACCAGCCTTTCTGAGTTGGCTAGGCTCTTTTCAAGATGATATATTTTGTCTTCATTATCTGATGTTCTGGCTTCTACTTGCTCCACTCTGTTAGTGATACTCTCAATTGAGTTTTTAATTTGGTTTATCGTTTCCTTCATTTCTAGAATTATTGTTTGGTTTTTTTTTTATAATCTCTATCTCCTGATAAAGATGCTTAACTTCTTCTTTTATCTGCCTATGTAATTCATTTTCAAAGTGTTCTTTCACTGTTTGAATTTGCTGTCTCGTATCTTCTTTAAGGTTCCATTCCATCTGTCTAAGGTATTCCTTGAGTTCTTTATATGACCATTTTTCTGCTGACTCTAGGTCCTCCTGAATATTTAGGCTGTCCTTCATTGTTTGTACTCCTTTTCTTCCTTGCTTTTTTATGCTGCTCATGTTTCTTCTTGTTCTGTTTGACTGCTGAGTTACTGTTTACTCTTATAGATTTATTTGATGCTTGAGAGGAAAGATATTAGAAGGGAAGGGAAGAAGTCACTAAAGAGAATGAGAGTAGGCAGGTAGAATTCAAGGAAGGGGGAATAAGAAATTTGAAAAGAAATGAAAAGACAAAAGAAACAAGAATAACAAAGATTAGATAATAAAGAAAGAAAGGAAAGATGAAAAAAAATTTTTAACAAAAATAATAGTGATAATAAAAAATGAAAATGAAAATTAAAAAAAATAATAATAATAATAAAATAAAAAAAAAATAGAAACATTGAAAAATGTTAAAGAACAACAACAAATAAAAATTGAAAATGATAGAAAAAGAAGAGAAAAAAAGAAAAAAAAGAAAGAAAAAGGAAAAAAAAATGACAATAATAATAATAATAATAAATGCAGTCCTAGAGTTCTATTAACTTCTCTTCCAGTAGGTGGAGCTGTGCCCACTGGGCCAAGCTTCTCCTCTCAATAGGTGGGAACCATTCACTGTGCAGCCGCTCTTTCTCCTAGACTGGGCGGGTCTCCAATCCTGAGTGTCTAGGGCCTTGTCTTGTGTTTCCTCAAGCCAGGCCGTGCTCACCTGTGGCGCTCACCACAATACTGGCTACATGCCAGGTCTGCTGCTCCTGGGAGCCCTGTTTTCATGAACACCTGGGCTCACTCTCCCTGTTTGCCTCCCTCAGACCCTAAGTTTGTAGAGCTTGGGGCTGAGATCCCCCAGCGAATTTGCTTGCCCTCCTGTAGCCACGCCCCCGGTAGCTGGTGCAAGAGACCTCAGTTGTCAGCACTGGTGGGAGCGGTAGCCGGGAGTTCCGCGCCGCGAGTCCCGCGCCACTCCTGATTCCCTCGGTCTGGTTATTGCGTTCACAGGAGAGCTGGGAGTGGCCCTTAAGTTTTCCCTGCTGTGTGGAGAGAGATGACTAGGGGATTACACACCTGTCGCGCTGGTTTCAATGCAGTTATCTCCTCCGCCCGTGACGCCGTTTCTCTGCCATGGTGATATCCCATGCAAATGGTGACCGTTTGTTCCCTTTGCCGGGTGACCAATGCAACGGGTGGGTCCTGACTGTCTCTCCCAATCCCCGTTTCAGTCCTGTGGCCACTGCCTATGAAGGCTCGGTTGGCTTTTACCTCTGTAAGTTCCTAAGGGCCGGCCAATTATTTCAGCGGGATCGTTAGTGCTGAGTCACACGAAGCAGGTGAACCGGAGCTTAATTGCTTCCGATTCGGGCTCTGTGTGTGTGTTCTGAGGGGCCCAGCCTGTACGCCCCAGATCCATGTCAGCTCAGCATTGCCTAGTGATCCTGAGCAAACAGCATTTAGACAGTTTACGGCTCCCTATGCCCGCGCAGTTGAAGATGTCAGAGACTTGATCTCTCTGCGCCTGCCACCATGTTACATCTCCTCAATGCTATTCATGTTGCCCTTACAGCTTCCTGGTATAAGCAAGTTCTTGGGATTATACAAACTGCTGCTTCTGTTTCCAGTCCAGATTTCTAGAAATGAAACCCTGCCGCTGTCGCCTCCGTCTCTGGGCCACGCTTGTCTGCGACCGTAGCAGAGCCGCCCTGGCTTCCGCAGCTCTTCAGCCCTGTGCCCAGCCCCAGGGGCCCAAGTGGCTGCCGCCGCGGCTTTCCATCCCCCTCCTCCGGAGCACGGGTCCCCTGGCAGGGGGATGCAGAACGACCCCAGAGCAGGCTCTGCCCGAAGGTGCAGCGGCGAACAGGCCACCGAGATGCTCGAGGCTGCAGTCCAGCCTTCGGAGGACAGGGCTCGGCACACAGCCCAGCTCCAACCTCTAGGTGCGGCTGCCGGACCGTGTATACAGAGCCATCAAGACAGCAAGCAGAAAGCAAATGGCGGCTCCCGCGGAGTGGATTTTCGGCACAGAAACCACAGCCCTGCCAACAAACCCAATCCACAAACTCTCCCTGTATAAAAAATATTCAAAAAAAAAAAAAAAAAAAGAAAGAAAAAAGAAAAAAAAAGGCGGGGCACACTGAGCTTTCTTTGCCTCGGGTACTTACAATCCACTGCTGATTACACATTCAGCTTCTCCGCCCGGAGCGAAGCGAAAGAGGAAGCAGATGGGACCAAAGCGCCAGCGGCTCTGAGCAGCCAAGCGTCTCTTTTTCGATTTCTTTGTTCTTCCTGCTCCTTGGCAAAGTGGTCCGCTACAGATTAACGGTGAAATGAGCTCTAACAGACTGTGCGAAATCTCTATTAAAGCCGCTGCTTTGAGCACCACGCTCAGCACTTCAGCAATCCCCGTACGCAGCCTGCAAATTTAATTTAAATGCAACTGAGCCCCTATCCTGTGGCTCCTGGGTACCCAGGAAGGCTCCATATTGCTACGGAGACCTGGAATGTCTGGTTGGAGGATGAATTATTTGAGACTTCACTTGATCTGTCCAGGGGTCCTCCTTTTTCCAGTCTGGTTCCTCCCTCAGTTTCTCAGCTTTCATGGTGGTACTACGTCTGCATGCATGGTCTTCTTAGTGGTAGCTCTGTCAAACCCTCTCCTCCAAGCCTTGTCTTTTTCAATGCAGTCTAGGACTGTGCAGTGTAGACTTCATGAATGAAGATTTTTCATGCATGAGAGAAAAAGATTCTCCCACAGATGTTTCAGTTAGGTCTTTCCAAATATAGGTTAAGTACTCTGCAGTTGATAAAATGATCATAAACAATGGCAGGTTTGCAGAAGCAGGCTTTCTGAGAGACACGGCAAGGAGGAGAGCCCTGAGCATGCTTCTGTGACCCCTCCCTACACACTTATGGAAGCAGCCGCTGCAACTTCGTATTACATTGCAGTTGCTCTCAGTTATCTCCCAGTCTTGACTCCTATCTCCAAAAAATCTAGTAGTATATAAAAGTCTTCATATGTTATTTATTTTTTTTCAAAACTAAGAGTCTAGCAACATAAAATTTGAACAATAAATGCTTCTAATAAACATGTCATAACACATGGTCTGAAAGTTTAAGAAATAGCAGAATATCTGTCACAGCAAACCCTTTCACTGAAGGCTCCACTTCCTAAAATCGACAGCACTTCATCAGTCTTTAAGGTATTTCCCTGTGAGAAATACCTTAGTATTTCTCACAGGGAAATAGATCACATAGTAACCCAAAATTTGGCTTTATCTTAACTTTTTGAATAATGCAGAAAAACAAAATTAACATCTTAAAGTTTACTGAACTCTTACTTGGTATCAACTATGTGCATTAGTTTATTAAATCAGCTAACTATAGTGTATACAGTACATGCCTAATTTACACGGGAGGAAGTGGAACAATTTCTATTGAGAGGTGATGTAAATTGTATGATTTTAGATGAATGGTAAGTAGCAAGGTGAGGACTTGAATCCAGGGTGACTCTGAAGAATCTGCAATCTCTGCAGCCATGTCCTGCTAGGTCCCTCAACACTAGATTAGCCCTTGACAAAGGCCGGCCCTAAGCCTGATGTGACAGTGATAGAAAAGAAACCTAATGCATTGGTTGGGGCAAGGGAGGAGAGAAGAGTAACCTCAGGCTTCTCCTCCTGATTAGCTGGCTCATCCTGTGGGCTGGACAAACCCCGGCCACAATTGCTTTATTTATTAATTTATTTTACCAATGCCATAATTGTTTTTTCTTAATTGTTTATGAGTTAATCATGAAACTAAAAGTTATTCCAGAAAAAAATATTTGACACATTTAAAATAGTCACTGGGGTTATTCAGTAAAATATAAGTATTATTGAGAAGAGGTCCTTTAATTACTGCTTTTTAAAATTTTGTTCTTTTTAGATACCATGACAGTGGAGTGTAGTTTTACACAGCAAACACACATGGAGTATACCTTCCATTCCTGGGGTTGTACAGAATGTGGAGTTTCACTGGTCATTTATTCATATATGAAAATGGAAAAATTATGTCCAATGCATTCTACTGTCTTTCCTATTCCCATCTCCCCTCCCTTCCCTTCATTCCTCTTTGTCTAATCCAATGAATTTCTATAGGAAAATACTTTCTTTTGGGCTTGTTCCAAAGTTGGCTCTGCTTGTGGATCATGAGCAGGTGTGTGGAGGGTCCTCTGCTGAAGACAGCTTGTGAACTTGAGCCTGAACTGCATCTCCTTTCCAGATAGTAAAAAGTGGATTGCTGTGTTGAAGAATTCATTACCATTTCTGGGAGCATGGCCAGAGAATACAGCAGGAATCCTGAGACAGTTATCAATGGATCAGGGTGTTGAAGGGTTGGCTTTTGGCTCTCCTCCTGCCTCCTCCATAAAAAGGTCCACTGGAAATACTTCCAAGAGAAAATATGCAAGAAAGGGTAAGGCCTAATATCAACAAAGTAGTAAGATTAATCAACGTTGATTTAAATGTAAAAATCGACAGCTGAGTTTGGCCCTTTCTGTGGTCTCTTTGGATCCTCCTAGGTGAGTGGGAAATGTGATTGCTCTTACTCACCCTCCCTGTGCTTTTTGACAGCTCTCCTTCCCTCCTCACTGAGCATCAGAATGGCTTTTCCTTGCAATGAGCTTGCTGCGTGGAGCCGGGCCCTCTCCTGGGATTCCAAGGACCACAGTGCAGAATGGACGCTACCTTTTTCAGTGTGAGTCAGTCCTCCCCTTGTCTTTGCTAAACACCGCCACACAGCAGTGCTCAGAAAGCCACATTAAACATCTGCCACCAGAATGTCCTCTGTCATCTCTCCAACTGCTCATCCCACAGGTTCACACACCAAATGGAGGAGGAGGAGATGGCCCTGCCAAGGGGAGCCACAGGTGACCCTCGCAGAGCAGGAGAGATGCAGCACCACCATTGGTCTGGTGGGAAAGGAGACCAATGTCACAGGGTTTAAAAAAATTATCTTCAACGTTTTGCAAGAGAGCATTATTAAAGGAGGCTTTCCAGGAAGTACAGTTGAGAGACGGTGGACAAATCTCTGTAAGTCACCTCTGTGATGGGACTTCCTAATGTTTGTGCTGACAGCCACCACTATCGCCTGACAACATTTTTTGCCACAAATTTTTTCTCCAATGGTGAATTCTTTATAATACATATAATTTTACTCCTCATGTGTGTCTTTGTTTAAAATGTATTTGGGAACTAACTGGTAGGTCAGCCTTATGCTAGATTCCAGAACTTTGGCTGAGATCAGGAAGCAGAGGACTCTTATCCTCATGAGGTTACATTTTGTGAAAGGACACAGGCAGTGGATATGGAGAGGAGAACATGACTTCAGAAAGTGCTATAAAGGTAAAACTGTATAATACAATAGAAGATGCTTAGGAAATTATGACAAAAGTAGATAGGATATTCATTTATTAAACAGATTAAATTTTCTGTTGCTTGTTGGATCAATTTTATTGTATATTTTGATATTTTTCTAGGACCTTGGCTGTTTTTCTGAATTTCCACATGTTTAATATTATTTGCCTTATAATTTTCCTATTTTAATATCTGTAGGATCTGTAGTGTTGTCTTATTTTCAAAATAGACATTTGTACTTTATACATTCTTGTATTTATTTTTCCATCTCTTGAGACTTGGATCAATTTTATTCAGTGGTTGCAATGAAATATGTCTTGAACTTTGTGACTTTTTCTATTGCATATTTTGATTCTATTTCATAAATTTCTGACCTTTTTATTTTCTTCCTACCTTTGCTAATTTCAAAAAAAAATATTTTCTGTAATCTGAGGCTTTTTGAAAATGACATCATGAAATGGATATTTGGTTTCTTGGTTATTCAGCCTCCCTTTTTTTCTGTTATATTCATTCCAAGCTGGAGTGCTGTTCTCAGCATCTGTCAAATCTCCATTCCTGTGCTAGGAGCAAGCAGAAGTTGGGAAGAAGGGGGTCTACAACTTCTTCATTGATCCTCAGGGACACTCTGGCTTGTGAATCCCTGGTAATGAGATCATGCAGGATGGATGGCCCAGGAGTCACACACCCCCTTTACCCACATTTCACAGCCTGGAGGAGAGTCCCCAGGTGGAGGATTTTATTACTTTCCCCTGGATTTGGCAGGTCACCCCTGCTGGGGAACTGAATAGGGGCGTTTTCCTTCTTTCCTAAGTCTATCCACCATCCCTTGCTCCAGCTATACAGATGTACATTCGGACACACCAACTGACTGCAGACCCCCCTTGCTGCTAACCAGACTGACACACAGACCTGGATGCACACAATGATGTCAATTTCACCTTCTGGCCAGTTCACAAAAAAGAAGAGAGATCCTGAAATTATAGGCTGAATTCACGATGCTTGTTTTTTTCTTTTTGGGGAGGAAACATTTAATAATTTTCCCATCACCATCAAGTTTCTGTACTTGCTTCAAGACTATAAATGGTGCGAGGTGAGGAAGAAAGCTTACTGACGTGGGCTATCTCTAAAGGAGGGACTGTGGTGTTATTCTCTTCCCCTCCCCAGGGATTTTTCTGTCCTTCTGTGTAGACCCCTGAGAAGACAGGGACATAGCAGGGCCATATGCAGGGGTTCATATGTGACCCCTCCAGCAGGGGACACAGTTGCTGAAGTATGACTTCCCAGAACACCAGGAGGGCAGAGAGGGACTTGGCTGGGAGCAGCTTCCACTTTAGATTTTCCTGAGACAAGAGACACACAGCTGCTTGGATGCCCAGCAAGGCAGGGGATGTAATCTACAACGATGACAGCGACAGTGGCACAAAAGTCCAGGGACAGTAATAGCTCACAGCAAGGAACACCCTAAGACTAAGTGCAGAGCACATAAAAGAAAGATGCACCTTTTTTCAGGATATAAAATGGATGAGATCACGAGAGGACTTGTGTGCCACCCATAAAATTGTTTCCCTATGAAAATTCCTGACATCTCCACCAATCATTGTTCTCTTCATTTGAACTCCAAATAAATTTGAAGGAAGAATCAGGCCTAAACACAAGTGAGTGTGCTCATCTTTTCCCATAAAAGTTCCTAGAGAGATCTACCCTAATGTAAAGTTCCTCGCAGGACACCCAGCATGGTTGAGAGGTAAGTAAATGACCCATCTTGGACCCCCAAGTCCTCTGCCCTCTGTCCACAGTCCTCCATGCAGTTGCTAAGAAACCCAAGCATGAGTCCCACCAAGTGTCCTGGTCCTGACCAGTTAACAGCTCCCCTGCATGTCCTTATTGTAAAATGGGGACAAATGGTGACTTCACCATAGAGTGGGACAAGGCTGAACTGTGACTCCACACAGGACATGGAAGGTTTGGAAGACTATGAAGGTTCTAGAACTTCCAGTCGCTGCCACTATTCTTATTGGAGTTGTTTTTGTTGGGGTTGTCACTCTCCCTGCCACCAAGCCAGAGCCAGACTATGTCCCATTGGTATTTCTTGGCGTCAGTATCTGTGGCTACGTTGGCAACATTTGTTCTGTGTCTTGACACCCATGATATGCAGGCCGGAGCTGGTCCTGACACTGCCATCCTGGACTGGGTGTTCCTCCAAGTCCCTCCTTTCCCTAGCCCACTCTCAGCTGCTCTGAACCCTGGACATGGGCCTGCTCGTAATTGCCTTGCTTTTTCACACTCTTGCTAGTGGTTACTTTCCTAGGTGGGGCCCTGGGAGTATAGGGCCCAGAGGAGAGAAAAGTCCAGGGACTGTCCACCCTCCTCCCCTCTTTGTCCTCTCGTGGGACCATCCTCTGGGTCCTTTAGCTCAAGCTGGAGCTCCGTGGCTTTGGAGGCTCCTGTGTGTGTCTTCTGGTGACTGCTCCTTACTCTTGTTCTTCCAGCTGGGGTGGGGCTGTGAGGTTGGCATGATGCTCCCCACTGACATTAGTCCTGGGGACAGTGCCATCTTCTGTTAATTTAACCCCACCCAGCCAATCTGTTCAAATTCTGTCCTTATTAAACTTGGTCCCACTTGGATGGTACCGTGTGCTTCCTGTGGGGACCCCAACCTGTGCACATGCGAGAGTAATACTAACAACTGCAGCCAACACTTGCTCAGTGCCCACTGAATGCCAAGTCCTGCTCTGGGTGTGTCCACATGTGCTGTTCCACCCATGGCCACATGAGATTTGGACAGTCACCATCATTCCCGTTTTGTAGATGAAGAAACAGATGCATACCTGAGTCCTCCAAGGTCACACAGCTAGCAAGTGGCAGAGAGAGGAGCTGACCCTGTCCAGCTGGCCTGCACCGCCCACCCACTTCAGTCTTCATACACTGCTGCCCAACTGTAGGGTTCCAGGTTCTGAAATGAGGAACTGGGGCTGGGCCCTTTGCTCAGCAGAACTTTGGCAGTGAGACTTATTACTCACTTGTGTTTGATTAGTCACCGATCATGGTGAGAGAGCCCATATGACATCACTAGCTGAGACCCTGGAGTATGCAGAGTGAGATTTTCAATTAATCTGCGGTGACAGCTTCTGTATCACATCTAATGTGCATTGGTTAATGTGTGGTCACTGCAGAGGGCCTGAGTTCTCTGCCCTGGGTGATAGGGAACAGGGTTGATTTAGCTGCAAACCCCACACACTACAAAAACCTCATTTTCACACTAATAGGAACAATAAAGGACTTCACATCTGTGTTTATGTCCAAGCCTTCCCATATTTTAAAGGCAGGGGATGACAGAAGTTGTTTTACATAGCACGTTTACTTTTCCCAACTTACCTGTGGTTGCTTGCAGTTCTATGGGCTTGCAAGGGAAAGACACCAACAATGGAAATAGCCCCTGTCACCTCTCAGGAGTGTTGTTTTATAAACGTGAGTGACGTACAACACTGTGCAGTGTGGTAGAGGGGAGACAGCTTTACTGGGTTACATGCACACTCGCTTTAGGCTTAGCATCCACTCCTGTATTAAAGGGTTATTCTGGGCAAGGAACAGTCCAACATTATGTGTCCCAACTCCTTCTATCCCTTAAAAACCTAGGTCCTCTTTTCAGCCCCATCTTGCAGACAAGGAAACTGAGGCACACAGGGTTCATTTTGGCTGTCAGCATGTCACTGGAGCAGAACCAGATTGAGTAGCTGATGCTAAATGCTGTCCCACCTTGAAGGCTTCGGTTCTGTGCTTTGGTGAGCTCCTTGATGCATCTGAATGACGTGATGACTTCTGGGGCCAGAAGCTGGAGGCTGAATCGTGCTGTGGACATTATGACCTTCGGCATGGAGGCCTGCCTGAGTCACCATCTGTGGAATCTCAGCACACAGAGAACCGAGCAGGAGCAGAGTGCTCATGAGCTGTCCAGAGATGTTCAAGATTCATGGGCTCCGAGCTCTCCAAGGGCTGAGTCACCCCGGCAGGCTCCACTCTGTAAGAATCCTCATGCCCACCAGTGAAGTCCTTTTCCTGGAGGCCATGTCCCTACTTGAAAGAACGATCAAGGCTTGCTGTCAGAGAAAATGCCAGTTTATTGAGGAACAGCCCTGCATATTGATAGAGCCAGGGGCGGTTTGACAGTTATGATAGTTTAATGGTTGAATGGTTTGACAGTTGGCTGGGGTGCTTTCTGTTGGTGGGTAAGGATCATGTGAGCCAGCAGGGCTAGTCTGATTGGTGGGTAAGGATCATGTGAGCCAGTAGGGCTCACCATTGGACATCAGGATCATGTGAGCCAGCAGGGCTCACCATTGGACGGCTCTTCTTGGGGGATGGGGAAGTTAGTCTTTGGAGCCGGGGCGACTCCCAACACTACTGGTGACCCCAACTTAGATTCCTGGCAGGGCACTGCTGAATCTACCAGGATACAAGACAGGGCTGGCATTGCCATGGAAACACTGCCCAGGCAGGGGAGATGCCTTTCTGTCCTCTAGAGCCTGTCCCTGGGGTCTCTGAAGGTCCCAGGGAGGCTGGTCGGCAGATCCACCCCATCGTGACCTGTGGTTTGCTCCAAAGACTCTCGTGTCTTGCTCTTGTGAATAAACCTCGGTAGAATAATCTATCCTGTAGGAAACCAGAGCCTACTGTTCCTATTGCACCCTTCTTCTTTCTCGATGAAGATGAGGATGAGGCACGAGGGAGGGGGACATTGACTCCTGAGTGCTTGCTAGGTGCCTGTCACCACTGGAAGTATTGTGAGTAGCTTCTCATTTAACCATATCACAGCCACCAACCTGTTATGAACCATCAGGAATACAGGTGCTGTCATGTGAGCCTTTCACATTCCCCAAAGCCATGTGCTGGGGGCTTGGGGGCCAGCCTGGAATGCCATGGAGCTGGTGGGGTCTTCAGGAGGTGGGGCCCAGTGGGAGAGGCCAGGTCACTGGGGACGTGCCCTTGAAAGGCTCTTGGGACCTGGTCCTTCCTCTTTCTCTTACTGCTCCCCAGTCCCTATGAATGAGCAGGCCTCGTCGCCAAGCACTCCCAGCATGAGGTACTGTCAAAGGAAAGCTTTTTCCTTATTAAATTGATTAATCTAGGCATTTTTTTCAAAGCTACAGAATACTGATGGCAGATTTAACATATAGAAACAGACTTTTTTGTACTTCTCAACACAACCACTCTTCATATTTGTCACAAAATATTTCAGTCTCACTTTTTTTGCCCATTATAGGAAGACAGTAATGTGTTGGTGAGTTTTTTTTTTTTTTCCTATTTCTCTACATACATATGTATCTATTGAAGTATTTTTTTTTTTAATGAAAACAACCCAGATGCAGTGGTGAGTGCCTGTAATCCTAGCTGCTCTGGAGGCTGAGGCAGGAGGATCACAAATTCCAAGTCAGCCTCAGAAACTTAGCAAGGCCCTAAGCAACTTACAAAGATCTTGTCTCAAAATAAATATTAAAGAAGGTCTTGGGATGTGGCTTGGTGGTTAAGTCCCTGGGTTCATTCCCAGTAAAGGAAATAAAAAAAGAAAACTTATAGAACATACCCCTCTATGCAGACAGTGTGGCGTTCCCCACAGGGGCTTGGGTGGTCCCTGCTCCAAGTAGTGCAGACCAAATAGGCACAGCCCCTAAATCATATTATTGTCTTGAAGAACAAACAGCACAGGTGTTGAATTTCAGGTGCCCAGGTTGTGGAGTGGCACACTGTAAGGACCACAGAGTGTTGATTTGCTCTTTTATAAAAACCACTTTTTTTTTTTTTTTTTGGTCTTACACTGTTAACATCGCTTTTCAGTTTGTTTGTTCATTTATTTATTGTTACTGGGGATGGAACCCAGGGCCTCCCGCATGCTGGGCCAGCACCCTACCACTGAGCTACATCGCCATCCCTTTTAAAAATTTAATTTGAAGAAGGGTCTCACTAAGCTGCCCCAGCTGGCCTCGAATTTATGATCCCTCTGCCTCAGTCTCTGGAGTAAACGGGATAATGGAACTTTTCAAGATTAATTTTAATGACGAATAGTATTTCATTAGTTGCTGAAAGCCTAATTTTTGTAAAAAATCCACTGCTATAAGATGTTAAATTGCTTCTATTTATGTTCACCATAAAGAGCACTTTCATAAAGCTCTTCTCAGGTAATCTTTGAACACGTTCTTTCATTTTTTTGAAAAGTCACTGTTGGATCAAAGAGTCCAAGGGCTGCGAAGTCTCCTGTTATCTTCCCGTGTGCTCCTGGAGGGGCAGGCATATGTGTGGATGATGTGATCCTTGATGCTTCGTACAATCACTTTTTTAAAAACTTGATTAAATTGAGAAGCAAAAATTTGCATCTCTTAAATAAGGCTTCACTTTAATATTACATGAGAAAAATGTAAATGAAATGTATGTCCTAGCCTGAGGATCTGTTCGAGGTGAGCAGCCCAGGGCCTCCTGCTCTGGTGGAACACTGTGGAACACTGGAGCTGGCCCAACTCAGGGGCCTGTTCTTCAGAGTACACCTTCTACAATGCATGGCTCGCTTCCTTCCTGGAATAAGGGCACCGTGCACAGAAGGGACTCCTTGAGGCCAGCCAGCCAGTTTCCATGCCTCTGTGGGTCTGTTTCTGGCTCAGCTTCCTCCTCACAGCAGCTTCTTGTTGGACCTCACACTGCAGGAGGGGTTGGCCCATCCATTATTCATCCTCAGGTTGGGGGGATCCTTGCTCTTCTTGGCCTTTAACATTTGCATATAACTTTATAACCAGTCCGTCATGCTCCTACAAAAGCAACCCAGGGCTTTATTGAGATTGCAAGGTATTTTTAAAATAGCTGTCATGTAACTATTTGAGTTTTCTTTGTTGAAATAATTTGAATCCTAGAAGTGGGATATTCTATTTCTTCTTGGGTCAGTTTTATAACGTTGGACTTTTCTGGGATGAATTTCTGCATTTCATTTGAATGTTCAAGTTTATTAGCATGAAGTTTCCTATACTACTTTTCTTGTCTTTCTTAATGTCTTTCACATATATAATTGTTTCCTCTTTTTATTTCTAGATTTATTTTTTTTTTGCAACTTTTTATTTCTGATTATTCTGACTACATTTTCTTAACTTGATGGTCTTTCCAAGGATGCTATTTTCTATATTGCCAGTTGCCATACAGTTTGCTTTATATTTAGTTCAATTTTTGCTTCTTCTTGATTACTGGTTTCATATTTGTACTCGCTTTTGGTTTAATTTGCTCTTTGGGGTGAGTATATAAGTTATAGACTTAAAGCCCTAATTTATTACAAGAAATCTGCATTTAAAGATAGAGAACTGCTGTGAATACCCATCTGTCCATTGGTCGCCATTTTTTGCTTTAGTTCTATGAGGATGTTACTCAAGTACACACTGGAAGAGTGATTATATCTTCTCAGAGATTTGAAGCTTTCCCGAAGCCTACCTTTATCTCTGCTTGTGCTTTCATCTAGACAACTGCTCTGCCAACATTTTCCTAAACAGACTGACTTCTTTTTGGTATTGTTTACATGGTATAATTTTCCCAATCTTTCTCCCTTTCTATTCTAAGTGAGTCCTTTATAATGAGAGCTTTGTTTTGATCCAGGGAGACATTTATTTGTGTCTTTTAATTAGAAGACTCCATTTCCTTCCATGTGATGGAACTTCTCACGCATTCGGCTGTCAAATTACTCTGCTTTTTAACTTTCGACTTGCTTGTTTTATCTTTCCTTTTGTGTTTTGTCAAACCATACGATGTTAAGTTACATTTTCTTTATATAATTGGATATCATAAACCATTTCACTCTTCTTTTAAGTGATTAGAGACTGCAATGTGGATATTGAAGTTTAATGCTAAATGTTACTTTTTTAGGAGAAAGCAGAGACTTCAGGACTGTTGAAGTTTATTTATGCACCTTCTGACTTGTGGAGGCCTTTGTCATGTGGGGTGAGTGTGTGTGTGTGTGTGTGTGTGTGTGTGCATATATTAGACACCTCAAGTGACTGCTTTCATTACTCCTTTTTGTGGCCATTAATCACTCTGTGAACTCACATTTTTGTGCTACTTTTATTTCTTCTTCTCTCTTTTCCCCCAAAGACTTGGGATTATTTCATTTTGGCTGGAGAACTCCCTTTGATATTTCCTTTTGTGTGGATAGTCTTGTAACAAAGGCCATTTTTTATTTGTCCGGAAAGTCTTTATTTCATTATAATCCTCAAAGTATATTTCTTCTGAGTTATTTTCAGTTATTTTTGCTGAGAAGTAACCTGTCAGCACACACCGTTTCCTCTAATTAGAAGATAATAATGAATCAAAAAAAAAAAAAAAAAAAAAAAAGAGGAAAAAAAAAAAAAAAAACAGCTAGACTTTCATTCTGGGTAGTCACCAAGAATCCTAGCTCTGCCACCATTAGCTGCTGTCTCAAGATTTTAACCCATAACATATGAGGACACAGGGCTCTTGCAGTGGTTTTGTGAAGACTGGAAATATTATTATTTATAGGTCTAATGACAACTACCAAATAATATAAATATTAGTATAAATGTTAATAAAAATGTTTTCAGTTGATTTCTTTTGTTCAGAAAATAGACTTTGGAACAGCTTCCCCACTTAGGAGTAAATGTAAAATGGTAGATATTTCAAATATATCAAATTTGATATCTAATTAATTAATCAATCAATTTATTTTTCAGTCCTGGGCCCTGCACATGTTTGGCAAGCTCTTTGCCACTGACCCACACCCCAGTCCTCAAGTTGATATTTTAAAAATCCTTCCATTAAATTATTTTTCAGAATTTATTTATTAAATTGTTAAAGTCAATTAAATAGTAGTTAGTTAAGCAAAATTCTCTTCCTGCCAATCCCTTCTCACCTGTCTATCAGTACAGGGTCCTCCTCCCGCCCCCTGGGGAGGGAGGTTGAATGGTGGGTGTGGACTGAGCACAGGCTCCTGTGGGGACAGGAAGGTCACAGGGAAGGGGACTCTCCATCTGATTCCTCCCTGTCAGACACATTTTTTCATCAGAAACTCATTAATGCTGCCTGGGAGGCTCCCACGCATCCCCCTTGTTTTCCTGGGTTTTTACAAAGAGATAAGTTTGTCAAGGCCGCAGTTTGCATATTTTTCTAACAATTAATTACTGTCCCAACATCATATGTGACCCCAATTCTTCCACAATTCTGCCCATCTTATTAGCTGTGTCCCTCAAACTCAGGGTTGCTTGCTTTCTTTGCCTAAGGGCTTAATGACAATTAAGTCCTCCTTGCATGCCTTACAAAGGAACTGCCATTCTTAATGCCTGTTTTCACATCTCTGAAGCTGAGAAGGAAGTCTAGCAAGAGCACAGGGTCTCTGATTAGCTAACTGCTAAGGCATAGGCAGCCACCTCTTCCTGGGTCTTTGTTAGGAAGCACACACCCAATGTCTTCTGATCATAAGAGTTCCTATTGGTTTTATTGATCTTCTCAATTGCTCCTTTGATTTCCTTTTAATTAATTTCTTTACTTTTCATCATTTTATTTTTTCTATTTGAGGTCATTATTTTCTTTTAATTTTTTTCTATAGTGCATCTATGATGATTTTTTCCTCTACATATATCTTCCACAACCTCCATGTAATTCTGTTTTCATTGTTGCTTCATGAAAATACAATGCAAACCAGAAACTTTCAGGTCCTGGAAACTGATTGATTACATTTTTTTTCTTTAATTCATGAATTCCAAACATATGGAGCTGCAGATTTTCAATTTAATGTTCTCTGAAAAAAGCACTTTGTTTTCTATTGCTTGAGCAGATTTGATCTTTAAAATGATGTTGCTTTATGTTTCAAAGGAATTCTTTCATGTAAAGATACTGGCTTCTATTAAGTCCTTTAGTTTAAACTTGTTCAAACACTGCTTATTCTCACTCATTTTCAGCTGTTTAGTGTTCAACTTCCAGGTGAGATGTTAAATCTCCTGACACTTACAAATGATTTGCCAAATTAACCTAATAATTTTGACATTTAAATTGTATGTTTAAATTATGTGCTTAGGTTCATGCAATTTCAGATGATCACACATTTCTTGTAGATGGTTCCTTAAATCATTATCTAATATTCTCTGTATCTCCCCTCATTTTTTTTTTTTTTTTTGCCTAAAGACCACTGTCTCTCATATTGACTAAAACTCCACCAGTAGTTGTTATGGTTTGATCTGCTCATGAGCCCAAGGCTTGGATCCTAGGGCAGGAGTGTTCAGAGGCAGGGTTTGGGGTTGAGATTAGATGGTGTCCGTGGGTTAATTCACAGAGGGATTCATAGCTGTTGCCATTAGTGGGAGTGGCCGAACCCTCAGGAGTTGGGGCCTGGTTAGAGGAAGGAGGTCATTGAAGGCAGGCCCTGGAAGGTTTTTTCTGGTTTCTAGCCACTTCTATCTCTCTCTCTTTCCTGGCTGCCCTAAGCTGACAGCATTTTCTTCACCACACCCTTCTGCCATGATGTTCTGCCTCACCTTGGGTCCAGACCAGTAGAGCCAACCAACCATGGACTGAAATTCCTGAACTATATCTGAACCACCATAACTCTTTCCTCCTTTAAGTTGTTTTTCTCCGGTGTTTTGTCACAGTGATTGAAAACTATCTAACACAGTGTTAGTGGTTATTGTGTATAATTTTCTATCCTTTTCACTTCCTTATTTCATTATTATACTTTTAAGCGACTCGACTCTTGAACTGTGCTTTATTATTTTTTTTAAAATTTAAATATTAGGGCTCTGTAGCATAATTTCAAGTTAATCTGTATCTAAACACATAATCTGAGAATATATAATGCCAAAATTGCCAAAATTATATATTACTACTTCCTGAAATTTAGGTATCACTTGATTTTTAAAACCCCCATATTTGCTATTAAATTACTGTTTTTACTGCTTCATGGTTTTAAAGCTTGCTTAAATTCATTTCCCATATGCCATCTACATGTGGACTTTAGAAAATTCTGCTTAGGATTTGATGTAAGCTCTCGAGCGTGAAGATGATTTTCTGTCATCAATTTCAGATAATGCTTAGATTTCGCTCTTCAAATATTGCCTCTGTTCATTTTAAAAAAAAATTCTCCTATGAAAACCTGCTTATTTAGTCCTGCATGTGTCCTAACTTCTGTTGAATATTTTCAGTGCTTTGTCTCTCTGTGTTGTGTTCTAGGCAATTTCCTCAAATCCATGTTCCAGTTTATTAATTCTGTCTTCCCCTAAGTGTTTTCTCTTCAAAGGGAAAAAATACATCTTTATCTACATTCCCATAGATACACATCCACTCACAACTGAATTTATAGACACAAGCACACACATACCGACTGCATACGTACAAATGGAAAGAAAAAAGTACATTTAAAATAATCTGGCATTTCAAACAATATTTATAAAAACAGTACTGGCCATGGGTTAATTCCCAGGCCTTGCAGTCAGACTGGCTGAGCCTTTCCATAAATGGAGTAGGATTCATACTATTACTAAATTTTACTAAGGGCCAGTTAGGTGCAAGACACCTATTGTGCATCTGCACAGACTGACTTTCCCCTCAGAACAACTTGTAGAGCAACACCCGGGAGAAAACTGAAACACAGGGAGTGTCACATGACAGGCTCATGGGAGAAGGGGGGGTGGGGAGGTGGGGGTGTGTGGGGGTGTGTGTGTGTGGGGGTGGGGGTGTGTGGTGGCAGAGTGGCAGTGCAAGCCCCACCCTTCTGGGGTATAGGGAATTGTTCCCCAATGAATAGGAGAAAGAGATGCGCTGAGGCGCAATGGCATTCTGCAAATGGGTTTTGGGAAGGAGATGAAGAGGTAAAAAGCTAAGAAGCCTCAGAAAGCCCTTCCTGTGTGGGATCCTCTCTGGGGAAGGACAGAGCACGGCGGGCCTTTGCCGAGGCTGAGGGGCGCGGACTCTGATGACCCCCCTGTTAGTTCGTTTGAACCTCGGTTCATGCTCTGTTTATCCCAGGGGCACAAGCCAAATGAAAGAGGCGCTTCATTGTTAAGAAAGAAAAAGAGAGGAGAGCAAGACGGGCCAAGGGCGCATTGCTTAGGAGAGCCCCGAAGATGGAAGGGCTGATGGTTCACTCACGGAGGAGCCTTCTCTCTGCCAGCCAGCCTTATAAAAACCTGTTCCTGCGTCTGTAGTGAAGCTTCACCTGCAAACTCAAACATGCATCTCATTGCACCCCGAAGAGGAAACCAGAGACTCACTTAGTCACTTAGAAACAGGGATGAGTATTTCAAGACCCCCAAAGGACAGGTACAGGGTGCCAACCTCTCACACAGCGGGTGTCCAAGGGGAAATACGTTACTTTCACACATGTTCCTTGTGCCCTTTCTAAGATTCTGGTGCTGCTGCAAGGTCTGAGGTGCAGAGGGGCACATCTCAGCCCCACAGGGACCAGGGTCATCTCAGGTGGGACTCTCCAGCAAAGGTCTTCAGTGAAGTGCACCCAGGGAGAGGCTGGGTATTTTCCTTCTATTTGAATCCGTCACCGTGTTGGGCCCCTGTGCGGTGACGGTGCCTTGCCAGATGCTTGGTCTTAACAACACGCTTTGCTTATCCTAGGATTCTGGATGTCATATGTCTAAAATGGTCTCACCACAGGCAAGGCGTCTCAGGCTTCTGTCTGCGGGGGCTGCAGGGAGGAGCCATTTTCTGTACCTTCTGGAGGCGCCAGACACCTTGGATGGTGCTCACATCCTTTTCCACACCTTCCATTCTCCCATGCCCTTGATGACTCTGCCCTTCCTGCCTCCCTCTAACAAGGATCCAGGAGATGCCCCTGGGCCAGCCAATGCAGGTCAATCTCCCATTTCTCCATCAAGTCACCCTTGAATCAGGCTGCTAAGTCCTTTGGCATATATTCCAAGGCTCATGATGTGGGCAGCTTTGGGGACCAGTTTTCTGCTTGTCATGTCGATCCCTATTTCAATGGTGGCACACTGAACTGTTCATTGATCCTCCCAACTAAGGCATGCACTTCAGGTAGTAATAAATGTACTAATATTGGTTCATAAACTGTGAACAATGTACCAAACTGATATTGGATCTTGCTATCAGAGATCATGGGTATCCCCTACTGGTTGATGTGGGAATTCCACCCTATCTTTGAAGGAATCCTGTACATTTAAAACTTCTAAAATGGTACTGCTATAAAATTTCCTACTGCTCTTCAAACAGAGAGAACCCACCCACAGGGAGCATGCTGGGGGGGGGCAGCTGAACAATGAGGTCCAGACTGAGCTCTTTATGAGTGCACATCTTTGTGCGAAGCAGAGTCCCCATCTTTGTGCGAAGCAGAGTCCCCAGAGTGACCTGCTTTGTGGCTTCTGTCCAGGATGAGGTTACAGTTCTTGAAAGACACAAGATTGCTTGGGCGGCTATGTGGTGCCCACATGGACCCAGCCTGGGGTAGCTGGGCTGGTTCTGGAAGTCCCCAGAGGGGATGCTGCCTCTTCTCAGGAGAAGCACAAGTCCCTGGGGTCTTGGCGCTTTTCAGACGGAGTGGTGTGGAGCTCTATTAATGAGTCTCTGCTTCTTGATGACCTTGCTTTTCTGCCCAAGTGCCTCTGTTTCCAGGGGCTGCTGTGCTCCAGGAATGACTGCAAGAAGACCAGGAGATATGCTCAGGTGTCTCGGGTGAGGGGGGCAAGCTGGTGTGAGACATGTGTGTGCCTGAGGTACTGTAAGTCCTGCTGTGATCACTTGGTCAGGTGCTACACCTTGGAAGCACTCAATTATTTCAATGCTTCCAGGCAAATGTTTTCAGGTCTGGAATATTAGTCGACTTGACATTCAGCATGGGATGCTGTTTTATGGAGGGACGTCCTCTGTGAAGGCGAGAACTCAGGGCAAGCAGCCTGCACTCAGCACAGCTGAACACCCCTATTACTAACTAAGTGCTCACCTTTAAAGTTGTTGAAAGGGAGGAGAACTACAGCTTCCTGAGTAGGTATTGCAAGGACAGGGACCACCAGACAAGGACAAACTGGCCTTTTTTAATAATTCCAACTTGGGCTATAAATCTTGGAACTGTAACCAAGTTATTTCATTTTTTAAAAAAATCTTATTTTTTCGATAATTTTTTCTTAGCTAAGTTAGTCTTCTCTCTTCCCCTTCCTCAATGGAAATTAAGAAATAAGGCCAGAGGATCCTAAGATCTACCTTCATGAAATGATAGGAGACCTCATGGTCTAGATATGAAAACCTGCTTCAAAACAGTAAGTACTGTCAGTCACACAACCTCTGTGTGCTGAGTGTACCACGTACTTGACAGTGTGTTACTGCTGCTTCTCAACACTGATGGACAATGATGGCCAGCATTTATCTGGTAAGGTAGCCAGTCTGCAAACTGTAGCCATAGTGTCCAATATGGACCTGGGCCTGTTTTTATAACTTAAGTTTTATTAGAAACAGCCATGTCCATTTATTTAGATTTTACATATACTTGGGTTTTACTGTTTCGTTTTGTCAAAAAGATAGAGTTTGGTAGCTGTCATTTTGTCTGTGTGGCCTGTAAAGCTGGAAATATTTAAAAACTGGACCTTTCACAGAAGAGAGCTTACTGGCCCCCGATCTATGTCTTACATAACACATAGAGTTCATCTAATCCTCCCTGCAACTTGGCAAGATGCATACGATTATTTAAGTGGTTTTGCAGAGGAGGAAATGAAGAATACAAGGAACTAATTTGCACAAGATTCAAGAGCCTATAATTAGGAGAGCCAGGGTCCTAATTCAGGCCCCTATATTTGATAGCATATGGTCTTTATCCCAAGCAACCTGCCAATCATCTATTGTTCGCAGTCCAAATTATTTTTCCAGGGCTGTGCTTCTCTATCAAATGCATGTGCTTAGACCTTTCAAAAGAGATCTGAAGTGCTTGCAAAGCCAGCTTGCCCACACACATGGGCAGACTGTAGAATACACATGTTTAGTTACCTGAGCCCAATGTGATCTTAAGGCCATTGTTGTTATTTATTCTGCATAGTATCTTTCTTAATTTGTTTCCCACTCTTATCCATTTGAGAAACTTCAAAATCAACTTACTAATGCTAGTAAATAATAAGGACCACATGGCCTCCACTGGGCTCCAATGAGGTACACTTACTAATTTCCTTTTAAAGATACATTATGTGTGTTCCAACAATTTTAATTTGCACTGTAGTAGGACATTTTTCAACAGAATAAAGCTTTTGGCTGTTCAGAAGTGTCACGAGCAGATTATGTAACTTGCAGTAGTTAAAAACAGGCCTGGAATGAGCTTTAGGGATTTAAATTCTTGCCCTCTTACTTCATGGCTCTGTGCTTTGGAAGACAGTTTCTCAGTGCCTCAGTTTCCTCTCTGAAAATGGGCACCGTCACATACTGTTCATACAATGCCGGGACACCGTTAGAGCTCTGTGCAGACTGCTAATATCTGAGGGAGGCCCACAGCACCTTTACCAGCTGCAGTATGCACCAGCCTCCTCCGGTGTCTGAACATCCTATACAATCATGTTCTTGACGTTGTAGTGAAGGTGCAGATAGACATGAGACCTGGGGTCTGCAGAGCAAGTTGATCCTGGGCTTGATGTCCCACGCTGATACGCTGTTGGGATCCCCAAGCTTGTGTCTTGTGCATGCACTTTGGGAACCTGCCTTTCCTGAGCATTGTGACTTCGTCAGCACATCTGCCTGGTCTCATTTCATACTTTGTTGTTTTTGGCCCACTGCGGGTTTGTAAAACAAATAACCAATCTTGGACTATTTAGGTGGAAAACCAATTTTTATTTTGCTGCCTGAGCTCTGGAGTTTCCACTGTTTCTACTTCAAAAGTTTCTAAACATTTCCTGGGTAGCTGAGGACCTGCAGGTTTCTTGCACTCATAACAGGCATTGAGAACCACACCCCCCAAACCTGGGCAGCTTAAACAGAATGTTGGCACAGTTAGCCACCCCCCCCACCATCTCCAGGAGGCGGGAAGCCTGCACACTGTCATCTTATCAGAGTAGCCCACTCCATCTCCCCCGGAGCCAAGATGTTGTCCAAGACAACCATGGCTAGCCATCTTCACTTCAGCCTTGGGGCTTAAGCTGGATTCTTCCTAGACCAATGTATTTCACTCCTGATGCCCAATCATTCACCTAACCACCTTGCCAAGAGTATGATCATTGCCAAATTATAGCGCGTGTGGAGATCTGATTAAATGCATTGATCCAATTTTAGTGTGACTGAGTTATTGACATGGATGCGAATTAACTTATTTGTCTGCAGCCAGAGGCCAGTAACAGAATTGAAGAGAGATTATGTCTGGGTAACACTTGGCGTGGACGAAGAGCACATCTAATTCAGAGAGCGGCTGCATGGAGAGGTGGTTTCATGGGGCGCTAAGGTCGGCAGGAGTTCCCTGCAGAGCTGACCTTGCCTGTTGTCCTCAGCCCTATGGACATGCTCTATCAGGGTTACAGGTAGCAACAAAATAAATAACAAATATGTTACATGAATTTTTCCCATGAGTGACATAGTTTGGAATTCTAGGACAGGAGTATGCTTTATGCTACTGAGTCTAAAACACCTCAACCATGCATGGGTTAAATAGCAAAAGAATGACAAATACAAATATAGATATAAATCTATAAATATAGCAAAATGAGCTGATCACAAAGGACAAATACCATGCTACCCACTTACATGATGGACCTGAACCATCAAATCTCTATATTTGCAGAGATAGAAAGTGGCCTGCTGCTTCAGTAGGGTTGGAATATTAGTTTGACAAGAAGAGAGTTCTGGAAGTTCATTGTTCAACAATGTGTATGCATTTGATACTCCTTAGTTGTGTGCTTAAGTGTGGTTAAGGCAGTAAATTTCATATTAGGTGTAATTAACCAAAGGATAAACGTTAAAGATCCACAAAACTTTGTGTTTTAAAACAAATAAAACCAACCCAATAAATAAACAAGGAATTGATTCATCAACAGGACTGAACCACTGAAGATTTTTAATAGAATTGTTTCATACAGGAAATTGGTGGTTATTCCGACAATGCGGGGGGAGTCACTGAGCAACACATTCAGAAAGGCTGCAGGAGCCCCTGAAATTTATGCCTGTGGCATCCAAGCAGCTGGCTCTCAGGAGGAAGCCAGGAAACCGATGGCAATGCTTCATCCTCACTGTGTACCAATGCCTGCGCCATTTCTGCACTGCCATGGGAGATCAAAGCCGTGCCTGCTTTTCCACCTTTCATATCTCATCAAGAGACGTTCATAGGAAGACCCTGACTGGAACTCTACTGGTAGGGGAGCCAAGACCACCCTGGATACAGTTTTTTTAGAGTTTTTTTTAAATTATTATTATTGTTATTAGTTGTTCAAAACATTACAAAGCTCTTGACATATCACATTTCATACATTTGATTCAAGTGGATTATGAACTCGCATTTTTACCCCGTATATAAATTGCAGAATCACATGGATTACACATCCATGTTTTTACATACTCCCATACTAGTGTCTGTTGTATTCTGCTGCCTTTCCTATCCTCTACTGTCCCCCCTCCCCTCCCCTCCCGACCATCTTCTCTCTCTACCCCATCTACTGTAATTCATTTCTCTCCCTTTTTTTCCCTTTCCCCTCACTTCCTCTTATATGTAATTTTGTATGAGGGTCTCCTTCCATTTCCATGCAATTTCCCTTCTCTCTCCCTTTCCCTCCCACCTCTCATCCCTGTTTAATGGTGATCTTCTTCTCATGCTCTTCCTCCCTGCTCTGTTCTTAGTTGCCCTCCTTATATCAAAGAAGACATATAGAAGCACAGAGGTGTGTCTAATGGAGAAAACAGAACAGAAGGGATGGGAAGGAAGCCACTGAGAGGAGAATGACATTTCCCTGAGGACATTACACTCTGAAACTCACCCCCACGCTGTATGATGGGCTCCAAGTTGAGTTCTAGGAAACTGAACAGGCTATTCCAACAATAGGAAGCTGATTTAATGGGTATAAGAATAATCACAGGAAATGGTGGTTTTTGAGGTAGCATGGATGATGCCTGGTCATATTAGATAGTGGCTGGGTAAAGCATCTTCCTCATCCAGCGCAGAGTAGAATTCCAGGGCTCTGGAAGGAAATACTTATGTCTCTCCCAAGTAAAGAAGAGGAAGAGGAAGGAGAAAGATGGCGGGATCACCATTATATTTCCTTTAACAACAGGTTTTCCTCTTCAGGTCTTGCTTTTGGAATCTTAGCTGCAGCTGGAGCAGTGCCCACCAGGGCTAACCATACACGGTGCTGGACGCAGACCCTGCTGGGTGCCCCAGCCAGGCCTCCATGAGTCTGGAAGCCTCCAGGATGGCTGGTGGGAACCCAGAAACAGGCAGGCTTCTGGCACGCGGCTGACCCATTCCTGCTGGACACTCATGGGCTCCTCTGAACATCTCTGGGTTCTCTGTGCTCTGCTCTCTTCTTCCAGGTTTTGACATCTGGATCCTAACTGTGCCCAGCTCAGCTCTGTCCCCACAACCTGAGGGCCTGCTGTACCTTCTCCCTCCCTGCAGCACAGCTGGGGTGTCCTCCCCTGGCCCAAGCTGAAGGGCTTGGAGTCCGTCCAGTTTGCATCCCTCTGCTCAGGGTCACTGTCTCCGGCTGGCTGATGTCCAGTGCTTTGAAATCATTATTTCCCATTCCCCCACCACTTTTTGTCTGTAGCTGGTGGACAGGTAAGTCTATCCCCTGTCACTCCGTTTGTTGGACAAGTGCTCCCTGCTCTTTAAGGTAAACTTTAATTGAATGATTTTTAAATAAAAATTTATCTTATAGTTGATAAAGAAAACTGCACAAATTGTAGGTGTAGGACTCTAATTTTCACAAAGTTAACACATGTGCATAATGACAAAATCAAGAAATATGCCAATGGCACTGCAGAATGTCTCTTTCTACCCTGTAAGTCAGGACTTTCCCAGAATCAACCAATATGATGAATTTCAGTGGCCATTTGGATACACTTTTCTGTATATGAAATAGTTGCTTCAAAAATTTCCTTCAAAGATTTGTATTACATAACCTCTCCTTTTGTACATTTCTAGTGGTTCTGTGGCTTGCTTTGTTTTATTTGTGAGTGTGTGTGTGTGTGTGTGTGTGTGTGTGTGTCTAAGCAGCTATACTGAGATGTTGTCCACAAATTAAAAAATCACACATTATCGAAGGTGTGCAATTGTGAGGTTTTGATGCACATGTTCATTGTGAACTGAACACCGCCATCAAACTAATTACTTCTGTTCTTTAGTAAATAAAATTCTTCAGTTTATTGGGCCAATTCTGTCTTTTCCTATAAGGCTTCGTTTCCTGTGGACTAATTAAGGAACTTGGCCTTACCCAAGGATGTGAAGAAATTTGCCTCTGTTGCTTTTATTACTTGACCTCATGCCTTTGGACGTACAGATGATTCAGAGTTCTGTGTATGCTTCTCAGAGAGGTCCCACACTTTTTTTCTCTTCCACCCATGTGAACACTTACTGGAGCCACAACAGGGAGAGAGTGATTCTGCCCTGCCTGTACCAGGGTGGCACTCCTGTCCCACTCCAGACAGCTGTGAACTGTCATCTCGTCTCCCCCGGAGCTTCGAGGCTGTTGATTGCTATGTTAAGCTCCTTGGTCTTTTAATGAGCTTTCCTGGCAGGTTCTGCCTCCTCCCTGTGCAGATAAGGCATTATCAAATGCCTCCCACTCCCAGTTAATTTTTCTCTTTTCCCTTCTCCCCTGGCCCTGGGCCTTTAAAGTTTGAGCTACCCCAAAGGCCAGGAGCGGCCGCTTAGGTTCCCCTAGCCTCTGGAGGCTGCAGAGAATGCTGGGGGGCTTCAGGGTCTGCTGGGATTCCTGCAGAAGGCTGCGGAGGTCGGGAGCTGGCTCAGAGCGCTCACACCAGCAAGGGCGTAGTCCAAGTTGTAGAGAGCCATCAGGGAGGCCCCCTTTACCAAGGCCTCTGCCCCCCCCCCAGCCCTGTCTCCCTTGACAGCTCTACAGTGCCTTCAAAAAAGCCACTTAAAAATATTTTATCCAGATGTTTTGGGAGATTTAATAAGTTACAATCTTGAAAATTCTACCCAGGAGTGAATTTCCTGTCCATATTTTTAGGTATGGGATCTCTTGTGGATCATTTATTTGTTGGCTCATGAACTTCTGCTCTTGGGGGTTAGCTAGACCCAATCAGGAATCCAAGTCTCCCGAGGTAGACAAGGGTCCACACAACTCCCCTCAGACAGCAGAGTTGGAAAGGAAAACCGAATTCACTTGTATCCAAGGGTGGCGCCAAAGTGGATGACAACATCCAGACCAACACCTCCCCTTCAACATCCACCTGCAGGTCAAGCAGTGAAAACCCACCCCTGAATTTATTTCCTTCCCCCCAAAAGATCTTTCATTATTATCTAAAAATCAGTCTCTGATCAGAACAAATGATAAACTTGAACCCAGCAGTTGTTCTGGGGCCAGCAGAGGGGACACCACAGGGATTAGCAATCAGAACATTTCAGGTGACATATCTGGGGGATCTGAGATGTCAGTTTGGGAAATGGCCTCTCAGCTCCCAGGGGCTTACCTCTGCCTGCTTCAAGATGGTGCACGGCAACCGAGTGGCACCCACGGTACCTGACAGTGTGTGGACCATGGGCATCAAGAGGCACCTTCTCTGCAGATCTGGCATGTGATGGCCTCTGAGCAGGACAGGGAAACTGTGGCCTGTTCCGTGAAGCACAGCTCTGCCCTTGGGGTTGCCCTTACTTTACGCACTGAATCCTCAGCGTCTGCAGATGTAGCACACAGGGCCTGGGTCAAGGTTTCTGTGGCAACCTTATTTCAGTCTTTATTTGTATTTGAATTTAGGTGCAGGGGACAGCCCAAGTGGGCCTTTTCCTCTTTCCCTGTGCCCTTCACAGAGAGCAGAGACAGACATGGGGAAACCACTCAGAAGGCCATCATGCATCAATATTACGTTACCTGCTTCTACCTTTTTTCTCTCCACAAACGATACAGAAATATGTTTTTGTCCACGTGTAATGTGTTCTATCACAGGTCCTCCAGTGCCGTTTTCCATGACGATATGAATCACGTTCCTAATCAAGGTCTAAGCCAGTCAGCCAGACCCTGTCTTCCTTGCCTTCTATTTGTCCTGTTTTCCAGCCTTGCCCCTCCCCACCCCTGTATTCCTGCTTGGCACCTCCAGGGCACCAGTGGCTTCTGTCCCTGGGCTTCCTTGCTTGCTAGAACCCCTCTGCATAGGCTCTATGCATGGCAGATACCTCTGTATACTTTAAATCTCAGAGTTCAAATGTCCCCAGAAAGGTCTCCTCTGAGGATCCCATGGCAAAGGCTCCCTGGGCCTTCCCTCTGTCACCCTCCCTGTTTAGCCCTCCATGCACATAGCCTGGGACACGTTTATCCTCCACATTTCTCATTGGAAAGCCAGCATCAGGGAACAAGAGCCAGGTGAGCACTGGTCCCCTCTGTCACCCTAGGATTGTTGAAGAATCTGAGCACTGGTACAGTAAATTTTTATTAAACAAGTGACTGCATTAACAAAAATTAGCTTTAATAACTGGGTAATAAACTTTTGGATATAAGTCCTGGTGATTTTCTGCCTCTTAGAAACATAACCATCTTTCTGGCTGGGTATGAGCTGAGTTTCATGCAAGTCATGTTCAGGTTTGGTAGCCCCTACTGATTCAGAGGGGGGTTGTCACGGAATAACAGGGATCATTGAGAAAGACTGTCCCAAGGTGTATAGAGGGTGTTGACCCCTGCAACCTAGGAACAGACTGGACCTAGGATCTAAAATCTTGAGGTACCTCAGTGGAATTAGAGGTGGCACAGAAAGCCCCAGGGAAATAGGAGGGTGGCCCACTCTGCACGGGACCTTGTTTCTTGCTCAGCAAGTGTGTGGGGTCTCCAAGGAGAGCTCACAGGGTGCCCACATTCATCCTTCCTGGCCAGCGAAACCTGAAGTATGTGCACCATGAGCAAACTCTGATGAGTGTCATGCAGACTCCCCTTGATTTGGAAATGTTTGCTTGTTATGTATCCAGTTCACACAGACTTTGCAAACAAACACATTTTTAAAAACAGGCATTCATCAAGTGTTATAACTGAAAAATTCAGAATGGCATTGACTTGGAAGAGACTTCATTCACATCCCACATCATCCGTCAAGATCTTGTCCCCCACATGGTGTCTTTGTTTCACAAACATTCATGAGCTCCTGCTAGGAGAGGTGCTTTGTAGCAGGAACACAGGGCTGAGCATGAAAGCCTGCCCAGGCACAAGCACCCAGTACAAAAAAAGGCAAGGATTCCAGCCTAGGTTTAAACTCTGGGCTGCACTGTTTTCCTTGGTGGAAGGATTCTTAGCAATATTCTCTCTACATGGGGTACCCTTCATTTCCAAGCTTATAACCTCCCAGCATTAGGTTTGATTAGAAAGGGAACTCTGTGTTTCTCCAGTACCAGAAATGCTCTGCACCTCCCAGGCCTAGGACTGAGATGGACCATGTCCCTAGCTCTAAACAGATCACAGTGGCCAAAGAAGGAAATGAACACATTTCTCAGACCTGAGCCACGGGTTGCTCTCTCAAAGCCCAAGAAGGTATTAGCCCCATAGAAACACATGGATGGAGAGCAGGGAGGAGGGCATCCCCCAAAGAGAATTTTCAGAGCTGCTAGTTGAAGGACCACCATGTTTCCAGGGCACAGAAACAGATGTAGTTAACTATATTTTGGAAATTACTTCCATTACTTCCTTGGGCCATATTCTAAGAAATCAATGGTGGATGCAACAGATGAATACATTGTGTATGCTTCTGATGCAATTGTTAATTGTCTTCCATTTATTTGTACACTCACCACTGTGTGTGTGGTTTTTTGTTTGTTTTTTTAGTGGTATAATATGTTAAAAGTCCTTATACTAAATGGATCTCTGATAACTAGGACTTTCCCCAGAGGTGTTAGCCTGATACTGTCCATTAGTTCAAGTTTCAATTACAGCTAAAATGAGACCCTGGTAATAGCTTCCAGAGAGAGAGACAAAAAAAGAAAGAGAGAGAGAGAGAGAGAGAGAGAGAGAGAGAGAGAGAGAGAGATGAAATGAATCATCTTGGGAAAAGTCTGAACTCTGGCCTTACATGGACAATGCCTAGGTTGTTCCATTCTGGTATTGTAAGAGTGTTCAGAACTTTCCATGAAAATGGCTACACTTCCATTTTTCTTCCAAGAAGATCAACATCATATTTTAAAGGAATATCTTCTCAAAAGTAATAATAAAGTGAAATAGGGGTAAACTGAAGCCAGACAGGGACCAAAAAAAAAATCCAAGATGACAGCTTCAATGTAGAATTTTCCACCAGAAGAAATGACACACTAGATGTTATCAAATTAGCAAACTCTCTGGCTCCTTCTGAGTTTCTGAGTGCCAGTTCCACTCAGCCTGTGTCACCTGTGCTTTGAAATCTCTCTGATTGAGATGGCTGTGATCTGTCAGAAGATTTTTGCAGCCAGGGCTCTCATTAGAGTGTCCTTTCTGAACGTGGTTGAAATAGGAGAGAAAGCAAGTCACACCTTGCAGAGACTGCCGTCCTGAGTATCAACATGGAAGCAGATAAGTCAAGAATCCCCTGCTCCAGAGAGGCTTCTCCGGAGGCTGACTCCAGATTTGATGGATGAGGAAATCAGCACCTGCAGGGCCTTGCTTGTTACTGTTGCCACTGCAGATTCATTGACTATCTGTCCTTTTTTCCTCTCTGACCTTGAAAGTTCTGCACAGACACTGGATTTGCCTGTGTGCATCACCTGGTCTCCATGGCAATGGCACCTGAAAATCAAAGCAGAGACAGCGGTTCCAGAGTCCATTTGTTTATGATGCTTTTTTTAAAAAATCTAAATCAGGGTTTTGCAATCCTGGATCAATAGGTGTTAACAAACCAGACAGTCCTCTGTTGGTGGGGGCCGTCTTGTGTGTCACACGGTGTTTAGCAACACTCTTGGCCTCTCCCTGCTAGATGCCAATAGCATCCTCTAATTGTGGCAGCCCACATGATCTCAGTTACAGGTGCCAATTGGATCCTGTGGTGAGGACTCACAGCCGGTTCAGAAACACTGAGCGAGATCATTGGAACATGGGAACAAATTGGCTGGAATCTCATATGTTCTTTTCTTTTCATTTTCCACCAAGTTTCCTCTGGTGGCCCCCAGGAAGCTAGCAAATATATAAAAAGAATGCAGAACTCTTTCCTCAATATGTTATTAGTTGAAATAGCTTGTATACAATTTATAAAGTATTTAATGATTTTGTTTTCTTTTATGGAAGAAGTATGTGCCCCTCATTAGTGATTTTTTAAAATATTGAACTGTACAAAGTAGAGAATGGAAGCCACTCTTCCTGCCTTACTCATTTCCCTCCCATGGTCAATCTTCCTAGGACCCCCCAGCACATGCTGCTGACTCCTTGTGCAAACTGAAGCCACAAATGATTATGAAGGTTTAGGATGGTCCATGGAAGGCATCCCAACTTGTTCACAGAACTCTCCAGTGAGATCACACATGACCTTAGGACCCCAGGATGCTGCCAAGGTTTGCAGCTGCTGCTCAGTATACACAGGGCCCTGTCATCCCCTCTCCCAGGCTTATCATTTTAGGAACAAATTGGCATTATGCTAATAAGGTCATTAAAGCAAATCCTATGCATCTCTTTTCTCCCGCTATATGATAAGGTAAAAAACTGCCAAGGGAGCCAGGGAAACTGTTTTTACAAATACGCTCTCTGCTCATGTTTGATGCTAGCTGTGCAGCCTCCTGACCATCAGCTTTCAGGAAATGACCTATCTGTGTTTATGTTTCCTCATTGGCAAATGATCATAGTCATAATGCCAGATCCAGGGGGGCAGGATTACTAGTGGCTGTTTAGGACGTGGTCTTAGGTAGTGTTAATTGTGTTAAAACTACCATATTATCCTTTCAGTAATTTTAAGCTGAGTACCAAGGGTCAGTTTTTCCGCTTAAATTAATTTCACCAAATCACCAGTGCGTGACTGTTCTCTCCATGAATTGTACCAGCAATTTCATGGTATAAATTCTTTCCTTATTTCTTTTTTTCTTTTTGGTGGTAACTCTCAGTAAGGGGTACATTTTTTTATCATGACTCAACACATGATCACACACATTCAAACTTGAACAGAAGTCTCAGAAATTTATGCATATCCTTACTACCTGCAATGGGCTCTGGTATTTCTTATTGTATTCTCTATGCAGTTCTGTTACTTTTTAAAATATATGGTGTCACTCCATTGAATTTATTTCATTCCACTCATACATTGTGACTGGCAGTTTGAAACCCAAGGTTCTGAAAAGCAGGCTCAGTTCTAGGGAGCATGGACTTTGCACGGTATTGTTAAAAGTGTTATGTCGAGATTGCAATAAATCACCAAGGAGATTTTAAAACAGGAGATGGAACCATCTTTATTCACCAGGTCAGGGTCTGGATTCACCAGCTGGCAGGCCAAGGGTCAGGCTGCAAGTCTACACCCTTCGACCTCCTCCAAGAGTTAGAGTACATCTTTATACTCCAAAACCACATTAATCATAAGTGGCTCATAACCAGGAAGTGCGTCAAAATGACCCTAGTAGGGTCCAAGTTGAAGATTATTTACTAATGTCTAGATAATCATTCTCTGACAGGGTAAAAATGGGAACCAAAAAGAGAACAATTTTACATTGCACAAGAAGAACAGAAACATTTGCATTTCTAAGCAGGGTCTGCTAAGCCCGATCAGGATGGCAGAGGCGGGGTTTTCTCATGGGAGAAGCATTTCTTACAAGACATGGAGCCCCAGGGTAAAATGCAGAGGGTTTGGTCATTGCCCATAGCCTGGCCCATAACAAAAGCAGACACTACTGGGTGTGTGGTAAGGGGAACCAGCCTTTCGAAGCGGTCACATGTGCTCCTTTTTATAACAGTGGTGATTGCAATGTCCTGTCTCACAGCTGAGCTAAGCCAATGATCAAAATAAAATGTGTGAGATTCGTGGTAAAACCACGCTGGGAAAAAAATGCCTGAAATCACCTGCATTGTAACCCAACATGGCAGAGGCCTCAAGATGATGTGATAACCCAACAAAGTTGAGTTCTGCTGCATCAGAGGTCCTAGAGTCCCCTGGGGATGGTTTCCACCAGGGGACTCCACAGTGGTTTTATCCAGTTAGTGGATGAGTCAGACACCTGGAGGTTGGGGCTTCTTATTCCACTAAAACAACAGGTTGTGAGAGGGTTTCCCTCCTGGCTGGAGTGGTTGATCTAAATTATCAAAGGCAATTGAACTGCTGCTATGCAAGATGAGCAGAGAGAACAACACCTGGGCCCCCTTGATGGGTGCCTCTTAGCATTTCCTTGCTCAATTAGTACAGTTTAATTGAAAATCAAAGCAATAATCATGGGGAGGGTTTGGGGAGCTTTTGGTCAAAGGATGCAAATGTGAGGAGGAATCCATTGAAGGATCTATTGTATAACTCTGAAGGATATGTAAACAAAGCCAGAAGGAAGAGTTACTATTTTTAGCACAGAGAGGGGGTGCCAAGGACTGACTGGAGAGAGGGCCAGCTCTTAGGTGGAGACTAGGACTCCTTGCAGAGGGGTGGCTCTGGCCCTCTAGGTGAAGTTCAGGAGGCACACAGGGAAACTGGTGTGCAAGCAGACCACCACCCACCGGAGGAATGTGTCACACAGTAGCCACACAGAATCTCTTCCCACTGAAGGAAGTCACCTGGGGGCCACATCTCTGCAGGCAGAAAAGGGATATGTTGGGACCTGGAGGAGTACCTGTCTCTTGCAATGTCCAGGTAGCGGGCAGGGAGATATGTTGACAGGACTCAGGTCAGCGTTATACAGTACATCCAAATGTACTGTGTGTTTGGAGCTGAGAGTTGAGAATTCTGTGTCCTCTTCCTGGTGGGTCAGCGGCTCACCATCACACCACTACCCACATTTAACCTCTGTAAAGTCATTTCAAATCAACTCTGTGTCCATCAGGACTTAGCAGAAGGGAGGCTGACTTACTATCACCTGCCTCCTGAAATACCTGGATAGAAATACAAGCCCACCTCTGTAAATCCCTCACTCCAGAACGCATGTGATCAAGTCTCAGATGCAAAAACCAGTTTACAGGAAACACATGGGATGGGTTAAGGACACCAGGACAACACATTCAGCCAGCATTGAGTGTCTCCAAGACCACCCCATAGTTGAGGTTTCCCTGGAAGTTGTCATGGGGCTCAGTGGATAGCTGCATTTGTGGCTGATTTACTACAGTGATGTGTTAAGAGCACACAGCTGGACGGCAAGGAAAGGCCTTGAGCTCTGCAGAAGTCCACGTGCAGGCTTCCTGTGCTCCTCCCTCCCTGTGGGGCAAAGCACCCTCCCCTGGCTATGGAGATGCAGAGAGAGGGGAAGTGGTTCCGCCCATAGAAGCCTACCAGAGACTCAGCCCCCAGCCACACAGAGGAGGAAGGCTGGAGCTCATCCTTTCTCTGAAAGATGTGAGTGCACTGTGGTGCACAGAGCATGCTGTGGGCAGAGTGGGCAGAGGGTACCCTGTGGGTGCCATGTGCCTTATGAGTGACTGCACCCTGAGCGTGGTGGATTCTGTGGGATGAGCCTGTGGGTGGGGTGTTCCCGGTGAGTGCAGGGCTCCCTGTGGGTGGGGTGTACCCACTGGGTGGGGCTTTCTGGCAGGGGGGTGGCAGGGGAGAGGGGTTCCCAGTGGGCGGGGTGTACTGAATGGGCGGGGCTTCCCTGTGGGCGGGGCGTTCCTTGGGTGGGTGTTCCCTGTGATCACAGGGCTCCCTGTGGGCAGGGTGTCCCAGTGGGTGCAGGGTTCACTGTGGGGAGAAGTGTCCTCTCCCTCCGGGGGGAGTTGAGGAGGGAGGCAGTGGTGCAGGGGGGAAAAGTGTTTCAGAGGAGCCAGAATCACTGGTGTGGGCCCTGGGGGGAGGTGGGAGTTGCTGAATTGAGGAATCCTGCATTTCTCTGTGGGAGCCCAGGGTTCCCAGCTGGTGGCCAATGGGATGGAATCCAGGCTTAAGGGGAATCTGCTCCTGAGAAGGCTTGAGAGGAGCCCGGAGGCCTAGTGTATGGAGTGAAGGGCGGTTCCCTGGGGCCATTGGGACCCCCCACCAAGGGCTGGTGGAAGAGGGGCTACACAGGCAGGGGAGTAGCAGCTGGGGGTCACTGTTAATGTTGGTGGTAAATTAACAGAAATCACCTGCCCAGAGCAAGAGGTTGCTCAATCATGGCAAAACCCTGTAGACTGAAACATTTTGGGGCATTAATATGAGAACAAAAAGCTTGGGGTGATATAAAAAACAAAGTGTATCTTGAATCTGGTGTGAAGGGAGCAGGGTTCCAAAGAGCTTGTGAGTGGGAACACAGCAATGAAGAGGCCCTGGGGAGTTCTGGAGGGAGGAATGCATCCACAGACAATGTTTGATTAAGAACTTTTCCTCTTCTGCTTTTATGTTATCTTTAGATTTTTCTTTGGTAAGAATTATTTTATAATAATCGGAAGGTTTTCTTTCTTTCTTTTTTTCTTCTTTTACTGCTAATCCCTATAAACTTGGAAGAAGGAAAAGGCTCCCTCCTGCATGAATGAGGAACAAGGAGGATTCTTTACTGAAATGACTCCATCTGAGCTCTTCTTGCCAACTCCCAGGCCAAGATCAGGCAGCTGGTTGGGTCCTGGAGGTCAGTAGCATGAATTGATTCATGAGAGAACCAGTGACACAGTGTCCACACGAATTTCCAGGCCCTCAAACTACAGATTCCGTAATTACACCTTGTTACACCTGCGGAACTATTTTAGGGGGAAGTACATCAGGAGAACAGCCAGGAAAGCATTTGCAATGGGAAATGTAGAAAGTTATCAATGAAATGAAGAAGTTTGGGGGAGAATTAACCGGGCCGTCTTCCTTCTGGATCCTTTTGGCTGTGCCTTTGTTGCAAGGAACAAAATGAGAAAAAAGCTAACGGGCCTGAGGCCTTGAAGTTGGGAAACAGAAAAGAGGACCTCATTCACCATATATTCTGCTAAATGAGTCAGGTACTGCTGGTCCTGGAGCCATAAGGGCTCTGCATTTTTAACTTGCCAGGAATAAGGTTTGAAACCCACACCAGCCATCAGCCCCTTCCAGGTGACCGCAAGGGGATGCATGGGGCAGGGGACAGTGCATGAAACCCAGGGTCAATTGGATCTGTGTTCCATGGCGCTCTGCAGAAGCCCACAATTTAATTTGCTATCAAGGGTAGTTTTGCTCACAAGCCAGTCTCAGTTGAAGGAAGGATGCTTTCCTGGGACAAATTTGGATTTTGGTTGCTGCCATGGGGCCATGAGAACAGCTGCCATTTACGCACTTGGTTTGGGTCATGATGTGGCCTGCTGTACTGATGGAATCACAATGGCCTGGTGTGTGAGTGTGTGTGTGTGTGTGTGTGTGTGTGTGTGTGTGTGAGATCTCATTTGTACAGGCAAAGTGCTGGGCCTTAAAGAGGTAGCCGCTGTGATGGATGAGACATAGAAACCAGCCTCCAGCCACAGCTCACCCAATCCCACTCCTGTGCTCCTGACTCCAATGCTGAGACTCTTCTTAACCTCCCCCAATTCCATTTGTTCCACCAAAATTCCATTTTACCTTTACAGGTAAAATAAAAGCCATATTCTTGATTCACTAATTTTGGAAGATTATCATGACACCATCCCAGAACATGAAGCATGGGAACAGACCCTATTCTCTCAGCACAAAGGCTGTGATCTGGGAGTCATCCTGCCCAATGCTGTCTGCAGATACAATGCATTTGGCCTGCAGAAGGTATAAAAATGTTTTAGTTAGCATCCAATAAGTAAAAATTAAAACAAAAGCTTTTAACAAATAAATGCTCACTGTTGTGTTTTTGTGAAGCATTGGATGACACAGGGTACTGGGGAATGCATCCCCCTTGGCAGAGAGAGTATGTTACCCCCCCTTGTTTTTATTCTGGGGATTGAACTCAGGGGCACTCAACCATTGAGCTACATCCCCAGCCTTTTTTTTTTTTTTTTTTTTTTTTTTTGTATTTTATTTAGAGACAGGGGCTTACTGAGTTGCTTTGCTCCTCGCCTTTGCTGAGGCTGGCTTTGAACTATCAATCCTCCTGCCTCACCCTCCCAAGCCACTTGGATTACAGGCTTGTGTGGCTGCACTTGGCTGGGTCTGAGCCCTTTTAACCCACAGCCCCTCAAGCCCTTTCCAGGTGCCTGTAGTCTCCTGGGTCTGTGTGTTGAGCAAGTAGACCTGGCTGCAGAAGTTTACTTTCTCACCTGCAGGGCAGAGGCATGAAGCTGTCCAAGACCAGAGATCAAGATGAGGGGTGCGCATTCCTTGGGATCCTACTCAGGGTGCAAGGAATGCCATGGATCAGGGCATGCTACCATAGGTCATCCTCTGTCCAAGTCCTCTGCAAACCGTTTTACTGCCATCCACATTTCCCCATAATAACATTCACCATTTACTTAACAACTATGTGTCAGTATTATTTCATAAAGTCTCCACAAAAATCCCAAGAGATGATCTCTATTGTGGTTTCTTTAAACATGAGAAATAATGGTGGTATTTTCCCATGACATAAGAAAGTATCAAGTTAACTGATACATTTTTCCTCTAGTTTTTTTTTTTAAGCTTTGTAGAACCCAGTGTTGCATTGCACCTTATTTTTCTCACACTAACTTAGCAATCTTTTATTGTTCTTGCTAGATTCTTGAGCTACTTGAACAGGTGTCAGAAGCTATTGGTTCAAAAACAAGGAAAAGGAGGTAAAATTTCAGTCTGAGTCTGAAAAATAAACATGAATAAACAGGAGAGAACCCTTTGATGAGAGGAAAGCACATTCATTGCAGTCATAAGAAGTCATTAGCTTCTACTTGAAAATGGCCTCTCAGATGTCTGATTGAAACAAAGGGGCCTCCTCTCAGTGTTTCTGCTGGAGATGGCGTGGGCTGAGGTGCAGATGCTAAATACATCCCAGAATATCAAACACACCTGTGCCCACCAGGTAGGGAGCAGGTGTGCTGGCATAATGGGGAGGATTCTCTAAAAAAGAATAAAGATGTGCATTGTGGAATTAACGTCCCCCACAATACCTCCGTGTAGCACGCCCCGGGCACATTCATTTGCCTTCATCAGGCAGATTTCCTCTGCACCTGACCTTAGAGGTCTCCTGACCCCCAGGAGCTGCTGGAACAAACAGGCCAGGCAGGGAAACAAGACTCTGAACAAACCCATATACTGACCTCTCCTTAAAGGCGTCCACAGGGAGCCCGGGATGTGTTTGTCGGTTTCTTGGTCATTATTGATGTCACTGTCATTACTGTCGTGACTTGGTTCATTTATCATAAGCTGCTTCTCTAACAGTTGTGACTCACATGCAGTATTTCTCCTTAGCTGCTCTGCAGTACTTGTTCCTCCTTTGATGTGCTGTCAACATCTATTTAGGACATTGCTGTGCTGAGGTACCCTGCCATCTGCACTTCACCAAGCTGGATTCTCAGCACCAACGTAAATTAGCAAAGCATTTCTCTGGGCAGAAGATTGCGAATGATACAATGGGGATGTCTATCAGGGAAACAGATGAGCTCTGCTAATGAAGAGGATGAAAACTGGAGCCATAATGAGCTACTGTATCATAAATGAGCATAAATTATATTGTCAGCACTATTTACAATTGTACATGGCACAGAGCCTTGCAATTACGTCTATTCAATTATTGCATTCAGAGGACTTTTCAATAAAGATTTCTCACTGTGGCCAAACAGCCCATTTGGAAGCTTCTGTGGTACAATGGCATTCAAAACCAGCCATGAAAGAATCCATCACTGCAGATGAAGTAAAAAACTCTGGGCCAAGTGCCTAAGTTTAGCAACTTTTTGAAAAAGAAATATTTAAGGACTTAGGAATAAATCACAATGACTATGACCTCTCTCTATCATTGTAGAAATGTTGAGCTGGTTTGCAAATATCACTGGGGTTTAGTCAACTTGTTTTTTTTGTTTGTTTGTTTTTTAATGGTGCTGGGGATGGAAGCCTGGACTTCACACATGCCAGGGGAGCATTCTACCATTGAGCCACATGCCCAGCCTTGATCAACTTAGTTCTAATAAGAAAAAGAAAAAAAAATGTATACCAAAATTTGGAAACAAAATGTGATACAAAAACTTTGCAAGTGTTGAAAATCCCTACTGAGCTTTAAAAGCACACAATCCATAAATATTTCCTGACTCAGATTCAAGATAAAAGGGCTATTTAAAACATGGCATAATATATATTATTCTTTTTTTAGGGGAGGTACCGGGGATTGAACCCAGGGCCTCTTGGCCATTGAGCTACATCCCCAGCCCTAGTGTGTACTTTATTTAGAGACAGGGTCTCAGTGAGTTGCTTGGGGCCTCACTTTTGCTGAGGCTGGCTTTGAACTCATGATCCTCCTGCTTCAGCCTCCTGAGCCGCTGGGATTACAGGCATGCACCACAGCTCCTGGTTTATATTATTCTTAAATATAATTGAAAATGTATTCTTAAGATCATCAAGTGACCAGTCAGTGTTCAAATTCCCTTGTCCATCGGAGCCTTCTTTTCTAATCTCTAATCAGTCATTTATAGATGTGCCTTTTTCTTCTGTGGATAAGCAGGGCTGCCTTCCAATCCACTTTCTTTCCACCAAACTTAGCAAATCCGATGATTACATTCATCTTCACTAGAGTCTCTGAAGCTGCTCATTCCATCATGACCAAGCTTGGCTTTCCGTAGGCGTCAAGCTAAATAACCCAATTACAGAGACAAAACCAGGCTTAGCTTGGTTTAAAAATCGAATTGTGTTACCAGCCCAGTGGAAAGTCGCATCATTGGACTGGGTGAGATGAATTTCGCTTTTAAAAGAATGAAAGTGATCATTAAGCTTCTGGCTTCAAGGGCCAAGATGAGAACCACAAGTACTGGGGCCAGAAAACGGACACTGGCATCTTCCCCACAGCATGTAACACAGTGTGTCCAAGGCAGGGTGGGCCTTCTGCTCCAGATATCTACTACCCACTGGCCATTAGGCCAAGCCAACTAATACCGACTTAGGATGATTTCAATCATATGTAGAAAAGAATATAAAAAAGCTGTATTTGGGAAATACCTGGCAGAATAACAGGCCCAGGGATGTGTAAATGGTTTCTGTGATGTGAAATGGGGCAAAGCTTCTTTATATTCTTTGGTATTTTTGGATTGTATGTGCACCATGCTATGAGGAATTACAAGCAGCACGTGGAGAGCCCAGGTGCAGCAGAAATGGGCCATAGGACTTGCATCCATGGGACTGCGTGGATGTTCAGGGATGCCCTGACCCCAGTCACACATCAGAGCTCACAGCAGCAGAGCTCAGGTGAGTCTGGCCCAGGTGAAGGTGCCAGGGTAAGATAGGCGGTCATATTATTCTCAACAACTGCATGGGGTGGAGTGTTGCTATGTGGCAATGGATAATCGACCACCCACCAAGTGCCACTGGAGGACCCATGGCAGGGAGTCTTAAGCAGCTGGAATTGGTCTGTCTTGGGGTCTTGTTCACAAACCCTAGCTTTGGGGCTGCTCTTTGGTACAGTGAAACTGACACTGCTTCTTTGTGTAAGTTACTCAGCCGCACTCAGTGGGAGAAGTGGTCTAGCATCCCTCACTCATAAATGAAAAATACTGGGCTTTGGTATTTTTAAAAATATTTCCCAAATTCCCACTTGAGTAATAAGAGTATTTTAAAAGATAAATTGTCTTACGGGCAATGTTTCTTGTGTCCAGTTTTTAGCAACATATATCAAAGTAATTTCATTTAAGAATAATTTTAAAATTTTTGGTCTGGGCCACATGTATGAGCTGAAAAAATAAAGTTCACATCAAAATGAGTCTGACCTGTATTTTATTCCCACAGTATTTTCATTCTAGCTGGGGGGACTGATGAGAAGAGACCAACCTGAAGCAAATTAGTTCATTATTATATTGAGGGAAGAAACGTATCCCCAAACAAATGAGTGCCACACCTACCATGACACACATTAGCCACAGGACAGCTGACACTGATATTAACAACCACAAGGAAGATTGAAATCAAAATACAACTTTAGGCAACTTAATTTCATTGCATAACATTGGTAATAGAGAATATTTGGATATTTTCAACACCCTTGTGATGATCCTACAGACATGCTCCATAGGCACTGGACTCTGATCATTTTGGTGGAAATAGCAGGCTATTTGAGAAGTCTCAGATGCATGCACCACTCTCTGTTTCTAGCTTCAACTCCAGGAATTATTCAGGAATTAATTTTCTGTTTTTGATGGAAATGCCATAACTGCTTTGGTTTGCACCCACCCTGAATTTCCAGCAGTTTCCACATGGTAAATCTAGAAGTCTCTAACATGGCTCTCAGCGGTCCCCACCTCAGGTTTTGAATCAGTGATTCTCCTCCCAAGAACAGAACACAGCCAACCTGATGAGACCTCTGCTCCTAGACCAGGCTGCAGAAGACTGCTGGGCGGAGCCTCTGCCTTCCCTGGCAGAGCTGGGGTTGGGGTGGAGGGTTTGAGTGACAGAACTGGGACTGTAACTGCCAGGAGAGTTAGTCACTTGTGTGACAGCAAGTCTGAGATCCTGGTAGCAAGGGTGACTTCTCTGTTGCTTGCCTCCTAAGATCCTTGAGCCAGAACTACTGGCTAAGTCGCCCCTGGGTCCTTGATTCAAATAAACTATGAGCCAATAAATGCCTGTTGCTTCCAGTCTCTGAGTTTTGGAGTATTCTGTGACACCTGTGTAAATGATAAATAATAAAGCACAATGCCTGCTTGGGGCACAGAGTCTACACTTTGCCTCCAGTGACATGAGATTTACAAGGAGTAGGGCACTGACTGTAATATCAACAGGGAAGGTTTTTGCAAAGAAGCAAGTTCACAAATACCAGGATACCCAGAAAAAAATATAAGAATCTCTTCTCTCTCTCTCTCTTTATCTCTCTCTCTCTAATATACATATACATATGCATATATCAGAAAGATTGTTGTATTTTCATAAAATATACATATGTGTGTGTATTTCTAAGTCAAAGAAAACATATAAATGCCATTTGCCCTCAGTCAATGGTAATTTTAGATATTGAGAAGTTACCTGACATAAATGTTAAAGAATGAATAGGAGGGAAAAAAAGATTCTTGAGGAAAAAAATGGAAAAAAAAAAAAACAGCCAAGATGGGAGGAGAAGGGAGAGAAGGGAAAAGTGGACACCCTTGTATCTAGTGAAGATTTAGCTACTATTTCTATGGCATTCAACATCACAAGCCATCTAGAAAACTCTGAGAAAGCAGCATTGAGGTGAATTGAGGTGATTTTGCTGTGATCATGGGCATCCACTTGACAAGGGTCCACACTGCAGCATCATGTCCTGAGCTTAACAAAGGTAGCCTGAGGTGAGACCCCCAGTCAAAGGTCAAACACACAAATATGTTCTTCTCAAGCAACCTAACAGGTGTGCTCCAGAACACGGCATTAGACAGGTGTTTCTAGACAATAAAACATGCCAATGTCAAATACACACACACACACACACACATACACACACACACACACACACACACACACACACACACACACATATATATATATATATATATATATATATATATATATATATATATATAATGTTTAAATAAATTGATTTTGGAACTATTAGAATGGAAACAAAGCATCATCTCTAGCATTGTGTAGAATGTGTGCTTTTAAAATTATTATTGGTGCATATTAATCATACTCATCAATGAGACTCCCTGTGCACTTTCCACATGGTGCACCCTGGACTTCTCCAGCTGCCCCCTGCCAGGCCCTGGAAAACCCTGTTAAATTCTGACTGTTTTACTCTCTGCTGTCCTCTGCCATCTCTAGCAACTGTTCCATTCTGTACTTCTATAGAATGGGTTGACTTTGCATAAATGATTGAGGACTTCGGCCTTTGTCTTTTGGTATCTTGCTCATTTCCCTCAATACAGTGGTATCCAATTCCATCCATGTTGCTGAAAATGACAGGATTTTGCTCTTTTCATGGTTGAGTAAATACTCCATTGTGTAAATACTCCACTGGAGAGCACCTGGGCTTAACTAAATTCATTGATACTATGAGTAGATTTGGGCTTTTTAATTTACTTGTTTAACAGTTTATATATTCAAGTTCTTTTCTCTCTCTTCTTCTCACTGAGAAAATGTCTATTCATGTAAAACTATCTCCCATGGGGTTACAGATCTCTGCTCACAGAGGCCACTCATTTGTTACAGCTGATTGGAAAATGGGTTGCACACTGAGGCACATTCTCTGATAATGAATGTCATTGAATGTTTAAGATATTCTGGCAACCAACAGGATTTTAAGTTGAGCAACCTGTAACTTCAACCAGCAATTTAGACATCACAAGGCATATCAGGAAAAAAAAAAAATAATAACTTTGCCTATCAACCATGGTCCATACTAATATGGTTATCCAGAAAGAAAATCTATTAATTAAGGAACTGCAATAAGAAACAAAACAAAAAATCATATATTCCCCAGAAGAACATCAATGTGCCTTTTAATTTAGAAGAAACAAGTACCAAGAACAAACATTTAGGTCACTACTGATTCCAAACAACAACAAAAATATGTAAATCAGTTGCAGTAAAAAAGTAAGAAAGAATGTTACAAGAAAAATGCTTCCTTATGCCATTCCATTTCAGGTGGTTGCGATATTAGAAGAAGATTAGGCATATGCATGCATTATCTGAAACTTTACACATTCAAGTTGCTTCTTCTATTTTTACTGCAAAAATGTCCGCTCACATAAAAATATTTACCCAGAATTAAAGGCCTCTGCCTGCACAGACTTTGAGACCCAAGAGCTATAGCTGATTGGGAAATGAGTTCAGTAACCAATTCAGACCACTTAAATGATGGCATGACAGCCTTTGAATTAGGAAAGCAACAAGGTCACAGGAAATATGAATGCATTTTTTTTTTTTACTTAAACAAGCAAACAAATAGTTGAGAGAAATGCTGCAAATAAAAACAGAATCGTTTGTGGAACTTAGGGGAAAAGATACATCAGAATGAACGTCTTGCTGAACATCAGTGATTGCAAGTGACCTGGGCCTAAGGAAAAGCCAAAGAGCTGCTGAACCTCTTTTCTACTGGGGAATCTTGACTTGAATAACCCAAAACACAAACTCTATCCTTTTGAATTCTCTTTGAGATTCTTTTCCTTAAATAAAGAGAATTGGTGGTACCATTTTGAATGGAGAGAATCAAAACTGGTCACAGATATTTTTCCTACATAAAGTAGTGAAATAGTGAAAATATCATGTTATTGTTTAATAGGTGCATGAATGGAAAGTTCTAGAAGGACTTCCAGACACTCAGGGTGTTGACAGCCATGCTGCTGGTTCTCAGGCAGATGCTTGGATGATATGAGGAAACTGGAAGAAGGGTCTGTTTTAAAATATGCAGATTGCTCCATGGTTTGGTGATCATCACTTCTCCATGGGACAGTTCATCCTTTCTGTGTGGATGAAGGCGCATGCACTTAGTTACCACCAAATCTCAGCTTTAGAAAAGTACCATCTTCCAGTTTCTGCAGACCTGTTTTGACTGAGAAGTCAGATTAAAAGAAGGTATTTGTGCTTTATGGACATCACCATGAAAAGCAGTGAATTTATTTTAACCTGGGAATGTCGTGAATAATATTGGCTACCAAGTGTCCCTAACTTGATTAAACAGAAGATTATTTCAGAAAGGAGGGAACGATGCTACTTTTTTGAGAAGGGAGGCATGAGAAGAGACGTATTAAGTGAGTTAAACTGAACAGAAAGAAAGTAAATTGGTTGATTCAAAGTGAAGAATGAAGATGAGTTTTTTTTTTCTTAAGGATTTTTTCATTTTCATTTTTCCTTGGACGTTTAACTGACAAAGATGAGAGGTAGTACAAAGCCAGCTAAACACATCATTTCAAAGCAAATTGAGAATCCCTCTTGCTTACAAAAGCCTTTGCACCTTTAAAAGAGTTATTTCAATGTACTGGTAACAAGGATATTGTAATTGCAATTATATTTTCTTCATCTGCTCTTGAGTGTCTTCATGGTTTTTCCCCAACTTTCAAGTAGAAAAAGCAACAAGTTCATTGATTGAGAATTATTTATCTTTTTAATTGTTATAAAAGACAAAAATTTATAATATTTAAGAAGTTCAACTACTATCAAATAAGGAATGAAATTTTAATACCATTTAGCATAAAAGCTTTTATTATTTTGTCCTAATTATAAAACAATCTGAGGTAATGACCTAATTATATTGATATCTATCTTTAGATTCTGTGTACATCTAGTTTATATTAATCTACATACTTTGTTTGTATCTAATCTCTAGGTAATCTAAGGATTACAGACAAATCTGTACTAATCGGTTAATCTGCAATTAATCTATTATATCTAATCTATAGGTAATAGATACATATCTGTTAATCCTTCTAAGATACTTTATCTTTAATCTACAGATATATATATACTTAAATAACTAATGTGTCCACATAAATCAAAATTAGCACAAGTAGAAAATTCTTTCTATATATTACTTGTTAAAGAAATATTGGTTCACTAAGAATAAATTTTATGCATAATTTCTCATAGTTCAAACATCAAGATTGCTTTTCACTTTTGAATTTTTATCTTAAATTTGGGATAGGGTAGATTTGGGGTTGATTAGAAAAAAATAATTGTATAAATATTAACAGGATTCTTACATATTACAGACTTTATTTTAGAATTGTTTATTGCTATGTTTGAAAAAATCCTTAACCGAGTGGCTCAAAAGAACAATGTCCATTTTCCCCATTACATTCCACTTGAGAGGGGCTGAAAGGGGCTTGGTCATCTCTGCTCCTCTGGGCCTCGGCCAGGTGGTGGGAGTCTAAGGAGTGGCCCATGGGCTCCCTTATGTGCATGCCAGGGAGACGCTAATGTCACCCTCACCTCAGCTGGGTCTTCCCAAGTGGCCCCTGGGCTCCTAGAGAGAGTGGTGGTTGGGTTACAAGCATGAGGGACCCAGATGACCAAGCAGCAGATGCATCCCATCCTCAGGACAGTCACGAAAGCTTACTTGGCTCAGAGGGGCAGGAAAAAAACAAAACAAATGAACAAAAACATTCCAAATTTGGGGAAGAGAACATTGTGACTGTTTTTGGAAAACACAATCTTCCATATTGAGTATAGCTGTTATTTTTAGAGTTAATTTTCATCACATAAATCATGAAAGCGGCAGAGTTGACACTGATTCTAGAAGTGGGCAGAAGACGTTATGTTATTCAGGTAAGGCGTGCGGAGGAAGAGCTGTGGTCTTCACTGCAATCTGGATCCATGTTCTGACTGGGGAGGCCACTGCTCTGACAGCCCAGAAGTTGTGCCCCTCATTCCCTCAAGGACTTTTTTTTGCTAACTTAACTAATAATAGGAAAGTAGCACTTTTGTGGTTGGTGACCTGACAAAAAATGAACATTTAAAAAGCACAGAACTCACTTTCCCAGCTCTGGGAAATGGAAGAGGTCTGGTCAGTAGGGGCAGAGGTTCAGAAGCCTGGGATGAGGTCTCATTTCTCTATCCCATGCACCTCTGGGCCCTGAATTCCAAGGATGTGAACATGTACCTCACCTTCCAGGTGGCAGGGCTCAGGATAGAAGGGAGTCTCCCCTCTGGCTCCCAGGTCACAGAGGGCATGATCCTTCGTATTCGTCATGTATGGTTTAGCTTTCTGTTTTCTAAAGCTTGGACATCTGGGCCTTGCTGCGCAGAAAGGGACTGTCCTTCCCAGGGCTAGATAATTCTTAAAGCAAGTGGAGAATGGAGTTTCATTTACATCTGAGCTGGCTAACCAGATCCAGGCCTCCACCATCTGCTCACTGGGGGGTCCCTTACCCTGGGCCATTTTGCCAGTCCTAACCAAAGAGCCCACTGAAGTCATCAAACCAGTTGGCCAACCTGCTCCCCCACCTGCCCTCTTGCTTCCCCTAGAGCTATCATGAGGCCTCTGGGCAGTTTGGCCTCTCACTGGCTCTGCATCCAAGGACGGGATCTGTGTGGCCCCTGAGGCTGTGCACGTCCTTCCCCTCGAGAACTGAGCATCACAAAGTCTCTGTTCTGTGATGGTGGGACTGCTGCTCTCATGGTACCTGAATAATGATAAAAAACTATATTCTAAATCACTCTTTAAATAGAAACCTCAAATCAGCAGAAATGGTCAAGTGATTGTCTCTTAACTCACTATAATAAGAAAAAAAAAGAGTTAGTGAGGTCTGGGTGTATAACTCGGAATAGTAGTCAGGAGACTCAGGATTGTTCCTTTGTCTTTGACCCTATGGGTCAGAATTTCAGGTGGAACATATTAATTTATTTTCAATAGCTCTGCTGCCAAAGTTGCTGACCAGTGAGGCATCAGCCAAAAGGGCACCAGTTAGACACCTTTTGATGAGGCCCTAATTTTAAGAAATGAATTTGGAGACCAGGATAGTAGAAAGAAATCCCAAAGGCAGAAATGACCCTCCATTTCTCCACTGGCCAGAGAAGCGAGGGCTAGAGCTTCTATTTAACAGTGCCCATGTGCATATGATACAGCCTCAATCAGCTAAGGCAGATGTCTCTGGATTTCCAGAAAGAATTATTCACAAATGTGATCCATCCACTGACCTAATAATGCTTATTCTACCACAAAGAAAAATATATATATTTGTCTCAAAGAACTTTCACTGGGGAGCATGAAGCATAACAAACTGGGGCAAATTTATGTTTCATTCATGGAGAAAATAAATTAATATATTGTCAGTCACAAGAACAGAATTAAGACACATCTTCCCATGTGATCCATGGGAGATAAATTGGTTCCTAGAAGATAGAATAAATCCACACCAGTCTCTGAATTCCAGGATGAACATGAACACATTTCTTTAGAAATCTCATCTCCCCAATTCCATCAGGAAATTACTCTTGCTTCACCTGTCAGCTAGAAAATTATAGGTTTCAAAATAGCTCTTCTTTTTGCAACAATTTACAACCACCATGCGGGACTCGAGTTCGTTTGTTACTTGGCCGAGTGTTAGTTGAGTTAAAAATGTGTTAATCACAAGCATCAATAAAGTAGGAACACACTGAATGCAGAGGAAACCCTAGTTGGTTATTTCCTGGGATAATTTCTAGAAGTAGAATTTCTGAGTTGAACATTTGTGTAGCCTTTAAAATGCTGGACTGGTTTGGCCATTTTCTTTCATGGAGGGTGCACCCACTGCCACCAAGGTAGCTGTGCACAACTGGGCCTGGTGCCACACACCTGCACATTCCCAGGCAGTTGCCTCTCTCCACTGTGAATGCCATCCTGGTCACACCTTAACAAGAGTGTAACCCCACAGGTTCCAAACACAGATGGTGGCCACCAAAGTTTACATGGTCAGGAGCCCTCAGCATAGGCACAGGCTCAAAGTCTATCCTCACTGTGAGCCAGGATGCTGGCATTCCTTCCAGAGTGGGAAGGAGCCAGTGGCAAGCTGGTCCTGCAGGAGAGCTTGGGAAGGAGAGAGGCTGGAGCAGAGCTCTTGTTTTCCCCTGCCCATGACCAGCTCAGCTTAACAGGAAGCCAAGAGCCTGTGATGAGAGGACAATTCACTTCTCATCATGAGAAACCTTCTTTTCAAATGATCACCTTAAAGATAAATAAAACAGACTTTTTTGATATCACAAACTTATCAAGAAAAAAAAAATCAAAAAGAAACAAAGCATAAAAAGTCCAAGGGGATAGGGGATGCAGAGGAAAAGTCCATCCCAGCTCAGGGGCCCACCCCCGCCACGATCTTCTCCCTGAAGCACACCATACGTGGACAAGCACACCTGAGTCATACTTGCACACCTGATGAGTGTCTCCATTGAGAACACGTGTGACCCATGACCATTGGGACAAACAGAACACGCCTCCACACAGCAGCCCAGCCTTCTCCTGTCTTCCTCTGCCTGCCTTCACCCCAACAGAGGCCCCGGGTCTGTGTTTGCACTTTACGTCAAGGACTTTGTAGAGTGAACATGTGCTTTGGTGGTTCTGGATTGTCTTCACTCAACATTGTGTCTGTTAATTGTTAATTTTATCCATTATTTTATGTGTAATTTTAGATTTTGCATTCTTGGTATTGGAGAGTCTATTATCATATATTATGAATTTGTGTGTGTGTGTGTGTGTAATATGGTTTTGTTTACTCAATCTTTGGATAGTTGGGTTGTTTCTGGCTCTTTCAACTACTTCTGTTTTAAACATTCTAGTTTGTGGATTTTGGAAAAGAGTATGCACAGAATTCTGTTGAGTGTATGTAGGGGTGGTGTGGATGGATCAGAGCCCATACCCATGTTTACCTTTGGTCAATAATAAGCTTTTGGATGGTAGTACTAAACAAATTTATGAAATGATTGCATTGATTTCAATGTTCTGATTTTTATTTTTTAATCGTTTGTAACATCTAATCTTACCAACCATTTTCTTGAGTAAGCCTATTCCCTGTTAGATTTTATACATTTGTCTTAGGCATGTAGCTTTCCTGGAGAGAGAGAAAAGAGAGGAGAGATGGGGAGGGCGGAGAGAGAAGAAGAATAAGAGGAGGAGGAGGAGGAGGAGGAGGAGGAGGAGGAGGAGGAGGAAAAGGAGATGGAATGAAAGAGGAAGAGGGAGAAGAGAGAGAGAAGGGGAGAGAGAGAGGCTAAACTCCCTCCTTAGAGGAGACTGAAGGTTTTTATATTCATCTTGAGCCAAGTTGCCTGGGTTCACATCTGGTTCTCTGTTTTGGTAGCTGTGTGACACTGGACAAGTCCTGAATCTCTGCACCCCAGTTTTCCCCTCTGAGGTTGAGACAACAGCAGCCCCCACCCCAGAGGCTGGCTATGGTGATGGGGTGGACATGTGGTGCTCTTGGAGCAGTGCCTGCGTCCTGCAGTAGCTGAATGTGTTTGCTTCCACTGCTTCTTTCAAGAGGAGCCTGAAGACAATTCTAATCAGCAAAGGCAATGAGATTACTTTAATGGTAGAAAAACGTGAAAATAACACACTTAAAACTGGTTTTTACAAGGCTCTTTTAAAATATTATTCTACATAGGACAAGAGGAAATGCAATGTTGGAAAGACCCTGAGACAGGAGTCAAGAACTTCATTACCATGTCCTTCCCACTGCTGCCAAGGTGACCTGGGGATGCCCCTTCCCATTTGAGGTCCTTGAGTTTCATGTCATGTGAAAACAGTGGTGAGTCCCTGGATGTGGTGGTCTGGGATGACACCCACCTGGGTCCTCTTTGGAGGGAGGATAGAGCAGTCTTCCTGCCCATCATTTTACCCATGTATAGGTAAAATGACCAAAACCCTTTCTCCTCTTTTTGCCTTCATCCCCCAGAAGGCAGCCCCTGGCTCCTGGAAATCAACTATGACTGGCTTAAGCTTTCTGGTCCAGCAGAGGGCTTGCAGTCATAGGAGGAGGTCAGCAGCAGCTTCCAGGGAGCTCAGTGCAGGAATGCATGGGGAGAGAACCTCACCTTTGCCTTCCAACATTCTGGATGCCACCTGTGGTCACCATGAGTGTGGGGTGGCATGGAAGGACAGGCTTCAAGACCAAAGCCAGTGCTCTGAAGAAGATGGACTTGGGGAGAACAGTCTTGCCTTTCAGGGTCTTTATTGATCCAAACTCAAGAGCTCCCTCTCTGGATTTTCCATGATAATTGAATAATTACCCCCTGATTTAACACACAGGACAGGCTTTTTTTTTTTTGTTATCTGCAACCATCCACATCCTAAGTGGGGTGGAGGGAGCCGAGGCAGGGGCACAGAGCTCCTCTGCACCCCAGGGCTTCTGCACAGACCTTCCCTGTGCTCATGGCCATCTCCATTCCCCTCTCCACCTGAGCCCTGTGCCTGGCTTGGTCCTAATCCTTCCCACCTCTACCAAGACCTTTTTCCCTCAGGGCCATGGCATTTGACTCTCAGGCTGAATTGGCGTATTCCTCTGGCGCGTTCACTGCAAGGTTCAAGGAGAATTTCTCCTCTCCCCATGCATGGATCAGAACCCAGACGCACAGAATGCGACCTGTCAATTGCTCTTTCCCTTGAGGACGAAGACCACTTGTTGATTTCTATGTCCTAGGTCTTGGGCTTCTCAGCACAGTGCCTGGCAGAGGGAGGGCTTGATCAATAAAGACCACGTTAGCCTGAGACTGTCTACTCACTACAGCATGTCTGTGCAGCTTCCCGCCTCCTCCCTCAATTCCAGGGTCTGGTGATGTCCTGGGCAACAGGGGTGTGGGAGAGGAGGGAGGTCGCCTTTTCTTCTTATTCTTTATTTGGTGCTGGGGATTAAACCCAGTGGTGCTTAAGCACTACACAGCATCCCCAGCCCTTTTTATTTTTATTTTGAGACAAGGTCTCACCAAAGTACAAAAGCTGTCCTTGAACTTTCCATCCTCCTGCCTCAGCCTCCCTCTTTGTGGGGATGACAGAAGCGTGCCACCAAGCCAGGCCCTTCTTATTCTTGATGTGTCCATGTGAACTTGGCTGAGATGCCCATCTCCATATTGGTCCTATACCATTTTCACATGGGGAACTGGCCCCTCCCCTCTGTTCCCTGGGAAGTATCTCCCACAGCCGTTGGCCTCTTCCTCCTCAGTGCCCTACCTCACTAACCAGGATGAGGCTGCTCTTCTCCCAGAAAACTCAGTGGGCCTGACTAGGACGTGGTGCTCTGCAGGCTGTCTTGGGCTCACTTCCCAGCCCATTCTCCTCTCTTTGGGATCAGAACACCGGAGTCCTTCAGACCCACTTGGGATCGACCCAGAAGAGGTACCATCCTCCCTGCCTTAGAGCCCGCTCCTTCTTTGGAGGAGGTCAAAGCAGTTAGACCAAGGTGCGTTTTTAAGATTTCCAACGTGACCAAGAGGGTATGTGATTGTACGGGGCCTTGTAGCAACTGGCGGAAGGAAGAAAGCTGCAAGGAGGAGCAGGTCTGCAGAGCGCAGGCAGCAGGCAGCCTGAGCAGCACCCCCTCTGGCAGCCCTTCATCTATAACATGAATTATGTATGTCTCGGTCTGACTTTGAAGCTCATTTCAAATGTTTGTTTAATTTCCTCAATTATGAGGACATAAAGCTTCTCCCCCTGGGGTCTCCTAAGAGTTAGCTTGGAAGTCCTGGGTGTTTGTTTAGGGGTCTTCATTGGCAGCTAGATGCATCATCTTAAATATTTATGAAAATGTTAACAAATAAATCTCTCTTTGCAATTGGTATTAGATTATAGGGACAGAGTTACAGCATGGATTTTCCTTTGGCATTAACCACCATAAAGAAAAAAAATTAGTTTCTGTTACCTCCTTGGAATAAGAGGAACTATCCAAGAGAAGAAAAGTAATTGCTCTCTGAGTTTCAGACTTTCTTTACGAGGACTCTTTTCCTGGTGATGCTTCTAAGCAATCATTACTGCAGCAATCCTGGTGTCTCCCATCTTACTCTCTCCCTCCTTGTATATTCTAGGGTTCCTAATTTGAGAACAGTCTGCTTCTGAGCAATCAATTCCTCTATAAGCCCCCTTTTGCCAGAGTTCCCAGATAAAGTACAGGAGAGGTAGGGGAACTTCAGAAAAACAATACAAACATTTTTAGTATAAGTATATCTCAGATATTTTATGGGTTATACTTATGCTGAAAAAGTTGCTAAATGCCTCACATTTTGGAGAATCAGCTAAGAGGGTTCATGTGGGCTTGCGGGAAGCCTTTGCTGGAGGAAAAAAGGTTATTAAGGGGTTGGAGGAGCACTTAGGATTACACAGTTGAGAGTTCCATCTGTCTCTGCTCACTGCCTAATTAATACATGCGGGAAACAAAAACGAGGGGTGGATCAACTTGCTGTGTCCATCTTTTCTGCTTTTTCCCAGGTTTCCCAACCTCAAACCATTTATTTGCTAAAACAGACGACAACCAGAGGCAATATTTACAGCCAATGTCGAAAGCTGCTTCAGCATGTAGGGTTGTAGCTCTCTCAGTTATGCCTAGAAAGCCAGGCAAGGGATGTCTGAAATTTATATATTGTTCTTTTAATAAAATTATATTAAAAGTGTGGACTTGCTCTTCATCCTGAGGCTGACGACTTCTTCCCGTTTTCTTATGTTGCTGAATTCTACCATGAATTAAATGGGTTTTGTATTCCATGCCCTGGTTCATCTGCAAATGAGAAAATAACTAGCCAGGACTCTTGCCAAAACCGGTGTTGCAAATTCACTTACATGGACTGGTCAATGTGCATTAATGCTGAGCCACTGACCAGGGGGAGGGAGAAGGATCAGGATGTTCAATGCCCAGGTGTGAAGAGATTCCCCCTTTTTGTGACTCCACTGAAATAGGGCTCAGGTCTCAGCCTCTGGCTTCAGATGGCACTTCTTCCTCATTGTGGCAGGCCACTTGGTCAGGCCACATAGCCCTTTCCCTTTTCCCCCATTCACAGGGGCTTGGCCACACTGTCTGTATGCATGGTGTCATAGCTGTCTTGCCTAGGCCTGCTGACCACACTGCTTCCTTGGCTATAGACTTGTTAAATAAGCAGCAACCCGGAAAATTGTCCCCACCCCACTGGACAGCTGCTCCCCATCATGCCCCTTCCCCTCCAAAGTGACCCTGGACAGTGGATTCCACCTATGGCTACTCTAGTTGATTCCCTTCTAAGTACACAGATTTAAAAGCTCCATTCAAACTGGCTAAAGGCAAAAGGAAGTGCATTTTGATGTGTTTTCCTGGTTGCTATGGGAAAGTTCATTTTATCTTCTCCTAACTACAGTCATAAGTCCTGGCAATTTCAGCTTGACTTACATAACAGTTCTATTCCTGAACCCATCCTGACCAGGGAGGAGGGTGGAACTGTCTCTCAGGGCCACACTTGCCATGCTTCTCTTTTCATGCAGTTTATCAAGGTTCCTGTATGTCCATCCAAAACAGGGCATCTATTTAAGACAGGCATTTTGTGGAGCTTGGACACTTGCAAATGATTCTCTCCAGCCAGGCAAAAAGGAAGACAAAGTTTAACTTTGCATTTTGTCAGGGCAGATACTCACTTCCACAAAACCTGGATACAGCCATCTCTGCTCTTCACTTCTCAGCAGGGGCTCTGCCTCTTGCAGAAGGATGGCTACCTTGGCACTGACAGGTCAGTGATTTTCCCCACTTGTAGGGCAAGTAATTATTTCACTGGGGACCTGGGTGGATGTGCAAGCTCATGTTGCCCCTGCTCCTGAAAACCTACAAGAATACCTGGAACATAAAAATGAAAACCTAGTTTATCTGGTTTCAAACTCTCTGCTGAATGAGACTGGATGCACAGAGCAAGGGGGTAGCAGCTGACCCCAGGATGCTGTCCAATCAGAGAGCTGTCAAGAGTCAATTACCACCATCTGAACATTGCAACACAACTGTGGAATAGTCCCTAGGAAATGATTCAGCTATTATGCAAAAAGCAAAATACCTATAGGGATTCATGAGTAGAAAAATCACAAACACACAGTGTGTGCACTCAGTACACGCTCACCTCTCTGAGTTTGGGGGTGGGGCTCATGAGAGATGCCGTTGTGGAGTGGAAGCTGACTTCTGCTTGTTTTCTTTGTTTGTCTTCTTTCTAATCTTCCCCACAGAGCTCCTGAAATAATCCTCAGATAAAATTAAAGTCTTTCTTCATCTCAGCAGGTGTGGTACAGCCAAGGGGACTCTTGGGCACAGTGAGATTGACTTAATTTCTTTTCTCCCTGGGCTGGGCTCCCACTTGTACCCTTATGATGCTCCTGCCTCCTCCTCTGTCTTAATCTGCACCTGAGTTTTTTTTTCCAAATGCCACGTTTGAAATAATTACAAGGTTTGTTGTTGTTGTTGTTTTAAGCAGTGGCCCTCATAACTGTGGCTGTATGAGGTCTCCTGTCTTTCAATGTCAGGATAGGTTATTGATGGACATATTTAGACTAGATATATTTGCAGTGAGTTTTGCCTTGACAACACAGCTAGTACTCTCAGAAAAGGTTGGGGGGAACCCAACAGCTCACTCTGTTTAGTTAAAGTATTGAATTGGCAAATCAAGGCTTGCAGCATGGTGACTTGGTACATGCACATGTTGTACAATGACCATGGGAATCACCTGGCTCAGAACCCCTTGCATCACTCTGTGGACCAGGTCCCCAGGCCTCATTGATCTCATAACTGAAGATGGTCCCCTTGGCCAACATCTTCACAAACACACACACACACACACACACACATACACATTCACACATACATGTATGTGTGTGTGTGTATATATATATATATATATATATATATATATATATATATATATATATATATGACATTGTCGGAAAGCACCCATGCATTTTATATATATACATAAATCTGTGTGCCTAGATATATATAAATAGTTTTCTCTCCACTCATCTATTGATGGTGCTCAGTTAATTTCTATACCTTGGCTGTTGGGAACAGTGCTACAGGGAATGCAGGAGGGTGGATACCTCTCTGACATGCTGATTTCATCTCTTCTGTGGATGTATACAGCAGAAGGATTGCTGGGTTTCATGGTAGCTCTGTTTTTAATTTTCTGAGGAATCTCCATGCTGTTTTCCATAATGGTGGTGTCAATTTGCAGTCCCACCAATAGTGGATGAGAGTTGCCTTCCCTCTCCACCGTCCCCAGCCCTTACCTTGGGTCTTTTGGGTAATAGGCATCTGAACAGGTGTGAGGGAGTGTCTTGTGTGCCAAGAGCACCTGGGGGGAAGGAGACTCCCCTCACCAGATGTTTGCTGAACTTAATGGCCACATACTAAAGAGTGAAAGTGGATCATGTCTTACCTGACAACCAGAAAAGATTAAAGGCTTAAAATAAGATCTGAAAACTAAACTCCTAGAAGAAAGCACTGAGGAAAAGCCCCTCATGCTGATCTTGGCAATGATTCTTTGGACCAAAAGCAAAGGAGACATGATACCAAGCACACAGACAACAAAAGCAAATACAGAAACATGGGGCTATATCAGACCCAGAGGCCTCAGCACAGTGAAGGCTGCCATCTGCAAGTCCCTGTGGACCGATGTCTCAGATTCTCACCTCCTCGTGACACAGACTCCAGCCCTGCCCTGCTAGGGTGTGAGGGCGAGTGTGAGGGGTTTTGAGGGGTCATGAAGATATTCGGATGGTGTGAAAATGCTGACGGGAACCCAGGGTTTGCTGGACGGTTCTGCACTCAGCTCAGGGCTCTCCATGCGTGCTGTGGTCCTTGGCTGCCATGTGCAACGTGAAGATAGCTCCTGTTCAACAGAGCTGACACCTCAGGACTCCTGATCTCCAAGACTGTTTCTGGGGCCCAGTGTTGGGATTCTTGGAATTCCCGTGCCCCTTTTGGACATGGCTACAGTCGAGATTGTGCTGTGTCCTGGTGATTCTCTCATTCCCGAGTGGCAGATGCACACAGCCACACTGTGGAGACTTACCTCTGCCTTGAACTGTGTACCTATTGGACACCTGCCCGGGGACCTCTGGCTCTGCCCCAGGACACAGGCCTTGGCAGCAGCTCCATGTGGCACTGAGTGACCAACATTGTCAGGAAGCATCCATGGGCCACGTCTGTGCTCATTTCTTGGGCCAAGTCTCAGGGCTCCGTTTAATTTCAAGTGGTCTCGGAAGTGCAGTTCTACCACGTGCCCAGGAAATCAAGAGCCAGGCAGAATAGACCCGAGGACAACCACACAGCTCCACAGGCCCATCCTTGTGTGATGGGGAAGGCGAGCTGGCCATGGATGAATGACACAGCAGGACACTGTGGCCACCATAGCTGAGTAGGGCAATGACAGCCAGACCCTGTCTCACTGCTCTCTGAGCGGCAGTTGGTGCCTACAGCACTGTGTCCTGTGTCCGCAAAGGCACCAGCACAGCCTCCGGTGCAGTGGTCCTCAAAGGTGCTGCTCCGAGGCTCGGTTGGTTCTCACCTTGGTGGCTTCCTGGGGAGAGGACACTCCTTGCCCCCCCCATGTGTATATGGGGCTCTCAGTACCCTGCCATGGTGTCATGTGGGTCTGAGAGAAGTCTATCCCTTTATTTCTGTGAAGATTTTGAAAATGAAGAGGCCTATGCGGTGCTCTGATGCCTGTTGAAGTTCCTGAGCTCTTCGGACAGCTCGGCGGGTGCTCTCTCAGCTGGGGCTCCTTCCAGGAGCAGGAGGACTTGTGATCAGCTGAGAAGCCCTTGCAGGTCTCATCAGGGACTCCCAAGACTCCTGCTCCACATGGGGCTCTGCAGCCCCTTCCCACCAGGTGCGTCCCAGGGCCTCCTACACATCCTGCAGCCTGCTTTCTGCAGATCCTTACCTCCCTGAGCTAGCAGCATGGACACACCCTTCCATTAAGCCCCCATTGCTTTCTTGTCTTTCTTCTTCTTCTTCTTCTTCTTCTTCTTCTTCTTCTTCTTCTTCTTCTTCTTCTTCTTCTTCTTCTTCTTCTTCTTCTTCCTTTCTTTCTTTTTTTGGTGATGTCTGGCTGATGATGTTATAATTGCAGCTACTCTCATTTTCACTGTCTCGGCCTTTAGAAAACAGTCATATTCACAGTAGGAAAACTGAAAACTCCCTCCTCCTCACCGTGACAACATGCAGAACAACAGCCAGCCTGCAGGGACACGGTGGTGGATGGGCATCCCTCACGAGGTTGCCTCCTCCTGGGATGAGGCAGCAGGGGAGGTGCCAGGTGCTGAGCCACAGATCACCAGGCCCAATGCCTGCAGTCCCGGAAAGAGCAGCAGCACCCAGGGCAGAGGCTGCCCTCCATTTTACTTTGGTTGGGTGCTGGAGCAATGTGGCCCGTGGTCCTTGCTCTCACAGCAGACTGGCCAGTTTTCTATCACCCTTCCATTCCCACCAGGGGAAAATGGCACCTTCCATGACCTGGGGAGGGATTTTCTGGGGTGTGACTGCTTAGTGCTACCTGGGACGGTCCTGGGGCCATTGGCATGGTTGGCCAGCCAAGGAGCTCCAGGGTATGTGAGGGCTGCCTGAATCACCTCAGGTCTAAGTGAGAATTTCTTTTTCTTTTCTTTTCTTTCTTTCTTTTTTTTTTTTTTTTTTTTTTTTTTTTTGTGGTGCTGTGGATTAAACCCAGGGATGCTCTTCCACTGAGCCACATCCCCAGCCCTTTTCATTTTATTTTGAGATAGGATCTTGCTAAGTTGTGGAGGCTGGCCTTGAACTTGGGATCTTCCTGTCTCAGTCTCCTGAGTAGCTGGGATGACAGGTGTGTGCCACTGCACCCAGCGGAAAAAAGAGATTTTTTTGTTTGTTGGTTTATTTGAGAAATAAATCTTAATTGTGCCAGACTAGTAATTATCTGAGGTTTGTGGAAGCAGCTACTATGGTGCTCCTCTCTGTCTATCTCCAAGCCCAAATGGCCCACATAGATAGACACAGCTGTTACTCAGACCACAGAACCCAAGCACAGTGTCTCTGTTCATAAGCCAGAGGATGTTGTGGAGTGAGAGAAATGTAAGTTCCTAAACTCTAAAATAGGTTGTGAACCCTCTAAGTACCGTTTCTCCCAGCCTCAAGGAGAAATGAATCTACCTGGGCTAGATGTGATGAATAATCCTCCCGTGGGATACACAGGCTTAATAAATCATGAGGGACTTTGACCAGAGGTGGCTATACTGTGAATTACATTGCAGCCGCAGGCTGACACTCCGCACATTCTAAATTGAGAGAAATGGGTTCTTCTTGCTCATCTACACCATAGAAAATAGAACATATTAGACCAAGAATGGATTCTACAAATGATCTAATCCTAATTCTGTAATTTAATTCACACATTCACTGAGTGGCTTCTGTGTGCCAGAGACTTTGACAGCCCTTGAGGGTTTATAGGTCAAGATGAGCCACCCCTCCCCTGTCTTCACAGGTAGATGGATGATAGAGATACCTCTTCACACTCATATACACATAGACAGGTCAGACTGTGTGCCAGGATCAAGTGGCCCAAGACCCTGTGCTGGGGAAGATGAAGAGGAGTGAAGAAAACAAAGAGCCCGAGCCTTTCAACTCAGCACAGGGCCTGGGATTTGAAAGTAAACTGGGCATAATGAGCAAGTGCATCCAGGGGAAGGGACATCACACTCCAGGGAGATACCGGCACACCCCTGTTCACTGATGCACTTTCACCTTGCAGCAGGGGACAGATTCAGTGGCCTCCCATCATTAAGGCAATGGAGTACTCTCTCCGAAGGATTTCCTAATGTCAGCAGCCCAGTTCAGAACATGGTTCCTGGCTCAGATGATGGAGGTGATCATGGTCTGATTCAAATTCTCTTTTTAGAGAAAGGAAGGTATGTGGGAAGAGGGCAGCTTGTGCAGAGCCTCAGGGATGGTCCCTGATTTGTAAGGGAGGTGGGAATGGGGAGGTGAAGGGCCCTGGCCTCTTGCTAGTGGCCAGCCACATCTAAAGCCACCATCAGACAGCACAGCTAAAGGTACAGGGACAGGGACTCCCCCAAGAGGCTGTTCCCCAGAAGATAGGGGCAAAGGCTGTGCACAGCAGGGGTCTGCTCCCCACAGGGAGAGTCTGGGCTCAGGCCCTGCACCCTGTGAGAACAAAGGAGAAACATCTCAGGAAATGAGGCCCCTGTGAAGTAGCCTTATCAGCTGTGTAGAAAAGCTCATGCAGATGGAAGCTCCTATTCTGGAGCACACATAGTCCTTTAAGACCCCAAATGAGGAAAAAGAAACAGCAAGTCGATAAGCAAACAACAAATACACAAAACAGAAACACAAAAATATCTACACCTAGCAATAAACCCTTAAGTGATGAAACCTACGTAAGTGAAACTAAGAAACAGAATCGAAGACCAGAAAACATCTGAATCAATAGCAAAGGGTCTCATGATCCCCGGTACCTAGATCCATGCAGTAAAGGGATAAATCCCACCTAAACTGTTCCATGAAACCACAGGCATGACAAGAAGGTTCCAAACAGGCAAGAATTCCAAGAGGGATTCAGGTGCACGTGAGGGGAGTGTCTCTGCTTAATCCTAAAACATGTTACAGGATCTCAGCAATTAGTGGAAGCCATCTGAAGCCAGAGGAGAGACAGAAACCAGTCCATGCACAGAGGAGCCGGGCCAGAGGCAGACCTAGAATTCATTTGAAATTTACTTTAATTTGAAACACAAAAAATGTGGCATTGCGTGTTAATGATAAATCAAACACACACACACTTACAAATAAAGAAAAGCCGGTGTAACAACTATTTGGAGCTAATTATTTTAAAATTGCAAATGCTTACTTTGCACTATGCTCGACTATAAATTCCTATGGAGTAAATAGCAAACTCCACACACATCACCACAATAAAATAACCACAAGGATGCAAATCCACACCCCCATTCTATATATTGCTTCATTTTTATTCATCACCCTCTGTTCCTAGTGACGGAGACCTGACCTAACTCAAGGCACTGTTCCTGCAGTCAGCGCAGCACCCAGGGAGGGTAGCATGTGCTCAAGGCTCACAGAGCCCTCAGGCACAGGGCATCTGCACCAGGCCACAGGGGCCAGGGTCTTTTCTCTCTGGTCTCTGTCACCACCTCTCCATTCTCAGGGACATGACATCTCTGGGGCTTTCTCACAGCCTGGTCACATTCTTCTTGAAAACAGGGAGACAGGCAGAGTCTTTGTTTGTCACCCTGGTGGGAGGTGAATCTGTGCATCTCAGAGCCACATGCCTGGGTGGACCACCAGGCCTCTGTCCCCCAGACCCCTCTGCTGGGCTGTGGAGGAGACACTTGGGCCTCTGAAATCTCCTATTTCCCCCATGCCCTGTTCCCACCCTGGAGTCCTCTGGTCAGCAGGGGTGAAGTGTTGGGGGACGGAAAACAGAAAACCAGGCTTTCCTCGGGATGTTCGTGGCAGCTTCTGTGGTTTGATTATTTTTCCATTATCAGCATCCTCCCCTTTCTGAGGCAACTCATGCCTCCTGTTGTGACTTTTTTTTTTTTTCCTTTTTAAAAGAAAGAGGTTTATTTTGGCTCAGGGTTTTTTTTTTTTTTTTTAAATACCATCTTCATGTAATTTTTTTTTATTGGTTGTTCAAAACATTACAAAGCTCATGACATATCATCTTTCATACATTTGATTCAAGTGGGTTATGAACTCCCATTTTTACCCCAAATACAAAGTGCAGAATCACATCGGTTATACATCCACATTTTTACATAATGCCATATTAGTGATAGTTGTATTCTGCTACCTTTCCTATCCCCTACTATCCCCCCTCCCCTCCCCTCCCATCTTCCCTCTCTACCCCATCTACTATTGTTCAATTCTCTCCCTTGTTTCCCCCCCCTTTCCCCTCACAACCTCTTATATGTAATTTTGTGTAACAGTGAGGGTCTCCTTCCATTTCTATACAATTTCCCTTCTCTCTCCCTTTCCCTCCCACCACTTGTCTCTGTTTAATGTTAATCTTTTCCTCATGCTCTTCCTCCCTGCTCTGTTCTTAGTTGCTCTCCTTATATCAAAGAAGACATTTGGCATTTGTTTTTTTTATGGATTGGCTAGCTTCACTTAGCATAATCTGCTCTAATGCCATCCATTTCCCTGCAAATTCCATGATTTTGTCATTTTTTAGTGCTGCATAATACTCCATTGTGTATAAATGCCACATTTTTTTTTATCCATTCATCTAATGAAGGGCATCTAGGTTGGTTCCACAGTCTAGCTATTGTGAATTGTGCTGCTATGATTATTGATGTGGCAGTATCCCTATAGTATGCTCTTTTAAGGTCCTCAGGGAATAGTCCGAGAAGGGCGATTGCTGGGTCAAATGGTGGTTCCATTCCCAGCTTTCCCAGGAATCTCCATACTGCTTTCCAAATTGGCTGCACCAATTTGCAGTCCCACCAGCAATGTATAAGTGTACCCTTTTCCCCACATCCTCGCCAGCACTTATTGTTGTATGACTTCATAATGGCTGCCAATCTTACTGGAGTGAGATGGTATCTTAGGGTGGTTTTGATTTGCATTTCTCTGACTGCTAGAGATGGTGAGCATTTTTTCATGTGCTTGTTGATTGATTGTATGTCCTCCTCTGAAAAGTGTCTGTTCAGGTCCTTGGCCCATTTGTTGATTGGGTTATTTGTTATCTTATTGTTTAATTTTTTGAGTTCTTTGTATATTCTTGATATTAGGGCTCTATCTGAAGTGTGAGGAGTAAAAATTTGTTCCCAGGATGTAGGCTCCCTGTTTACCTCTCTTATTCTCTTGCTGAGAAAAAACTTTTTAGTTTAAGTAAGTCCCATTTGTTGATTCTTGTTATTAAATCTTGGGCTATGGGCGTCTTATTAAGGAATTTGGAGCCCAACCCCACAATATGTAGATCGGAGCCAACTTTTTCTTCTATCAGATGCAGAGTCTCTGATTTGATATCAAGCTCTTTGATCCATTTTGATTTAACTTTTGTGCATGGTGAGAGAAAGGGATTCATCTTCATTTTATTGCATATGGATTTCCAGTTTTCCCAGCACCATTTGTTGAAGATGCTATCTTTCCTCCATTGCATGCTTTTAGCCCCTTTATCAAATATAAGAAAGTTGTAATTTTGTGGATTGGTCTCTGTGTCCTCTATTCTGTACCATTGGTCCACCCGCCTGTTTTGGTACCAGTACCATGCTGTTTTTGTTACTATTGCTCTGTAGTACAGTTTGAAATCTGGTATCGCTATACCTCCTGATTCACTCTTCCTGCTTAGAATTGCTTTTGCTATTCTGGGTCTTTTGTTTTTCCATATGAATTTCATGATTGCTTTATCTATTTCTACAAGAAATGCCATTGGGATTTTGATTGGCATTGCATTAAACCTGTAGAGAACTTTGGGTAATATCGCCATTTTGATGATGTTAGTTCTGCCTATCCAAATACAGACACAACATACCGGAATCTATGGGACACAATGAAAGCAGTTTTAAGAGGGAAATTCATTTCATGGGGTTCATTCCTCAAAAAAAAAAAGAAAAACCAATAAATAAATGAACTCACACTTTATCTCAAAACCCTACAAAAGGAAGAGCAAAACAACAGCAAAAGTAGTAGAAGACAAGAAATAATTAAAATCAGAGCAGAAATCAACAAAATTGAAACAAAAAAAACATTGAAAAAATTGATAAAACTAAAAGTTGGTTCTTTGAAAAAATAAATAAGATCGATAGACCCTTAGCCATGCTAACGAAGAGAAGAAGAGAGAGAACTCAAATTACTAACATACGGGATGAAAAAGGCAACATCACAACAGACACCTCAGATATACAGAAGATAATTAGAAAGTATTTTGAAACCCTATATTCCAATACAATAGAAGATAGTGAAGATATCGATAAATTTCTTAAGTCATATGATCTGCCCAGATTGAGTCAGGAAGACACACACAATTTAAACAGACCAATAACAAAGGAAGAAATAGAAGAAGCCATCAAAAGACTACCAACCAAGAAAAGCCCTGGACCAGATGGGTATACAACGGAGTTCTACAAAACCTTCAAAGAAGAATTAATACCAATACTTTTCAAGTTATTTCAAGAAATAGAAAAAGAAGGAGCTCTTCCAAATTCATTCTATGAGGCCAACATCACCCTGATCCCGAAACCAGACAAAGACACTTCAAAGAAAGAAAACTACAGACCAATATCTCTAATGAACTTAGACGCAAAACTCCTCAATAAAATCCTGGCAAATCAAATACAAAAGCATATCAAAAAAATTGTGCACCATGATCAAGTAGGATTCATCCCTGGGATGCAAGGCTGGTTCAATATACGGAAATCAATCAATGTTATTCACCACATCAATAGACTTAAAGATAAAAACCATATGATCATCTCGATAGATGCAGAAAAATCATTCAACAAAGTACAGCATCCCTTTATGCTCAAAACACTAGAAAAACTAGGGATGACAGGAACTTACCTCAACATTGTAAAAGCTATATATGCTAAGCCTCAGGCTAGCATCATTCTAAATGGAGAAAAACTGAAGGCATTCCCTCTAAAATCTGGAACAAGATAGGGATGCCCTCGCTCACCACTTCTATTCAATTTAGTTCTTGAAATACTAGCCAGAGCAATTAGAAAGACAAAAGAAATTAAAGGCATAAAAATAGGAAAAGAAGAACTTAAATTATCACTATTTGCGGATGATATGATTCTATACCTAGAAGACCCAAAAGGGTCTTCAAAGAAACTACTAGAACTAATAAATGAATTCAGCAAAGTGGCAGGACATAAAATCAACACGCATAAATCAAAGGCATTCCTATATATCAGCAACAAAACTTCTGAAATGGAAATGACGAAAAACACTCCATTCACAATATCCTCAAAAAAAAAAAAATACTTGGGAATCAACCTAACAAAAGAGGTAAAAGATTTATACAATGAAAACTACAGAACCCTAAAGAGAGAAATAGAAGAAGATCTTAGAAGATGGAAAAATATACCCTGTTGTGACTTAAATGAGAGAAAATCTACATGATGCACTAAAAAAGGAATGAGAAGAAACAGATTGGAATGTATAAATTACTATATCGTAGTGTAACACGACTTTAATAAACAGAAACACAGAGGGTGAGTCTTCATCTTATAACCAGATAGGAGAGACTTTCTACCTTAAATGGAGAGTAATAGGCCACACAGGGACTTACATGTGTGACTGCATAACATTTTAAACTTGTGCTTCTTAATATGCATGGTAAATAAATAAAAGGATGTGAAAGCTGTGAAAATGTTCATAACACAGAAGGCAGGGCACTTGCATCCTCGTGAGTAAAGCACACTCATAGTTCTGCCAATGCAAAAGCTAACAGCTCAATAGAAATGAGCAAGAGCCATGAACCGGCAAGACAAGACAGAAGAAGACCTGTGAGAGGACACACATTTGAGAAAAATACTCAAGTTCATTATGAATGAAAACAGCACTAAACAAAGCTTGGTGGCTGTTGTACTCTTTAGCCTGGCAAATGATATTTGACCTATCTCCTTTACAGCCGACTATGCTGAAATGAGCAACTTCAAGGTGTGTTTCCAGGGATTATATGGGTTCACATCTAACTGTGGACATATTATTTGTTCCCCTAATTTCACCCCTTAGTATTTATGGAAGCAAGTCATCAGAGGTGTAAAACATGGAACGTGCTCCTTTGTGAGGATAGTAGTTTCCAGTCTCAGAAAGCAATGATCCGTGATGGGATTCTGATTGAGAGGGGAAAAAGTGGGGTAGTTTTACATGTGAGAATGGGCTGCACTAGATGAGCTAAAGATCAGTCCAAGGCTGAAATTGTACTATCACACTGCTCCACCCCTGGTGAGATCAGTGCAGGAAATGTTTCCTGCCCTTTAATGAAGGTGATGATGGTGCTGCTGCTGCTGCTGATGTAGTGATGATTATGAAGCCTATGATGGTGACAGTGCTGCTAGTATGTGGTGGTGACTATGGTGTTGGTGAAAATAGTGGTGACAGTGTTAACAACGGCAGTGATGATGGTCATTGTGGTGAAGGTCATGGTGATGATTATGGTGATAGTGATAAATGTCCTGGTGATAGTTATGGTGGTGAAGGTCATGGTGATGATGATGGTGATGGTGGTGAGGGTTATGGTGATGATGGTGATGGTGGTGAGGGTTATGGTGATGATGGTGATGGTGGTGAAGGTCATTGTGATGATGATGGTGATGGTGGCGAAGGTCATGGTGATGATGGTGGTGATAGTGGAAAGGTCACAGTGAAGATGGTGGTAATGGTGGTGAAGGTTATGGTGATGATGGTGATGGTGGTGAATATCATGGTGACGATGATGGTGAAGGTCCTGGTGATGATGATGGTGATGATTGTGAAGGTCCTGGTGATAATGATGGTGAAGGTGATGAAGATCATGGTGGTGATGATGGTGAAGGTGGTGAAGGTCCTGGTGATGATGATGGTGAAGGTGGTGAAGGTCCTGGTGGTGATGATGGTGAAGGTGGTGAAGGTCATGGTGATGATGATGGTGAAGGTGGTGAAGGTCATGGTGATGATGATGGTGAAGGTGGTAGTGGTGGTGATAATAAATGGAAACTTCCTGGGTAACCATATAAAATTATACTAATGGGTTAGTGATGATGGGGTGGTGGTGAGAGCAAGACGAAGTGATGGCTAGCATTCGTAAAGCAGTGGCATTTGCCAATCTCACTCTTGAAAGGCTTTTATGTGAATTAAACCTCATTCCAACCTCACAGCATCCTGATGAGTGGGATCATTGCTTTCCTCACTCTACACCCACGGGCAGTAAGGCAGACAGGACTTGCTTGGACTATCATAGGAAGCACCAGGAGGCTGCAGGTGTTTCCCGGCCACTGTGAGGGTTCACAGTCTTCTGTGGGGTCCAGCATTCCCAACGTGGCCAACATTAGCACTGACTGGGGATTTCAGTTGGAACACTAATGCTGAGAACTCACCCTGGCACAACTCCCCTGGTGCCTTGGAGGAGCTTCAACACGCATTTCTAGGCAGGTCACCTGCACGTGTAACCTGCAGCCTGAGCTGAGAGCCCTGGCTCCGATCCTCTGCCAGCAGCTCCCTGAGGCCCAGAGGCCTCCCAGTCGCCTGAGTCCATGTGAGCCCCACAACACCCTGTCACACATCTCCCCAGGTCCAGGACGATGCCTTCTCTAGTCGAAGTGGAAATTCTTTCCTCTTCAGGGTTCTGCTCAGGGCAATTCATCTCTACCTGAAGTTATGGTTGACTTTGTCCTTTAAAGTCTCCTCTGTGGAGCATTTAACCCTCAAATTCTGGTGTAGGTGGGCGCTTTGGGAGGGAGCCTAGGTTAGGGGGTCCCCAGGGTGGTCATCTTACGGGACTTGGGCTGGTGAGGAGGGCCTGAGCTGGCCCTCCTGCTCCCTACTGCCACCAGGCGAGGCCCTCTGCCAGGCGGTGACGCAGGAGAGACCCTGGGTGTTGGACTCCTGGCCTCCACAGCTGGGAGAAACCGATTTATTTTCTTTATAAATCACCCAGTCCGGAATTTTGTCATAGCAGCAGAAAACAGACTAAGACAGCAAATTGCACACCTGTGGGTAACACCTTTTAAAGTAAGGGCGTGAGAAGAGGGAGCTGACTCATGGGGCTTGAGTCCATGACTGTTTCAAATTCTTTTGTCACCTTCAAATCTGAAAAGAAGAAATAATCACATAATATGTAATGGTTGTGTCTGGGGTGTCAACAGACTCCCAGGCTAACCCATGTGTGGTGATGGGCAGTCCCAAAAGTGCTTCATTAAGACTTTCCAGGCATTGGTCATAATTGTCTCTCCTGATGACCCTCCCTCCCACTTCAGGTACCGTCCCTCTAGTCTGCTGGTCTCTGGTCCTGCTCGGCTTCCTATTCCACCCTCTCTGGCCTGGCTGCCCTCTACGCACTAGCTCCTGCCCCAGGCCCTTGCACGTGCTATGCCTTCCTTTTGGAGTGCTATTCCGGCCACTCGCTCAGGAGGCATCCAGGTCTGCATTCAAGTGCCACTTCTCAGCAAGGCTTTGGTGGCTGCTTGTCTGCCGGGGGGGCACTCCTTTCCTACTCTGTGAATCATCACCTTGATCGATTTGTTTATTAACTTATTCTAAAAGAAAAATGTGTTGCACTTGGCACTTCCTGAAATTACTTTAAGCTTTTCTCCCAGCCTCTCCATGTAGCACACAAGGCTGGCGAGGTAGGCTTTTAAGTTGCCATGGACAAACCTGGTGCATGGAAAGTGCTGGGGACCCTGGACATGTATCTGCTGAACGGATGCAGGAAGGACCGAATGGAAAGGGAAATGTTTCCCCCGAAGCCTGAATGCGGGGAGGTAAGACTTGAAGGCCTAGAGGAGAATTTAGAGAAGGAGTCAGATCACATAAAGAACTTGCAAATCTGGGGAGTTCCTGGGTCAGGCCCTCTCAGGAAATCTCCTCACCTGCTGGACCTGTGACCACCTCAGAGACCTGCAGCCCTCTGCTGGCCAGAGCCCCACCCACAGCTACAGGGGGTGAAGGGAGGGAGTGCAGCAGCCTGTCTCCAGTCTCCCCCTGTGATGAGCAGCTGTCTCCCCTGCTATTTTAGCAATTAATTTCCCCCACTGAGCTGCGTAGCCTTCCTCCTGCAGAAAACAGATGACGTTTCACTTTGGAGAAAAGAATCCATTGTTCCCTGAAATGGGATGCACTGGAAGCCTGCATTTCCTTTCCTATCTATTATAAACAGATCTTCCAAACAAAATGATTAAAATAAATAGCCTGAGTTCCAAGTCAGTTTATGACTTGAAGAACTTTTCCTCCCCTTTCATGTTATCCAGAGAGATGATTTAATGGATAAGGTAATCGCACTTGCCAACACCGACCAGACTGGGCCCCAGCAGGATGCCCTGGAGCAGGTCCTCAGACCTGGGCACCCTTGGGCTTCTGAGGCACAGACGTGGGCAGCCCGTTTCTCGTCTTAGCTCTGTCTGTGGTTTGCCAGCAGCAGGGAAGGGAGCTGGATTGATGCCCAGGCAGGCTTGTGTGGAAAAGGACCCCATGACTTATTTTTCTTCAGATGCAGAAGCTTGGACTACTTCCAGAGCTGCAGCATCCCCTTTCCCTCTCCTCTGTCCTGCACAGAAGAGCTCAGTGCCACTAAATCCACCCAAGTCTCAAAAAAAAAAAAAAAATGAGGCACACTTAACTGAATGGAGCCACTTTGAATGAGAAACCTGAAACAGGGTCACCCTTCTGCTGAACAGGGGAGGCCACTGTCAGGAGGAAGCAGCCAGAGTAGGTGAGGCGGGTGTGTGAGGGGGAGCCGTGGCCCAGTTCTCACCTGCAGTGCTGACCGCTGCTTCTTGTTAGAGGAAGAGTGGGATCATTGTGGAGACCTGAGGACAGGCAGGCAGGGGAAGGAGGCAGCTGCCTTTTCCTGGGCTGCCCTCCCCTTCTTCCTCCCTCCCACAGCCACACCTTCCCCCCAGGGTCCCTGCCCTCTCTTCTCCAGCTCCCTGATAATTGCCACCTGGAGGCCTCACTGCCTGGCTTTTCTGAGAAGTGATTAGGAAGAGGACCCTGTGCTGGCTTCTGGATTCAGATGTTTTATCTCAATTACATGAAATGCAGAAAGAAGAAAAGGCAGTTTCACTTCAGTTTCCTGGTCTCCCTGTGCTTTGGTGAGTTCCAGAAATAATGGGGTTTAGAATCTAGGGTTTAGAATCTTAAGGACTTTCAAAGACTCTCATGGTAACACCAAGTCCTATCTCAGCTGCCACCCACTTCCACCTAGAATGGCACAGAATCACAGCTCAGAGACAGAGCGTGGAATTTATCTTCTTTACAGAAGTCTTGCTTTTCACTTTGCAAAGGCTGAAAAATATTGGTGGTCAGCTTTTTGGTCACTGTAATGAACTCCCTGAGATAATCAGCTTACAAAGAGGGAAGGTTTGCTTTAGCTTTTGGATTTGGAGGCTGCGGTCCATGATCAAGCCAACCCAGGGCCTTGGCCCTCTGGTGGGCATGCTGGAGGGTAGAGGGAGCCTGGGCCAGAACCAAGACGCTCACCTCGTGGCTGAGAAGCAAAACGGGAACAGGAAGAGGTGGCAGCCCCCAAGCCCTTCCAGGACAACGCCCAGAGACCTGAGGCCCTCCTCCCCTTCCTTGCCTTCCTTCTCACCTTAGCTCTAACATAACAACTTTATTTTTTCAAAATCAATCTTTAAAGATTTATTGAGGTTCCATTAACAAATGCCACCTGAGTGTGTGTGTGTGTGTGTGTGTGTGTGTTTTACCATCTGCTGGGGAAGTGACAGAAACCACCACAGTCTAGCGCCATAGAAGCCATCACCTGCACAGCAACTGCTTGGACCTGTGTGAAGCACAATGAAGACCCCTCCTGGCACATGTCAAGGAGACAATGCCACCTGCTTATCATGGTCACTACACTACAGGGACAGAACTGTCACCGACATGGCTGAGCTGGACACTTTTGGCCAACTTCTCTGGCTCCCCACCCACCAGCCCAGCATGGCAGACTGGCCGCAGGACACAGCTCCCCACACCCTCTGGGATGCAATAGGTCTCGGAGGGCCACTAGCCCTGCCTCCTTCAGTTCAGCAGGACAGGAGAGCCAGGGTGGGGAGGGACCTAGGAGTCCATCCACAGAGGAGTGGAGGAGGGAAACCTGGCTGCTGTAGCTGCCATTTAGCTTTGAAGGAGAAGGACTCCCCCATGACCCTGCTAGGGGTTGACTGCAGCGGTCACTGCCAAGGCTGGTTCCCTCCTCTGCGGGTCCTTTTTATTTTTCTGCTCTTCTGATTCCAAGTCTTCATCACCTGCCCAACAGCCTAGCTTCCCCTGCATTCCTGACTCTTCACTCCACACCATTGAGTGTTTTGCTTCCTGTTTTTAAAATGGGAAATCAAGGAAATTGCAAAATTTGTTTGTTTGTTTTCCTAAGAGCTGTTAATTTAGAAAAATATTTCGCAGGACTGCAAGGTGGAAAATTCAATCTGGGATCAAAAGGCACAGTGGGGTGCAGAGGTGGAGCAGCCTCATAGCACCAAGAGCCAGAGGGAGTGCCGAGGGGATGTGGTGAGTGAGAACCGCAGTGGGGAGGAGGGGGCAGGCTGTGCCTTAGGATGCATCCTGGGAAGGTAATATGTCAGGGTGATGTTCAGTGGCTTGAATAAAATGGTGACCTCCTGTCTATAACGGCAAGTTAAAGGCAGGCTGTCTGAGGCTGGTGGGTACCTCTAGTAACTTGAGGGATGCAATGTCCTTCCATTTTTCTGGTTAACTGATACAATTCAAAATCCAGGCTACTGCATTACCCAGAATGGCTGCTCATGCTCCATTTGTTACATCCATATTCTGACTGCAAAAAGGAATGGGAGACAGAAGAAGCCAATGGGTTACACCCTCTTTTCTGCATCTGCTCTTTCTAGGGAGCCTCTTGAGAACCATCCAGGACCTGCCAGTTCACACAATGCTGGGCATGGTGTGACCATGACTAAGACAGAGGTTTTGAGTTTGGAGAGGGAGAGAGGTTGTGTATCAGGTGGGCAGCCTTCTCCCCTGTCCTCCTGCTGTTTGCAGCACATGGAAGGGTTTCCATGAAACCCAGATTTGCATGGGATGAGGGTCTGTGGGGATGGCACCCACTGCAGGGCTCAGAGGGACCAGAGGACCAGTGCAGGACCAGGGCTCCAGCTCCTGTGCAGGAACCCTGTGGGGCAGCCTCTCCTGTGTGCTCCCTGAGACCTCAACAACCCTGCCCATTGGGGCCAGGGGCAGAGGAGGCCAGGGTCCTGCTGGTCTGATGCCTGAGCCCTTGCACACTGCTCTGCATGGAGTTTATTTGGGACATTCTCCCCATGTGTCATCTGCTTGCCCTCAGAGTCCTGAACTGGATGCTGTCGAGAGCAGGGATGGGGCTCTGCAGGCAGGACTACACAGGAGGTGCCACCTTCCTGCTGAGGGGGAGGACAATGGCAGTGTTAGCAACACAAGATCTTAGACCACCCGCGGGAGCCTGTGGGCCTCACAGGGCACTGACAGCATCGTCTCTCAAACCGCACACTCGGTGCTAGAATCACAGGCTGGTGCTTTTATAATATTTATCTGCTTCAATCCCTATAGTGCTGAGTGGCAGAGACTTAGTGGATTCCAGGGCATCTCAGGCAGCTTGGCCCTGCTCTGTGCCATCTCTCGAGGTTACACCTGCTTCTCTGGTTACTCCTGAGATGAGCACAATCTCTACCCCTAGGGGTTCATCCATGGTGATGATGCAACATCTGTCCTGTGCCCCCTGACTCACGGCTCCCAGGGCACTCGAGCTACAGCAGGGAGCCCGGGCAGCATGAAAACTAAGCCATGTGTCTCAGGTGGAGTTTCAAGACTCATAATGTCTTTGCAAAGTAACTTACGTGACATTGGTTATGGTTGGGCAATGAGGTGTCCACCAAAGCTCCCGGCCAACACAGGAATACTCAGCAGGGAGGTGACTGGATGGTTTGAATGGACTGAGTGTGACCTTAGGCGGGTGGGGTGGCAGGAGGAGGTGGGTCACTGGGCATGCCCTGGAAGGTGTCTCTTCCCTGCTGGTCCTTTCTCCCGCTCTGCTTCCTGGCTCACCAAGAATGGAGTAGCGCCCCTCCACTGTGCCCACCTGCCATGATGTTTGCCATGCGTTTGGGCCCGGAGCAAGGGACTCAGTCCATCATGGACTGAACTTCTGTAATGTGAGCCAAAATAAACTCTCCTCTAAGTTTCTCTTTTCAGGTCTTTTGGACTCAGCAATGAAAAGCTGACAATGTTTAATGAATTTTTTTGACATAATCATAGATGACTCTGTTGGAAATAATAAAAATCCCCCACACCTTATACCCCAGTGCCCCAGAGCAACAGTGTGCAAAGCTACAACCCAACAGCACATCTGTGACATCCCTGACAGTGAGGCAGGACACACAGCATTGGGGCCCCAGTCCTTCCACACCCCACCTGCTCCCTGCCCACCCTCCCTTCACCCCTGGATCAGCCAATGAGCTCTCTGTTGATATAAATTGCCCAGCACCCTACAGGCCCCTCCTGACAGCTCCTGCTCAGCACCCTTCATCACCCCTGGTGATCCCTCTCCACCATCTTCCAGGGAGGAAGTTCAGGCTCTGATTCTCCCCAGGGGTGAATGGGCCACAGTTGTTTTCATTGAGTTTGGCTGATGTAGGATAATTATTATCTAAGCTTTTCTTCTACTCTCTAACTTCCCCTTTCCTGGTTCTGGGGTCTTGGGCTTTGGTTGGGGTTGATTTTTAAGTGTGTTTCCAGGACATGAGATTTGGGCTTCAGTTTGGGATCTGGGGCTGAAAATCAACCCAGAGAACTCACTAGCACGTCACCCTCAGCAGCTGCAAGGTCCCTGGCACATCTGTATTCTTCCTTCCACCTGCCCAAATCTTCTTGTGCTTGTTTTATAGATAATCTTAAGGTTCTTTTAATTTGGTCTCAGCAGAAGGAATAGAGAATGGTTCATTCCTGCTGAAAATTAAGGTCTCTAATATGTGTCGTGTGTGTAAACAAACCTGTGAAATAGTGGTTAGATGTTTCTAAAGGACTCTAATGAGAGCCTGGCTGGCTAGGGGAGGGAATGTACATTTCCAACACCAGCATCTTTGTGGAGGGACTTCTGTAACCCAGAGCACAGGACCAAGCCTTGGGCACAGTATCCATGACAGTTCATGCAACTGATACCCAGAAGCTGTGCACACCCTGAATCACCCCAGAGGGCACGTCACCAGGCAAAGAGGAAGGAGATGATCAGAAACAGAAGATGGAACTGATTAAATGGTTTTAAATAAACCATAAATTTTACAACAGTATTAGATTCACAGGCAAGTGGAGAAGGTAGCACAGACCCCACAGACCCACACTCAATTTTCCCTTCTATGCACATCTCACATGAATGTGACACATTTTTCAAAATAACAAACTAAAATTGGTACAGTATCATTAAAGGCCACATGTTTTCAACTTGTTTTTAAACCCAACAAAAGGTCCTCCTTCTGCTCCAGGACCTCATCTGGATACCACGCCACACGTGATTGCCTGTCTCCTCAGGTGCCCCTCAGGTGTGACGGAGCCTCAGCTCTCCTCCTTTCTGATGACCCCAGTGGTTTTGAGGGTCAGGTGCTGGGGATGTCCATGAGGCTCTTTCAGGAATAGACAGGGGCCAGGGTTCGGGGAGGAAGATTGCAGAGGTAAAGTGCCATGACCTTCACGTGCTTCAAGGCTGGGATTCTCTGTGGGACTTCTCCCTGTGGATGCTGTCCTCATCACCTGGCTGAGGTGAGGCCACTCTTTTTGTTGTTAATTTTCCACTTTGGAAACAAGCCATGATGAGCAGCCCACACCACAAGAGTGGAGACCCATCTAACCTCCTGAGGAAGGAGTGTCCACCTGCATATTTCATTCCTGGCTTGGGAGATGTGTTGACTTTTCCATTTACTGATGTTTTAATTACTTATTAATCTCAGTATGGAATTACGTGTATTTATTTTATATTTCAGATAGTAATTCAGAGTGTCCTCCTTATTCTGCTGTCCATGTGTCTCACCCAGTCCTTCAGGGTGTCTTTCTGTTGGCTCCTGTCTTTTGCTGGCATGCCGCCATCTTGGTTCCTTTCTGGAACTGCAGAATGTCCACACCTGATCTCAGTCCTGTTGAGTTGCTATAAGAAAACACCCCAAACTGAGAGACCAATAAGCAACAGAGGTAAAGCATTTCTCACAGTTATGGAGGCTGAAAATACAAGATCAAGTCACCTATAGATTGCCTGGTGAGGGTCACTTCTTGGGTCACAGATGTCCTCACAGGTGTCGTGCTGAGGGTCTGGTACAAGGGCACTAATCCCACCCATTAGGCTCACCCTCCAGACTCTCATCCCAGAGTCAGAGTTCCCACCTCCTAGCGCCATCACCATGGAAATTAATATTTCTGTATATAAATTGTGGGGATGTAGAGAATGCTGGACATGGGAACTTTGACTTGGTGACAGTGGAAACAGGAACAAGTCAGGAGACACAACAACGTAGAGGGTCAGGTTTGATTAGGGCTTCTGCTGGGAGAAGGGAGTCACAGCTCTGAGCAGGGTGCCAGGCTACTCCCCAACAAAGGGACAGTTAGTGCTCTTCATGCTCATTGTTTGCAAGGGAGGGGACAGAGTTTTGGGAACGTTAACTGTCCTTAGGTACATTTTAATGGTGTGTTGTTGTGCTATATTTTTTCCCCACAAGGTCACTTTCACTTTGAGGAAGATATGGTCAGCTGGTCCTCCTGGAGCCAAGTGTTGGTTTCTTAATTTCGGGGCCACATTCTGTCTAACCGTCCATCTTGTGATGGGGATGTGGTGCTGTGAGTTAAGGCCCAGAGTGCGTTTGCCATTGTTCCCAGGGTGGTCTCTAGCTGTCTCACAAATGTGCAGACCACAGGCTGTGCTGTGTTTCCTGCCCAGTCCTGGACTCATTCATCCTCCCAAGGTCCCTGATCCCTGATGCTCAGTGGGGGCACTGCTGTTGAATGTGCTCAGGGTGTGGCTGCTTCCCTGCCAGCCAGGAGAGGACAGATGATAGCAAGAGGGTCCCTGGCCCTTAGAGGAAGAGGGACCCTAGGAAACTAATTTGAACTAGAGCCTGCTGTGGGGTGCCCTTCAGTGATGCAAGCAGCCCTCTGCACTCTGAGGGGTGGGGGGTAGTAGGAAGATCAGGTCTGAAGCCATCCTGGGTGATTTGTTGAGACTCTGTCCAGAAATAAATTGTAATGAAGGGGCTGGGGCACAGCTCAGTGGTAGACGCTGACCCAGCATGCTGAAGGCCCAGGGTTTGTCCCCAGTACTGCACAAAAGCCTACCTCCTTCATTGGGTGCACATGAGTTTCAGTTGTGTCTTCTTGGACAGTGGCACCTTGTCACTCTAACTCCCTTATCTCCAATGACCTTCCCTGATGCCAATTCTGCTTTGTCTGAAACTTGTGGAGGCCAACTTTACAGGTGACTGAGTTATACTCCCTGGCTGGGTGCTGAGGCTCTCAGTCGCAGAAATGTGGAACCCTTCTTGGGTGTGAGGGTCAGTGTCTCGTGCATGGGTGTGTCTTGCTACAGCCCCATGGGTGAAGCTATGCTCACCTGTTCCTTTGTAATATAACCCCTTGCTCTATTTAGGATAGAATCTTCCATGGAAGTGCCTTGTGTGTGTCCTCTTCATTTACTGTGCCTTTGGGTGTGGCCTACCCAGGTGTCAGTCAACCTGCTGACAGTGGACATCATGAAACCTGACCCCTTGCCTCATTTGAATAGCTTCTCCTCAATAAAAGGGGTCAGCGCATGCTCTCGCTGTCTCTCTTTCTGCAGACCCTTAAGGTCAGAGGAGCCGTCACAGCGACCCCAAAGAAAAAGGTGTTTGTGTCTCTTGTGTGGTTATTTCATGCAGCCCAGTTAGCCCAGTTTAACTGGAGTGACCCCTGAGCCTTTTAGTTGCGAGAACGGAAAACCGACAGAAACTGACACAAGTAGGCCAGGGCTTTGTCTTGTTCTCTTCTTCTTCTGTTAGTGTTAACACATGTCTCTCTGTGTGCATCTCTGTATTTAAAGCGGGTTACTTGTGGCGAGTGTGAAGTTGGGTCTTATTTTTAGTTCATCTGCTCTGATGATCTCCGTGATTTAATTAGTACATTCAGACCTTTCACTTTTACTTTGATAGAGTTGGATGAGAGCTCACCACCCCGTACCTCTGTTCAATGCATTGCATTCTCATTTTTTTCTTTTTTGCCTTTTTTTCTGGTTTTAACTTCACATTTAAACATTTCCTTTTGTTTCCTCTTGATTGTACTTCTTTGTAAAGTGTGTTTATAAAACACACTTCAATCCAAGTCCACTGTCAAGGTAGACTTGCCAGTTCAAGGTGGGCAGGTGTCTTGGGAAGAGTATTCCTGATTCTTCCTCCCACACCTGGTGAATGTGGCTGGACTTCCTTTCCTTATCTCCGTGCTGCAAGCACCCATTGTTTGTTGCCTTACTGTATGGAATAAAACAAGCAGCTAGACTTTAAGCCTATTAATGAGAGCCATATAAGGCTCGCTGTCTGGCCCTCCTGGGGGCTCCTTCTCCTGTGGCTCCCTCCACCTGAGCAAAGCCTGCTAGCATATCCTGCAGGGGACTTGGGAAACAGGCTGATGCCTTTGGGTTTCTGTTGGGCTGGGAACATCTTAATTTCCCCTCCACTCCTGCAGAGCCTTTCACTGGACATGGGATTCCACAGGGTGAGTTTTACTTTCAACCCTTTAAACATTATGTGTCATTCTCTTCCTTGAGCAGATCTGTCCTGCTTCACCAACCTGACCTGAGGGGCCAGGGAAGAACCTCGGGCAAGAGGTCAGAGACCTTCAGTTCTCTGGTGGGCCTGAAAAGGGGTGCTGACTTTTAGTTCACCCAGTTTTGTTTCATTAAGCACAGGAGCGACAACTTCCAAGCTCTCTTCAGGTTGGAGCTGGAATCACAAGTCCCCTTCTATTACTTTTTACAAGAAATCCTTAAAATCTAAACATCACCTGAAAGCGGCTAGGGCACAGCTGCTGTCTAGCAGAGGGAATCGCAGGTTCCTGATCTGCAGAGTGTGCACCAGAGACCCCTCCTGCCGGGAAAATGGGAAGGGCAAGACCCGCCCCTGTGCAGCACTTGAGGGCTCTGTTCTTTCTTGGGCAAGACTGAATTCTCTGCAAGCACAATGTCCTGGCAGTGCCTGCTGCTCTAAGGTCAGGCTGGTGAGGCAGGAGGATGTGTTCTAAGAAGTTTCAGGCCAGGGAAAGGCAGGCAGCTGGAAACCCTGACCGAGTCGTGTTTACCTAATGAGAGAGTTCTCCTTCTCAGGTGACCGCAAGTGGAGGTCTGGTGTTGGTGCAAACTGCAGCCGGACTCTTCATTTCTGCTCTGGGGTTTTGCATGTTTCTGCTCTGATGCCTGCAGGTTCATTCCCCTCAGGCCTTGGGAGAAGGCTCCCAAGTACAGTCAGAGCTACATGGCTTCTGTGTCTGGGTCAGCACTTGCAAAGACCAGGAGGTGACCCAGAACCTCCCACGCTCTGTGGGCCGGACTTCCTCCTGCTTAGGTCAGCTCAGGTCTGGACCTCACATTACTACCTCAGCCTCAGCTGAGCAACAGAAGGCCCTACATGGATAAGGCTCTGACTCTTGAGCTGGGGGTGGAGTTAGCATCCCTAAAAACCTTGGCTCTGTGGGCAAGAGCAGGACACTTGGAAAAAATCAGAGCTGCCCTAATAAGAAATGGGGCTCACAGAGAGAGGACGGACACCCCGTGGTTTCCATGGAGTTCACAGGCCTGACCGGGACTGGACTCCCAGACAGGCCTCCTGGCTGGGATGAAGGAGCTGCTTCAGCAACCCCTGTTTTGCCTACAGCCCCTCCTCTCCTGTCTCCATTCCTCCTACTCCATCTGTCCACTCTGTGTTCACTCTAGTCCAGGCTGCAGAGGCCACTGCCATCTGCCATAGCCCCTGGGGGTTAAGTAGCATGTACAGAGCTAGGGGGTAATGGAGAGTATGTATGGGATGCAGGGCATTACACTCATTCCCACTGAGCTCACAGTGTGAGATGAACAACTGTGTGTAAGAGCTTGGGGTCTGGGTTGAAATTCTATTACCCACTAGCTCTGTGTGCACAGGCAGGCTGCTTGACCTCTCTGAGTCTCAGTTTTCCCATTTGCAACCTCTCTAAGGTCATGCCACAGTGAGGGTTCCAGGCCCAGGAACACAGCAGGTGCCTAGTTATTGTCAGTGACTGTGGCTCCTGATGGCCACATGTGCTAATGACAGCTGGAAGATCCAAGTCTTTATCCCATCTCCATGACTTTGGGCCAGTAGGCGGGACAGAGGCCAGGAGGTTTGGTTGCAGAAAGGAGGGTCCAGGATAAGAAAGAAACCTTCTCTATACATCACAGAAGGGGTAGAAGGCAGAGGGTCAGCCATCTGTTAACACTGGCCAGGGTGCAAACCTCAGCAGAGGCTGACAGGATAGTCTGTGTGTAGATGGTAATTCTCCCAGGATGATCAAATCATGAACCCTAGACAGATATAAAACCAACACACCATTTAACTCAGATGCTACCATATGAGGAACCCAATGGTAAGCAGTTCAAAGAAGTCAAAAAACAACTTTTATAGGAAGAGAAGTTCTGTTGAATTGAATTTGCAAATAGATATGAAACCATCTCTGTCCATGGGGAAAAGAAGTTAATGGAATCGCCTCCAGAACTAATTTATTTTCTTATCTACTAAAAAAAAGAAAAGAAAAGAAAAACAGCTTTGCATGGTTATCAGTTATGTCTGGTTTGCAGATTAAACAATAGCTCAGGGGCAATGGTGCCCCAGGATGGGACCACCAGGAGGGTGCCTCAGTTAGCAAACTGAGGCAGAGGGGCCAATCCTGCCTCTCAGGTTTTCCAGATAAAGATTGATTGGCATGCAGCTGTGCTCATTTGCTGACTCATTGTCTTGTACTGCTTTGACATACAACGCAGAGTTACTTGGGAGACCAGAGACCCATACTCTGCAAAGCCTCTGGGTCATCTGCTGGTCCTGTGGAAATATGAGCCCTGCTGCTATCAACAGAGCAGGACTCCCACTCACAAAGGTTGCTTCCTATAAATGAGAGAGGGGATTCTTATAAGGAAAAGAGGAAGCCACATGAAGTGCTGGTGGAGTCCTTCCTCTGAGATGACCACATGCGATCTGACCACTCCTGGTATGACTCATCTTCTGGAGCAGCTGGTCTTTCCTGGAAATATCAGACATGCAGGTTGAAAGTGGCCCCAGGGACTTGGATGCAGGATGGACAGCAGGCCTGGGGCTATCAGGCTGGACCCTACAGGAAGAAGGCTTGCAGCTCTGGCATTGGCCATAGGCTATCATTAAGTGAGTGCAGGCAGGGAAATGGGCTGTCAGTCTATGATGGAGGCTGCCTGTGAGCCCATCTGGATGTGCTCCTGCTCTGCTGTCTCCTCCTCCCGGGGACTTCAGAGCTGCCAATTCCCAACAAGGACTCACTCTGTTCTTTGTGTGGATATTGTCAGAATGTCGGATGTCGCTATGTCCGAGTAAAATGAGATACATTTGAACTTGAGAAAGACAACACAGTGAGAACCTTTCAAAGGTAACCTTGCCGCCATAGTAACTGTACCCATTGTTTCTCGACTATACAGTTAAATACAATTAAAATGGCCCATTTGTGTTTTATACCTAATAAAAGGCATTTATCATGCTTTACTGGTGCATTGTATTTACACAAAATATGAGGTTCTTTGTGACATATTGACTCATGCTTGTGATAGAATTTCCTCCATTTCATTCCTCAGTTTCCCCCCTTTTCCTCCCCCTTCCTCCTCCTGGTCACCTTCCCTTACCTTATTTATCACCCTCCTATTTAGTCATTTTAAAATTGGTGCTGTGTGATCATAAATAGTGGGACTCACTCTGCTGCTCTCTTAAATATGTGCAGCTTAATTTGGCCTATTTCATTCTCCAAACCTCCTCTTCCTCCCACTTCTCCCTCCTGCTTGATGCCTTTCCTCTACTCTATTGGTCTTCCTACTTTTTAAATGAGATCCCTTTTGAAATTCTTATTTTCTCTCTAAAGAGAAAACATTCTAGCCTTGACTTTGAGTCTGGCTTCTTTCACTTAGCACAATGCTCTCCAGCTCCATCCATTTACCCAGTGCTGTCATTTCATGCTTCCTGAGTACAACTCCACTGTGTGCACATACCATGTTTTCTTAATCCAGTCATCTGTTTACAGTCCCCTGAGCTGGCTCCCTAACTTGGCTCTTGTGAACTGCGTGGCTGTAAGCATTGGGCTGCAGGTATCACTGCAGTATGCTGAGTTTGGTTCTTCTAGATAAACAGCTGGGTCACAGGGGAGCTCCAGTCCCAGTCCTTTGAGGACTCTCATGCTGATTTTCATAGTTGGTCTAATTTGCAGTCCTACCCACAGTAAATAAGTGTTTCTTTCTCCCCACATTCTTGCCAACATTTATTATTTATGCTCTTGATGCTTGCCATTTTAATTGAGGTGAGATGAAATCTTAATGTAATTTTGATTTGCTCTGTCCAGATTGCTAGAGATGTTGGCCGTTTTTCATGGATTGTTGGCTATTGGAATTTCTTCTTTTGAGAAATGTCTGTTCAGTTCATTTGCCTGCTTATTGGTTAAGTTATCTTTTTTCTTAATGTTAATTTTCTTAATTCTTTATATATTTTGCATATTAATTCTTTGTTAGAAGGGTAGCTAGCAAAGATTTTCTCCCAAACTTCAGGTTCTTTCTTCACACTCTGATTCATTTCCTTTGTTTTGCATAAACTTTTTCATTTGATGCCAAACCCTTTAATTCTTGGTTTTATTTCTTGAGATTTAAAGGGTTTTTTTGTTTGTTTGTTTGTTTTAAGGAAGTCACTGCCTGTGCTAATATATTGGAGGGCTGACCTGATGATGTCTTTTAGTACTTCTAGCTTTTCTGGAACAGTTCCTAGAAATTTCATTCCCTTTGAGTTGACTTTTGTGCAGGGTGAGAGGTAGGGATCTGGCTTCATTTTATATATGGATTTCCATTTTCCTAGCACCATTTGTTGAAAAGCCTGCTTCTGTACCACCTTGTGTTTTTTGGCACCTATGTCAAAGATAAGATGACTGTAAAGGTGTGGATTCATTTCTGTCTTCTATCCCACTGGTCCTCACATTTGCTTGTATTTTATACCAGTACCATCCTGGTTTGTTACTATCACTCTGGAGTATAGTCATTCCTCTAGCCTTATTCTTATTGCTCAGAATTTCTTTGGCTCTTCTGGATCTTTTATTCTTCCTTATAGATTTCAGGATTGTCTTTTTTTTTTCTAGTTCTGTACCACAATAAAACTCAAAAGGGTTTTTAAAAAGAAATAGAATGTCCTTCAGTCCTGATGCGGAAGTGGTGTTATTATTTCAGTGATAAATACAGTCTGGCTGAGTTATAGACTCTACCCTCAGCCCTGTGAACAACAATGCTTTCCAAAATATCTTCCATTACTTAGAAAATATTGGGAAAAAAATCAAATTTCTGAGATGCTGTATTTAGGAGATGTCTGATATAGTTATTTAAACTACTCTTTTGAAAAGTATAGGAACTAATGAAATGCCATATTTAAAGGGGAAAGCAGAGTTGAGAGATTTGCTGTGTTAGTGTGGGTGATGAGAGCAGGGTTGTGTTAATGGCAGGTGATGGCCCCTCCTGCAGAGGATGCACCTTCTCCCCTGGGCTGGAGCTGACAAAGTAATCAAGTCTCACCCGCTCTCCCCCCCCACACACACTAAAGCTCCGTCTCTGACACTGTGGGGCTACATCTTCATCCATTTTCCCTTGTCAGCCCTCAAAGTCTCCTTCCTCTGGGGAACTGATTCCTTCATAGAACTTGGCCAATTATTCTTATTTCACTGAATTGGGGACCTTTGGAAACCCACGAGGGCTTTACCTTAGTAGGATAAGTGGTTCTGGGCATCACATCCTGCAGCCCCTGGGCACAGCTGGCTCCCCGATGCAAGCAGCTCAGTGAGCTCTGCAAACCTGCCCCCATCACTGGTGGCAGCTGCAAGACAACTTATTTAGCAATGATCAAATTAGGGAAGACTGTGTTTGCTCCTGTATTCAGATCCAAACGGATCTTTCTAGACTGTGACAGTCTATACTGGGGAAGGAAACATGTTGTCAAAATCTAAATATCACATTTCTTTGGCCCCTACATTGCCATTGTTCCTAATGCTTGAAGTGGGGAAAAAAATGACATTGATTGTTCAAAAGCTTAAGGATGTGAACATGTGCCAACAGTTTGTGCTTTGAAATAAAGATTGTTGGCAAGTGTTTTCTTCCTTTTTCCCCACTAATAACAGCTGTGGAAATGAGTGTGAGGCTAGTCTTATGAAGAGATCAATGTCTTTTTCATCTTTTGGTTTGCTTTATATTTTAAGAAGGCAAAGTATAGGCTATTCCTGTGAAACCATATAGTTAGAAACTTGATAATTAACCTTGAGTAGAATGTGTGGGTTAATCATAAATACAGATTCTTAAATGCTCAAGGTAACAGAAATGGTGAGCCATCTTCTAAAGAGGGAAGCATGAACTAGTCTATTAGCTGATGTCTATGGAGAGCTGCAAACATGGATGTCTTCAAAATAAAGCATCTCATTGATCACCAGTGAAAGCCACATGTAATAAAAGAAGCAATGAGGTCAAAATATGGTGAAGCACAGCTGGGCAACAACCTTGGACACCTCCACACCCAGAAAGGGAGCTGTGAAAGAACAGGGAGTGGGTGACTGAGTGAAGGCTCTAAACTCAATACTGGACAGCTTGGACCTGGAGGAACCTGGAGTGTGCTTACCAGAGCAAGAAAATAAGGACTGAATTCCTTGAACCCAACTTTTGCCTAGGATGGGATCAGAGGGAGGGGTGACAGGGAGAGAAAGAGGGAGAAAAGAAGCCCATAAGCCCACTTCCTCAAACCAGCAGGAAAGAGAAGCAGAACAATTTAAAACTGGATGGGAGCAGCAAAGACAATGAGAGAGATCAAGCAGCTTAACCCAAATTATGGGCAGAGGGATGTGCTGGGCAGGGCAGCCATCTTGTCAAACTTACATCCACACTGCTTCCCCCCCACTTCAGAGAGCAACAGATAGAAGCAGAGGAAATGCCTCCAAAATGGGTTGTCTCAGTGATCCATCCAGAAGGAACTCACTGACAGGAGTAAACATCAAGGATGAATAAACAACATGGATCAGAAGAGAAACTTGTTTGGACTTGTTTGGACTTGTTTGGACTTTGCAGTAACTCAGTGACTTTTTAGTGCTGGTCACAAGATGACCAGAGAGTGTGTCTATGTTAGATAAGTGGATGATATAACCTTTTTGAGTGTGGATGATGTAACCTTCTAAGTTGTGGTCATAGGATGATAAAGTAGTCAGGCAGTATGCTTATGTTAGATAAGTTAGGTATGAACAACTTGTAAAGTATATAAGCGCGGGGGAAACTCCATGTATTTGCTCACAACTAACTCTCGTCGCCTGAGAGTAAGATCGTGCAGTTGTGTGCCAGCCACCTCGTGTATTGCTTTGTGTGGTGTGCGAATAAACCAGCATTTCAAAAGGCAATCGAGTTCGTGCTTGGTGTTCGCGTACGTCGCGGTCCGGGGTCCAGTGCAGATATCCGGAAGGGAACTCCTGGTAACCAGACAAGGCTGAGAAGCTGCTCGTGACACTCACAGAGGGAGCCATCCTAGTTAAAAGACAAGGAAACAGCCAGACTACAATACCTGTGCCTTGGGCTGCCACAAACACACTCTGAAATACACATGGCAGAGCCCATGTTGGATCTGATGACCATGAATATGTGAAGCTTTTCTTCAGAAGGCACAAGACTGCATCCCCTAGTTGCGTAACCTGGCTGATAAGTCATAGACAAGTAGAGACCATCTCCTTTCCCCTGCAGAAAGCTGGTGGGCACCTTGACATACCAAAGGTCAGTAGGGACCTCCTGGAATTCTATCAGAGGTGAACTGGGCTGGTCAATCTACCTACACCCAGGGAAACTTGGAGGTAAAGCCAGGAGGTGGTGGACACCTTCTCAACATCCCAAATCCTGATGAAATCCAAATCAGGAAGACTCAATAAGAAATCTCCTCTCCTCAGTATGGAATAGCATAAATGCCTCTAATGTCAATTTTGATCTTACAGACATTACTTTTCACATTGACTGAGGAACTGTCACTTAATATTCAATATTGAAGTCCTCAACCCATTGGAATCTACTTCTTCTTATGTTTTAAAGCATTAACTTGAATTGTTCTTTCTATATGTGTGTTTTCTATCTCAGGTTCCTTCATCTTTTTCCTCTTGGGTTACCTACTCTTGTCTCAAATCCCAATCCTCCATTTGTTTTTCTTCTTTTTATCTTAACTCGTTTTGTATATTTTCTCTCTCTTTTTTTTTTGGCCATTGTTTTCTTCTTCTCTTTTCAATGCCCATATAGGGTAATGGTAATTTTACCACCAGTAGTAGTAACTAATTTCCCAACAGATTCAAGGACATTACTACAATTTTATACCCAAATTAGAGGAACTGTGGAGAACATTTTCAGTAAGTTTCTTCTCTAAGATTTATTAGCACATGGTTATGTTCTGAAGTGATTGTAGTTAATAGGGTTTAGCATCTTCTCTCAGAGTGGTGCTGATATTGGAAACAGCAGATGATACATGTGGAATGGGAGCATCAATACCTGGATACTCAACCATCCTGGGTCTCTTAACAGAAAGAATCTCACTGAACAGTGTCTGGCATAAAAGTAGATGAGGTGATCTCAGCAGATGGTTAGACACACAAGCAGTATGAAAAAAGAATTGAGAAAATAGCCAGGACCCTCAACAAATGATCCCATTAATACAATCATGGAGGAAATGTTGGAGAAAGAATCCTGAGAATTCTTAGTTAAGATGTCCAATGAACTTAAAGAAGACATTAAGAATGAACTAACAGGGGCTGGGGATGTGGCTCAAGCGGTAGCACGCTCGCCTAGCATGAGTGCGGCCCGGGTTCAATCCTCAGCACCACATACAAACAAAGATGTTGTGCCCGCTGAAAACTAAAAAATAAATATTAAAAAAATTCTCTCTCTCTCTCTCTCTCTCTCTCTCTCTCTCTCTCTCTCTCTCTCTGTCGTGACCCCTCGCCAGCCAGGGAAACACGACACAGGATTCTTCTTTCAACAGTTTATTCAGGCCTTGAGTCATGTATCATCTTCTAGCACCCGCACCTGACACACCCAAGCACAGCATAATAAAGCCCCCCGCATCCCAATCCTAAGCCGCCACGTGGATCTCTCTCATAGGGTGGTAAGGGATTGCGCGCCAACTTTCCATAAAAGGAGTTGTTTACCACAGGCCACAGTGGAAGCCGGCGCCATCTTCTAATGGCGGCCACGATCTATAACAATGGCTTACCACAGTTCCCCCTTCTATTTTATATAACAATGCAGGCGAAAGTAGAGGTCCTATCCCACTGTGCAGAAGTGGCTGCAATGTATGGTCCAGTCCTAAGGAGGCGCCTTCCCTAGACCTGATCCCATATCAGCCGACACCTTTTTTCGTAGGGCGGGGTGTGGACGTCAAACCCGCATGCAATAGGACATGCTTTCCTTGAGGTCCGTTGAGGGATCACTCAAGTGCAGTGCTTTGCCTCGCATCCTGCATCGTGACGACGGCGAGAAGTAGGATAACACAGGTAGCCTGGTAATAATGACAAAATTTAAGTTGGCAACACAATCCCTAAGCCCCAGAGGAAGGTGAAGAGTCTGTAGCCGAGAAGAAAGACCAGTCCTGAAACCCATCTGCGTGCAATGGTAACAAGACCTACAGAGTGCAAGGGCTATTCAGCACTGGGAGAGAATAAGGAAGAGGACATGCCAATCCCAGTGCAATGTGAAACTAACTTGGGGTGCAATGGCCCTGCCCAGAAAATCACTGTTTAAGATGTGCAAGCCAGATTTGTGGAGAAATGCCATTTTCTAAGGCCGCAAGAGCCTGTACAATCATAGCCTTTTCTTGTGCATGGCGAATTTTAAGGCGACAGAGAAGCCACAAACAAAGTACAACACCGAAGCAACACATTGCCCCAAAAATGCCCACTCCCACCCATTCCTTAAAGAAGGAAAAGGCAGAGGATAGCCAACTGGTGAATTGACCCAAAGTCACTGGTTAGACACGGGTGCTATTCAAAACAGCAATCTGAGTTAGTTGAGACTGGATCAAGTTTTCTGCTTCCACGGACCAGGTTCCGGATAGATACTCCCCGATGATGCGGGAGGCATTTCTGGAATCATTAAATCTGACAGAGGTTATACATAAATGCACACGTTGATTGACACAACCCAAATGTACTAGATCAGACAACTCCTCAACTTGAGCTTGAAGCAGATCTATCCTTTGATTAGCAGCCAAAATCCCAGATAAAATGTGTTGATTAATTCTACTTTGAGATTCAAGTATAGTGGATGTTTGTTGAATAACCTGATTAATAGTGGCAGCAGTTTGTACCTGGCTGGCCATGGCTACTCCAGCTGTAACTGCTGCAACAGCAGATACCGCCACAGCTGTCACTATAGCTGCCGTAATTCCAAAATCTCTACGGGCTCTAATCAGTTCAACAATAGGAAAAGTCTCTGGATCTGCAGTAACCGGAATCGGGACAAAGGTCGGAACTTTCATAACCACTGCCGTAGTCCAGGAGCCATTCCAACACTCAGACAAATAACAGGTAGTATTAGAACAATTAAGCATCCCCTGTGATGTATCATTAGCCAAAATAAACAGGAACGGAGATTGGAGACAGACTGCTGCGGAGGGTAATGTAGCATTAGATAATTGTGAATTATTTGCAGAAATTTTAAGCCTCCTACCTCGCTCCGAGTCTTGGGTAATGCCAGAAACATTAAACAGCCAACTTTGGACTCCTCGTAATTGAGCCAAAGCGGAAATATCAGCTGTGGCTCCCTTTTCATTGGAAATCAACCATTGAAACCAAGACCAACCTGCTCCTATAGAGGAATTATTGTTGGAAGAATTATACAAGTATCTTTTAAGAGAGGAGGAAAGAGAGAAACCTTTAGCGACCTGATGTTTCTCCCAAGAATGATCTTGGCAAGGCGTGAATGTTGGGGGGAAGCCACACTCAGGAGTGCAATAAGGAGAAGCCTTAAAATGAGTGGCATTAGAGGTCTGATTAGAAGGAGACAACAGAATTAACACCTGGGAAGTAATGGCCAGAGTGGTAATATTAAGCTCAGAAGTATTTGTCAAGCTTCCTGAGCCCTGGGTTTTCCCTGAGCTAATTTGTAGGAGCGCTGCACACAAAACTCCCTGCGAGATCCGACTGTACTGCAATGGGTCCTCCCAGTTAGTCAAGTTCTTAAGTTTTAAATGGATGCAATCACCCTTGGAAAAACTGAAGCAAAAAACTCCTGTGAGATTGATGCTGGAGAGATTGAAGGACCGATCTTGGTCCCCTCTAGGGGAAACACAAGGAGCAGACATCTCACATGAAGTAGAAAAAAGAGTGGGGAGAACACTAGAATTGCTATGAACCGGCATCGGCATTGGCCACGTTCGAGCTACCGCCCACCACTGCATTAATGTCCCCTGTACCATCGATATCAGCATTAAAACCAGGACATTCAGTAGAAGGATGGTCCTCATCATGAGACTGTTGCAGCGCCTCCTGTTGTTGGTTGATTGATGTTGGGACTCTTCTTGTCAGGCGTTCTGGAACCCACACCGGCTCCGTCCGGTCCTGTGGGAAAACACAGACGGAACCTCTTGCCCATGCCAGCACGGGATCAGGCCCATACCATTGTCCAGAAAGTACATCTTTCCACTTAACGTGCCCAAAGTTCGGGGCAGAGGGCGAACAGTGCCTAGTCGCAGCAGAGCGCCCTTGGATGTCCAAATTCAAGAAATTAATAGTAAATAGAGCCAGGGAGAGGCGCTCTTTCAGGGTGTGGCCTAAGCCAATTCCCCCTTTTTGTTTTATTAACATCTCTTTTAGAGTCTTATGAGCACGCTCTACAATACCCTGACCTTGTGGATTGTAAGGTAAACCATGGACAAGCTGGATACCCATCTGGCTGCAAAAGGAAGAAAATTGTCGTCCAGTATACGCTGGACCATTGTCCATTTTAATGGTCTGTGGTAAGCCCCATGCTGCCCAGGCTTCCAAGCAATGCGTGATAACATTTCCAGCCTTTTCACCAGACAAAGCAGAAGCATGGATAATGCCAGAACAAGTATCCACAGACACATGGACATACTTAAGCTTGCCAAAGTCAGGGATATGAGTCACATCCATTTACCATATTGTTAAAGACCACAAACCACGAGGATTTACGCCCACAGAAGGAGGATGATGCAAAATGACACAATTAGGGCAATCCAAGACAATCTGGCGAGCATCAGCACGGGAGATAGTAAAGCGCTTTTGAAGTGCTCATGCATTAACATGAAATTTACTGTGAAAGTTTCTAGCTTGGTCTAAGGAGGAAACGAGGAACATCCAAGAAGGACGAGTAGCAAGGTCAGCTTGGGCATTGCCAGCAGAAAGAGCACCCGGTAAACCTGTGTGAGCTCGAATATGTAAAGGGTAAAAACAGGCGGAGCGATTCCGAATCAGTGTTTGAAGATGGAGAAAAAGGGAAGACATTACTCCTGAAGTGTGCATGGGACCCACAGCTTCCAACACCTTTAAAGCTTGAACTACATAAATAGAATCTGAGATTAAGTTAAAAGGAAACGGACATTGTTCAAAGACTTTTATGACAATTTGTAACTCCACCCATTGTGGATTGCCAGGAGCAAACTGATGTTGGATAGGAGGTTGATCATTTACCACATAGGCTCCAATACCAGTTTTGGATCCATCTGTAAAGATATTTGCAGCTCCTGGGATAGGCGTAGAAGAAGTGATTTTAGGAAAAATGATAGGATGTTCCTTAACAAATGTTATAAGAGGATGTGAAGGATAGTGATTATCTATCTCTCCTGGAAAAGAGCATCACAATATAGCCCAATTATCCAGGTTAGCACACAAAGCTTGAATTTGTTGACACGTATAAGGGACAATCACAGACGTTGGAGGAAAACCAAAAAATTGTATGCTTTGTTGTATCCCTAACATAGCTAAGGAAGCAACTGCATCAGGATAATACTCAAGAGATTTTGCAGGGGATATACGTGGATGTATCCACAATAAAGGACCATCTTGCCACAAAACTCCAGTGGGTTGCCGTACAGTGGCGAGCACACATAATTGAAGAGGCTTATCCTCTTGATGCCTGCAAAGGCTAGCATGTTGTATAGCCTCCTCCACTTTCAGCAGCGCTGACCTTGCTTCCTCAGTAAGATGCCGAGGGGAAGAAAGGTCTGAATCACCTTTAAGAATTTCATACAAGGGTTTTAATTCAGCATTGGGAATATGTAAATAACCCCTAACCCAATTTATGTCACCCAATAGTTTTTGGAAATCATTCAAGGTACGTAAATTATCAGTCCTGAGAGTCACCTTTTGGGGTGTAATAGTTTTACAAGAGATACTAGCACCAAGATAATCAATAGAACCTCCTGTTTGTACTTCATCACGTGAAATAAACAAGCCCTTTGATTGCAATAAATGTACCAAATCAGTGTAAGCTGCTTCCAACATATATTTGGTTTTGGCTGCCAGCAATATATCATCCATATAATGTATACACTTTAACAATGGATACTTTTGTCTGAGTGGAACAATGGTCGCTCCTACAAACATTTGACACATTGTAGGACTATTGGCCATGCCTTGAGGCAAAACCACCCATTCAAACCTTTGATCAGGTTCCTCATGATTACATGAAGGCAGAGTAAAAGCAAAACGTTCGGAGTCCTGAGGATGCAATGGAATGGAAAAGAAACAATCTTTAATGTCTATACATATCACTGGCCAATTTTTTGGAATTGTTGAAAGCAAAGGCAAACCTCTCTGAATGGGTCCCATGAGCTGCATTTGAGCATTAATGGCCCATAGATCATGTAACAACCGCCATTTTCCAGACTTCTTTTTAATAATAAATATGGGTGTATTCCATGGAGAAGTGGAGGGCTTTATATGTCCCAACTTTAATTGTTCTTGTACTAAAGCACAAGCTGCAGTCAATTTTTCAGAGGAGAGTGGCCACTGAGGAACCCACACCGGCTCCCCTGTATTCCAGGTAATGGGCACCTGATCCTCAGCGGCCCCTAAGAAAAACCCAGCCCATGTCTATTAAGTTTTTGTTGAGGTTCTAAGTGATGTCTACATCCCTGAAAATTTTTTCCTAATCCAAGACCTGGTCTATATCCCATGTCCTGCATTATCTTTTGGGCAACTGTTGAATATTCATTACTAAGTTGAAACCCCATGTCCTTCATAAGATCACGTCCCCATAGAGAGATTGGGAGATCGAGCACATATGGTTGAAAAGTGCCAGAACGTCCTTCAGAATCTTTCCATGATAAATGCCTGCAGCTGACTTGTGGAGTTTGAGCGTATCCCAAACCTCTTAGTGATTGATCTGAGAGCTGCACCGGCCATCCCTTTGACCAGTCCTTTAAAGCAATTATGCTACGATCTGCTCCAGTATCTAGTAGCCCTAAAATTGCTTTTCCTTCTATAATTAGCTTTAAAATAGGACGGTCACTCATATCCAAGGACAAATAAACACAATTCCCTCCGGTGGCTCCAATCTCATCACTTGTCCGTAAAAAAGAATCTGCAGGAAAATGGGTATGTAAACTGGGTAAAACTAACAATTGAGCAATTCGATCCCCTGGGGAAATGGATACAATACCTTTCGGAGCTTCCACCATAACCTTTACTGCTCCCACCGTATCCGGATTAATAATCCCAGGGAAAATGTGAAGACCTTGTAGAACAGAGGAGGCACGCCCAATCAGCAAACCCACAGTGCCAGGTGGCAAAGGTCCTTTAAAGTCAGTCTCCACCAGTTGGACTCCCATTTTAGGTGTTAATACGAGTCTGGCGGCGGAGCAGATGTCCAGTCCCGCGGCACCTGCAGTGGCTCTCCGCGATTCTTGGGATGGCGCAGGGACGGCCAGGACTCGGTTTCCATTGTCCCATTTTCCATTGCCCCATATATTTGCGGGCCCTGGGGTCGGGGGCCCCCCCGGCCATTTTTTGACATGTTTCTATCTTTTAAAGGCTGACCATGTATATCTCTGACGGACCTACACTCATTAGCCCAATGCTTTCCCTTTTTACATCTGGGACATAAGCCCGGTTGACGGCTAACAGAGGTGGGCTCAATTTTGGATGTTCCCTTCTTGTTAGGACATTCTTGTTTAAAATGTCCTCCTTGACCGCACCCAAAACACTTTCCGGCAACAGGGCTGGATTTATGTGATAATTGAAGGACAACAGCAGCAAGGCCTGCATTAGTTAACGGCCCACCTATTTCTCTACAGACTTTCATCCAGGCCTCTATGCCTTTGTTTTTATAAGGAGTAATAGCTGCTTTACATTCTTTAGTACATTGTTCAAAGACAAATTGTTTAATCAAGGGCATTGCTCTATCAGGGTCACCAAAGATTTTTCCTGCGGCGTCCACCATCCTGGCAACAAAGTCTGAGAAAGGGTCTGTGGGGCCTTGTATAATTTTTGTCAAATTGCCAGACACTTCTCCTCTATTTGGGAGAGATTTCCATGCACGGATACAAATGTTATTAATCTGTTCATATACCTCAGGGGGGTATCCTGTTTGTTGATTAGCAAACCTGCCTTGTCCCAAAAGCATATCCTTATCCCAGGCAGGGCGTCCCGCTGCATGATTTTGGGCAGCTTGCTCTACTGCACCCTCTAGCATAAATGCTCTCCAATCCAAGTATTTCCCTGGGGAAACACAAGCGCGGACTAGACTAGCCCAATCTGAAGGAGTCATGCAAAATCTAGTAAGTCCCTCCACCTGAGTAAGGGTGAAAGCGGCATCCATGCCATAAGTGCGGACAGATTCTGCCAAGGTTTTAATTATCTTAAAGTCTAAAGGCTCATGATATCTTCCCCTGTTATTGTCCTGAAATACGGGGTATGCAAATCCCATATCTGTATTAACTGTCCTCCAAACTTGCGCATGAAAAGATCTCCCGGAACCTTGGCTCCCCCCCACATACGGGGGTGGGGCAACCGGCACCATATCTTCTTCTAGATATTCTACCTCCTCCTCCTCAGAGTTTTGTTGACCGATATTAGATCCCTTCCCCTTCTTACAGTAGGCCTGCGTGCCCTGTATCTCCTTTTTCTTCTTCTTCATTTTTATCTTGCGTAGTTGTTGTAGCAATATATCAAGGTCCTCAGAACTCTCTGAGTCGCTTGTGTTCTCAGGCGTTTTTAATTCGGTCAAGTCTGGGTAGAGCCTTCTCCTATTTTTATTTTCAGGCTCTTTTGCCTTCTCACTACTCTTACTCTTAATACTCTCTGCCACTTCACTATGTGATCCTTCAGATTTTTCCTCATGTAGTTGCTCAAGAACAGCTTGACCCTCACTCACAGCTTCTTGGCATTTACTATCTACTATACATCCTCTAACTAACTTCCAAAGTGGTATAACACCACCCTCTAAGGTGCCTTGCTCACGAGCGAAATCTAGATCTTTCCCTAATTTGTCCCAGCTAGGAATCGTAAGACTCCCTGAAAAAGCAAACCAAGGAGCCGCTATATCAGCTTCTCTCAAAAACATTTGCAAAGTACTCTGCTTTACCTTAAGTCCTTTTGAACGTAGCAACCCATCTAGGGCCAACAAAATTGGGCTTGAAGAGGTAGCGCCCATAATGTTTTCAGAGCTATAAAGAAAGTGAAAATACAAAAGCTCCACTCTCTCTTTCTTTACAGAGGAGCATCCCGCTATTAGCTTGCGGATTCCCACTTTACCTGGGAACTTACCGGTGCACCACCCTGACTGCTGAAAGTTCTGGATCCTGGGTTCGAGGAATATGGTTCCCCGTACGGGCCACCAATTGTCACGACCCCTCGCCACCCAGGGAAACACGACACAGGATTCTTCTTTCAACAGTTTATTCAGGCCTTGAGTCATGTATCATCTTCTAGCGCCCGCACCCGACACACCCAAGCACAGCATAATAAAGCCCCCCGCATCCCAATCCTAAGCCGCCACGTGGATCTCTCTCATAGGGTGGTAAGGGATTGCGTGCCAACTTTCCATAAAAGGAGTTGTTTACCACAGGCCACAGTGGAAGCTGGCACCATCTTCTAATGGCGGCCACGATCTATAACAATGGCTTACCACATCTCTCTCTCTCTCAAAAAAAAGAATGAACTAACAGAGAAAATACACAAAATAGAAGACAATTTTAATAAAGAGATAAAAATTCTGAAAAAGAACAAAACAGATAGACTGGAAATGAAAGACTAAATAAATCAAATTAAAAAATTTAGTTGAAAGCATCACCAAGAGATTAGATCACAGGGAACACAGATTCACAGGCATTGAAGACAAAGTACATAATCTTGAAAATAAACTCAAAATTAAAGAAAAGATTAAGAAACTATGACAGGATATTCATGAAACTGGGATAACATTAAGAGCCCAAATCTAAGAATCACCAGCACACATGAATGAACTGAAATACAAACTACAGGAATCCTCAACCTTGTCGATGAAATAATGTCAAAAAATTTTCAAACCTTAGGGTCAAAACGGAAATCTAAACACAAGAATCATTCAGAACCCCAAATAGGCAAGATCAAAAATATCCTCTCCAGGACACATTATAATTAAACTACCTAATATACAGAACAAGAATAGGATTTTAAAAGCCACAAGAGAAAACAGCAGGTTTCCTTTAGAGGTAAACCAATTAGGATTTATACTGACATTGAAGCACAGACCTTAAGAGCCAGGAGTACTTGGAATAATATATAACAAGTCCTGAAAATAAGAGATGCCAGCCAGATAGCTATTTTCAACAATCTATCCTGCAGAACTGAATATAAAACAAAAACCTCCATGATAAGCAGAAACTAAAAGAATCCATAACCACTAAGCCAGCACAGCAAAACATGATGAAATATTTCACAGAGAAGAAATTTAAAAATGTCGGAGATGCATGTAGACGACTCTCAGTAAAAGAATACTCAATTAGAGGAGAACTGAGTCTGAATTAAGTGTTAGAAATAAATCAAAATGGCAGAAATTAAAAAAAAAAAATCTCTCTGTAATAGCACTGAATATAAATGGTCTAAACTCTCCAATCAAAAGACATAGATTGGCAATATGGATGGAAAAAACAAGACCCAACCACATGTTGCTTCTAAGAGGCTCACCTTATAGACAAAGGCATCCATAGACTGAAGATAAAGAATAGGAAAAGACACATACAATACAAATGGAGACTGAAAGTAAGCAGGGGTAGTTGTACATATCAGACAAAGTAGACTTTAAGCCAAAATTAATCAGAAGATACAGAGAAAGTTAATTCACACTGATTAAGGGAAGTATAAACAATAAGATATAATGATTCTAAATATTTATGCCCCAAACATCAGTGTATCTATATACATAAACATACTTTACTCAGTATAAAGAATCAACTAGGCTCCAATACAGGTGTGGAGTCCTGCAGGGGCACTTGTATAAACAGAGCCAGGAGGACCTTAGAGCAGGGAAGAGTGAAGGATTCTCTGAAGTTCACAGAGTGACCCAATTGTCCATGTGGACCAAAGTATTTTCAGGAAGGGGATGACAGTGTAGGATTTGGACACAGCAGCCTGCTCTGCAGCCTTCCTAGGAAGTCTCTCTGGACACATCTCCATTGCTTCCCAAACCCTTTTATGCTAATGGACCCAGCTGGCTTCCACAATGGAGTCATCATCAACTCTGTCAATCATCCTTCTCCACAGCCACTTAAGTGCTAAAGCACTGATTGACACTGGCTACTCAGTCACCAGGCAGTGCCCAAAGCTGGACCAGAATTTGAACTTCAGGTTATGGGAGCCTAACAGCTCTGAAGGGAGTTTGAAGAACTGAATAGACTTTACAAACATTACAAAATGCAACTACAAATTGAATCAGCTGTTCATAGGGCCATTGTGCCACAGTCATTAAGGACAGGACCCTCATCCACTGTCCTAATGCATTAATTGTTAAATGTGATTTCTAAAGGGCTGTTGATTTGGACTCTGATCCGGCACTGGCACCAACAGAACAGACCAATTTTGCATTTAACCATGGTAACTGAGCTTTGTTTAGTTGCAGGAGCCCTGCAACCAGTTTGCTAATTAAATTGTGACCAACTGACTGGTTGACTGACTAAGCAGGACCAATTAAGTTGTTTCTAAGCTTCACCTATTTTTCCATTGATGCTGTCTCTTGATGCTATTGGCCAGAGATCTCAGACCCTCTTTGGGGAATGTCAGATTTGTGAATCATGTTTTTCTATGTTTTTTTTTTTTTTTTTTTTTTTTTTGCTTGTTTTTATTTGTTCAAGCACACTATACTAAACTCAATTGTTCTCAGGAATTTCACTCTTAAGAGCTTTGGCACAGTGGGCAGGCTTGGAAGCAGAGCTGCACTGACCCCAGTGCACTGGGTAGACAGGCATAGATCCCTGTGGAGCTGGTCATGCTCACTGTTTTCTGTGACCAGTGGTGACCCTGGGTAAGCTCTCTTTTTCAGATCCAAAGTTCCATGGATCTGTTTTTGAGCTGAATCTATTTCAGCATTTTTTTAAATCATATTGGATTGGAATTCAAGAAACAGAACTGGGTTCTGAAAGTAAGTTTCAGGAGTCTGACGGAGTCAGAGAAAAACTCCTGAGTTAGCAAGTAGGCCAGGTTCCAGGAGGACAGGGACTATGGTCCAGCAGGACCCAGTGTCCACAATGCTACCTCTAAAATCCTTTAGGTTTGGTTTGTGCTATGAGTGAGCCTGCCCCTTTGAAGTTGTGCCCAGGGCCATTTTGTGCCAAGAGAGTGCATGGACCTTTCCGGGGTTTGTCATGGTTGCTTGCATCAGACAGAATCTAGATTAGAGCCAGGGTAGGAACTCCTCCATTTGGAGCTATAGACAATTTACCATATAACTATCCCTGTAAAATGCACCTTTTGAGAAATGAGTGAAACTTGCCAGAAATAACTGGGAGTTTTAATTTAGGTGACATTGTTTCTTTGTGGGGTTCATTGGAAAGAGAAGGATCAAAACACCACAGAAACAATGGGGATCAATGGGATACATTTAGAAATCAGAGCAGTGAGGCTTTTAAAAAACCAGCCAAGGGAAAAAAAAAATAATTATTTCTAGAGGCTGAGCCCTTAGACCAGGGGTTTCTGCTTCTTTAATGGTCCTCAAAGCTTTGGGTCATATCTTATGCTCAGAACAGGGACACTCGTGTCCTACACATAATGAGGGGTTGGTTAGTAAATTCATTGGTTTTCTGCACATTCCTTGGTAATTTACCAAATGGTGTTGTCATCAAGAACAGAGAACCACCTTTTTCTGTCTAATGAGATGGATTATACTGAGATGGAAAGACACTCAAATGGAGAACAGGTAGGTATAAAACCACAACACAAACCAACCAGAGCTGCATGGAAGCACCTCATATTCCACGGGCACCTCAGTCAGTGGGAAAAGCCTCCCTCACCAATCCTGATCCCATCCTCTTTGTCTGAAATTCACCAGACAAAGTTCATCCATGTTTCTAGGGACTGAGAAAAGTTGGCTGCTTTCCTGAGAGCAGGCGCCATATGCATCTGGACACCGCTCTCCCCTTATTAAAAACCCCAGAGTGGCACATAGTACAGTTCCTATACCTGTGAGATGGTGGGGAGTTTTCTCAAAAGGTTTACAGACTGATTGAGTCATGATCTTACATTATAAATGGTGAGACAAGATATGACTGCAAAAGACAACATGGCCCCATGAACACTGAAGAAGGAAATTCTGAGAATCAGAAAAGAGAGCTATGGGAGGAGATTTAGTAACACGTACTACATCAAGTCTTTGCTGAAAATTGGGAGGTGAAAATCTTAAAGCAGGAATCACACATTTCCCAGAAGCCAAAGAACCTGCTTAATCCAGGCCTTCCAAAGACTGTGAACCTGGTTCTGCTGAATGCTACCCGACACCCTCCTCCTGTAGAGATGAAAAGTGCTAAAAACTACTTTGGGAGTCATCAGTGATGTGCATCTCTCCGCTGTTAAGCCAGCCGATTACGGGTTCAAAGAAACTACTGGGAGGAAGGAATCAATAGCTCAGCTCGTAAGTGTGGCAGGAGTGAAGCGTGGCAGGAGTGAAGCTAGGCAGGAGTCGACCACTCTTTTTCTTCACAGCAGTTTCTGAGCCCAAAGCCGCCTGAGGTGGGAGGGCCAGTAATGTCCACAAGTTCAGGGTTTTGATGATGCATAGCAAGAGACCATTGGTAGGCTGGACTTGCTCCTGCAACTGAGAGGATTTGGGAAATCTGCAAACCCCTAATACCTTGCCCCCAAACCACTGCAGAGCATGTTGAGCTGGGTGGAGGCTGACCAACATTCACGAGTCCTTTTCCAAACAAACACACTTGCTATGTCTTATTTCACTTTTCTAGTTTGATTGTCACCAACCAGAGGAAGATCCTCAGGGAAGTAGGGTGAAGAACAGGATTCTTTTCTGGATGCACCCATCAGGCCTGGGTTGTTGAGTTTCCTAATTTTCTAGGTGAATGGATGTGATTGACTGAGAAGAGGGGGAGGCCTTGGTATTCTGAGGAAGGCACAGGATGATGTGAGGAAAGGCTTAGAAAAATCCAGGGACAGACGAGAGTCTTTTATCCCAGAGATGCAAATCCAGGATCCTGTGGTCCCTGTGTGCCTGCCCCTAGGTCACTCCCCACCTATTCTGCTCTGGTTTATAAAGGGGACTGAGGGTTGGTTGCTGTGGTAGTGACACCATTTCTTCTGCCATCACTGTTACTTGGGACACTTTACCTCTCTCTTATGAGACTTGAGAGTTCAACAAGACAACAGATTAAAAATAAAGAAACATTTTTTTCCCAATAAAAGAGTTACCCAGGCCTGGAGATAAGGCAGCTGTTTGCTGTTGTTGTTTCTGAGAAGTAAACATCCACTTGGAAATGGAGCCCTGTTTTTTTGGGAAGCCTCTCCTCTCCACTTCAGTCTTTGTGATTAGGAAGGGGCCCCTGCATTCTGCTACTAGCTGTGGCCACAGTCCAACTCTTTTCCCAATAGCTCCATGTGACCTAGTGTCCTGCCTTTGGTGATTGGTCCTGCAGTTGTCATGTGACCCAAGATGAGCCAATGAGAGCCAATCCTGGGATTTTGCTGCATTACCTAGCTTTTAGCTGCACCTGTTATGACAGTCCTGAGTGGCAGGCTAGGAGCTGGCTCTTTTGCACAGTGCCCAGGAGTTTCTGTAACAGCCTCTCATTCTTAAGGTCTCCTCCCAAGGGCAGGGACAGAAACATCTCTCTATTATTCACACTCTTGAGTAGCTTCTTATGGGTAACTGCCACAATAATTTTTTCTTGCTTAGTGTTGTTTTTAATCAAACACTCTACATTATTTTTCAGATCCATGGGGGGAAAAATACAGTTTTCATTAATTGAGTGCTATTCGAGGTAGTGCTCAGAATCCATTAGCATGGGTGGATTTTAGATTTAAAACTCATAAATGCCAACCAGGGTTGACCTAGTTAAAGAGCCATTTCCCCCATGAACAAGAAGAAACTATTTAATAACTGTAAATTCAAGGCAGTGACTTGTTCTTAAATAGCCAACTCTGAGACCATGGCAGGCGGCACTGCCAATCCTGGAGAGACAGGTGGCTCTGGAGATGTTCAAACCTTCCATTCTAAGGAAGGAGGTTTTCAGGACATTTTAACACTCGTCACATGAAAGTACGTGGCTTTCAGAAAAAGGGAGAAGTACATTTCCTGTGTCCACAGTCATCTCCAGGTATGGAGATCTCACAGGGTGGTTAGATGAGAAAGGGACTTTCAGAACCTGCATTTGCAGTCGTGAATACATAACCCACCAGGGAACATGCGAGGAATGTTTTTGTCCTTTAGCAGTGAGCACTCACATGTGGGGACGTCCTTCCTGAGGTCAGTCCTGGTTCTGACATCTATGTGACATGGGGTAAGGCCCTTTCCCTGTCTGGGTTCCATGGCCACACTTGTAGAATGGAATCACAGAGCTACCTGCCTTCAGGGACCTAGTGAGGACAGTGGGCAGGGGGGCGAGTGCTGCCATTGCCTCCCCTGTCCCCCACCCCCTGTCCTGCTACTTCTGGCCATCTGTGGCCTGAAAGGCACCTGCCATAAGAGCCACAGTGGTTTCAGATTCATGGATGGTTCTGCTGTGCTGGGGAATGCTGCTTGACTCAGAACTGATTCTTGAGGAATGTGTCTGTCAGACTCATGAATTCTAGAACCCAGGCACACCTGAGAGAGAGGACACTGTCCTTCACCTTCCAGTTTACCTCAGGAAGACAATGTGATACCCAAGGAAGACCCCTCAGCTGTAGGTCACCCTGTGTCCATGTGATCCTACTGTGTCCCTTCCCTGTCAGGGAGGATGGTGCTAGAGCATCATGAAGGACCTTCCAGGTGAATGAGTAGGTAGGGAGCCTGTGCTGCTGGGCAGTGTCTCTAAGCACCGCAGCATTTAGAATTACCCAGAGTGCCCCGGGCATGCTGACTCCAGGGGCTGCAGCCCACCCTGTGGTTCTAATGATGCTGATCTGGAAAAGGCAAAGCTGCCCAGATAGGAAGAGATCAGTGTTTGCCAGGAACCGGGAGGGAGAACAGCAGAGCACAAGAAGCTCAGGGAAGTGACATTATTCTGTCTGACACAGTCGGGTGGATACAGGACATTACGTTTTTGTCAAATCCCATGGAACTTCACAATGCAGAATGAGTCCTAGTGAAAATAAGGACGTTAGTTCATCAGGGGTAAATACTGATATTGGCCCCAGCTATAACCAGGAGCTGGCACTGTGACATAAGACCTGTGACACAGACCTGAGTAGAGGGATGCCAAGTGGAGAGGGAGTTCATGGGAACTCTACACATTTTGCATAACCCTTTCACAAACCTAAAACTGCTCCAAGGTTAAATCTATTAATTTCAAAATGATTGACACCCTCTTCCCACCTCCAGAGACCCTGATTTAATTGCTCAGAGGTGGACCCTGGGCATTCAGACTGTTTGGTCCCTCATGGTCCTATGGCAGCCATGTTAAGCACAGCCTGTAGAGGGACACATCTACAGAGGCTGGAGATGGTGGGGCAGAGGGCAACTCAGTATGAGGAACAAGACCTTCATGCCGTGGGAGGAGAAAGAACTAGACCCAGACATGGCTCATAACAATACCTGCTTATGTCCTTCCAAGGCCTGCCCTGGTGATCGAGTCCCCATTGCTGAAGCAACCTATTCACACCAGGTCCCTCCCCAAGGCAGGACGCTCATGGCAGCCACCTCCTGGTAGACAGGAATCTCCATCTGCCATGGTCAGAGTATGCCCAGGATGCTGAGACCCAGGAGCCTGTGGGCTCCAGGTCACCTGAGAATTCCCCTGGGCCTCATCCCTTGAGTCCCTGCAAGCCCCACCTACTTCCTGCCCTCCACCAAAAGTGGCCCTTTTGTATTTGTTTCATGCCCACCGCAGAGACATTTGGCATACCCACATTCCTCCTTAGTAAGTTGGATTTTCTTTGCACATTGAAGAAAAGCTCTATTTCCCAGCAGGCCCCTTGCAGCTGGAGAGTCTGTGCATTGAGTTCAACTCTAGAGATGTAGCCAGAACTTGCTGGGAGAGCTCTCAGGAAGCCTCATGAGGACAACTGTCCCCATGCTGTCCATCTTTCCTTCGTGCATCTCCTCCATAGTTCTGGAATGTGTCATGATCCTGGAGATAAGATAGATGGGAGGAATGCCAGCCCTGAGGACCTTGTGGTCATCATGCATCTCCCATAGGGGCTGTGTCCCAGGTCTGTGACATGCTTTCTTGAAGGTTGCATGTCCCTCACAGAGAAACAGCCTGCCTTTTCCCACAGGGAGGTTTTCTACCTTACCTGCTTCTCATCTCTGTATTTGTGCCCAGCACTGGCCAGCTGGGAGCAGGTGTTAACTGATTGGGGAGGGAGGGAGGTGAGGGAGGAAGATGCATGAGTCTGTTCCAGCAAGTCAGCAAATGGAGTTTGCTTGGTTGCAACTGTCTTGGGGCAGCCGTCTTGCTGAGTCCTTCCCCTCCCATCCAGGGAGGTTCAGAGACATGGCTTTCACTCCTTCTTAAGATCCACTAAGCTCCCATCTTTCAATCATGACTCCTTTCATATATCCAGGGCAGAAAAGTGAAAAAAAATAGCACCAGAGATTTTACTTCCTTCCCTAGGTGAAATTCCATAAATAGTATACCCCAGTCTAATTTGCAGAAGGAAATTGAAAACACACCTCCCTGACCTCCGGGAAGGTGTTTGGGAGTTTCAGAAGATCTTCAGCTAATGGCAGAAGCACAACCAGATTAACAGGTCCCAGAGACAAAACGTCTGCGCCAGCTCAGATGGCATCTCACAGAGCGGGGAAATTGGTGGTGTCTGTGTCCATCTGCAGAAGGAAGTGTCCTGCAATCTCGATGGCTGGCTCTGGAACTGAACACATCTCAGTGGAGCTGGCGTGTTTTCTTGTCAATTGAGATAATTCACCATCTCTCCTGGTAATGGAAGAGCTAGATATGAATTTATCACTTTATAGGAGGTGAAGTGCCCTGGCCATCTGAGACGCACATGTGATCCCAGAAGGGAAAGAGTCTTCATGCTGGAAGCACAAGCCTATTTGTAATTGGACCTAAGCAAGTAAATGGGCTCATACTGCAGCCCTAGTAACCAGGCTCAGCATGCTTTTTGAGAATCAGAATAAAGGAACAGAATGTGATGGAGATGCCCTCACGGGCTGGGACACGGGATCTGAAGTAGGGTAGCTGAGGACCGGGAGCTCGGCTGCCTGTACTTTTGGGAGAGCAGCCACCAAACCCTGCTGTGCTCACCAAGCTTCTCTGGCACAATGTACCAATGTGGAAAGGGACTGCATAGTGAATAAATCAAAGCATGTGTCCTGATTGTGTCACTGTGGAAGTGTTTATCTGTTCTGGGACAGTCAGGGTGTTTAACTGCAGACACAACTTCAAGAGCAAGGAAGCCTCCTTTTGGATTTATACACACATCTATTAATAAATGATGTCTCTGCACTGTCCACCCTTTCAACCCACACACTCCAGAGTGGCAAGCCACCTGTGGCTAGGATCGTTGACATATGTCACTCAATCTCAGGGTAACGATTAGGAGGCATAAGGAGATAGAGAGGAGCCTCTGAACAACGGAGGTCTGCAGCAAGGGTGGAGGAGGAAGGCCCAGGACACTCCAGTTTCTGTCTCCTGAATTTGCCCTCAGGTGATAGCACCAGTCTAGGTTGATTGGGAGGTTCCTGTGCCGCACGCACATGTCTATGCACACACATTGTGAGATGCATGCCAAGGAGGACTTGTGCTTCACTGTGTGTTTACTTTCTGTGACTAGGTTTCAATCCTATGTTATTTGCTATTTTGAGGATAGACTTCTTAGGGTTCTGACCCTCTGGGTCTCTGATCTTTATGAAAAAAATGTAACAAGAGCTGGTGAAGGGCCACGGGTGACTGTCCCATGGTGTCTTTCAGGGCAAAGCCTCAATAACCATTGGATGGGTGCAGAGATGTGGAAGGAAGAGAAGCTTCTAGCTTTTGTTTTATTTACTTGCTTGCTTGATTTCATTATGACATGAAATTGGACTTCTATCTTAAAATTATGAGAATCAAGTCGATTAACATACATCAGAAGCTTAACAGAGACTCTGACAGAGTCTGTGAATGACCATCAACAGAAGCAACTTGTAGAACCTTGGTTGTTTTAAATGGTGAGGATAAAGGAGCCGTCTGCAGTTCGGGGAGAGCACTTGCTTATTTTAAAAAGACTTAGGAGAAATCAGACAAAGATTATCTGTGCTGATATTTAAGCTACAAATGACACTTTGGTGCTTTGTCACCAATCCCCAAATGAGAATGTTGTGTGTCATAGCTCCAAAACCATCAGGGTCTTTGAGCGTAGTTTCCTCTTACTAAAATGACTTTCTTCATATTGGTTGCTGGTTTAATTTTACTTATTATAGATGGAACATTTCATCTTATTTGTTGAAAACCCGGAAGAAATTTGTAGAGACTGTAACAGTGTAGCCATTTATCACCATCACAAATGAATCATGTGTCCGTAATAATACCTCCTCAGACCTGGCGAATTCTCTCTCTTTTTTTTTTTTTTATTGGTTGTTCAAAACATTACAAAGCTCTTGACATATCATATTTCATACATTAGATTCAAGTGGGTTATGAACTCCCATTTTTACCCCAAATACAGATTGCAGAATCACATCGGTTACACATCCACATTTTTACATGATGCCATATTAGTGACTATTGTATTCTGCTACCTTTTCTATCCTCTACTATCCCCCCTCCCCTCCCCTCCCATCTTCTCTTTCTACCCCATCTACTATAATTCATTTCTCTCCTTGTTTTTTTTTTTTTTTTCCCATTCCCCTCCCAACCTCTTATATGTAATTTTGTATAACAATGAGGGTCTCCTTCCATTTCCATGCAATTTCCCTTTTCTGCAGGTGTCATCTATGTGCTTCTTCCGCTTAAGGAGACCTAGTTATAGGTCAGGGGAGTTCAACAGGGGCCCCTTACTCCCAAGAGGGTGTTGGACCATGTCCCCAGTGCCTCGAGGAGCTTTTGTTCTGCGTGACATGTGAGTTCACGGTATGGACATTCCACCGCGGAGGCGAGGTGGGCAGCTGATACCCTCCAGTGCCCTGCACAGCCCCACATGTAGAACTGTCTGGCCCAAGATGTCAAGAGAGCAATGCTGAGGGACACTCCCATAGGAATGAGCTCTTCTGCTCAAAGCAAAGACACACAGTCCCCACCATCAGGACAGAGTCTGTGAATTCTGGTGCCAGCCTGAGGTTCTGCCTGGAAACCACCTCCTTGGCGCACCAACACCACAGGATCCACGCGTCATTCAGCCCCCCTGCACAGCTCAGACTCCCTCCAGGGGCTGCCCTTGCACGGAGAAGGACTGGGGGGAAGAAGCAGGAGGAGGGCATGGCCCACCCCTTACATCGCTGCCCCCCCCCCAACTCAGAAGGGGCTGCTACATTCACTTTGCACACGGGACTTTGGAGAAAAACTGTTGGGAGTGAGGCCAAAGAAAAGTCTTAAGAAACGTCCGTTGCAGGCAAAGGCACACGCGCAGGGCTCCGCCAGGGGGACTTGAAACCTCCACCGGTCGCTTCCTGAACGTGATATCAGGGCCAGCCAAAGTTAGAAGTGGAGGTTCAGAGCCCTGCAGACCTCAGCTAGGTAGTGGGCAGTTCAGCGATGAGCACGGGGAGATCCCTGCTTCCACTAGGGGGCAGTGCCGCTCGCTGCACAAAGCCTTCCTGGGCTGAGGTTCATCCAAGGAAATCGAGTCTTTTAGATTTTGGCAAGGGGCCCGAACTGTTTCTTAAATCATTTCTTATTTATGAAAATAAATAAAAAGACAAACCAAACAAACAAAACTCTTCTCCGGATCTGGGGCACATCTGGCTCACAGATGACCAGCTTGCAAAACTGGACTTACTCTGGACCTCAGCTTCTCTATCTGCAAAAGGGGAGGGACAGTACCTTGTGTGCAGGGTAGTGAGAAGGACTAAGCATCTTTGGAGCAGTGTAGGTGTTCAGTGACTGTCCCTCCCGTGACCAGTGGACGACCTGCCAGTCCTCTCCTGGTCCTTGTCCCAGGGAAGTATGGGTGTAGAAGACAGACTGTAAGGTCTTTCCACTTAGTGATCAAAAGAGAGACCAAAGTGATCCAAAGATCAGTGATCTAAAGAGAGACCCCAGACGGCTCCCTAACCATCCCTTTTAAGGCAGCATTGTAGAAAGCTGCTAAATGGAAATCCACCCAAGCTGTGAGGAAGTCCAGCTGCCACTTACAAATTCACATCAAGCCCCTGACTTTTTCTCTAAACCATCAATTCCCGACCAGCTGTCAGAGTCTCAGTCCCTCTCCCTCCTCACCAGGTTCTAGCTGGATAATACATACCAGTGTTTTAGAGGACAATCAAAGGTGTAGCCAGCATGTACCCACCCTGGATGGGCTCAGGGTGCTCCGGGGGCAATGCACAGCACCTCACCCCAGGATGCCCTGAAGCTGCGGCATGCTCTCCCACACACCTGTCTCAGGGGCCAGGGCCAGTAGGAAGCAGGTGAGCTTAGATTTTGTCTGGATTCCATGCATTTTTTTGACTCAAAAAATGAAACAAACAAAAATATTGGAGCTGAAGAAACAGCCTTACCTCCCCTCTTCTTCCCTAGGACCACCCATCACGGAAAGAGAGAACCTCAAGAGCAAGAAGGCTCCTTACTGTTACCCAGCCACACCCCCAGGTGTGCAGGAAATGGAGGGTCTCTCTCAGCCCAGCAGCTGAGCCCGAGCCAACCTGGAGGACCTCGGAAGCAGCCACAAGTAGCAGCAGAGCTGAGAACCACAGCCAGTGTGGACGCCAGAGAGTGTCCATTCCTAAATCCCAACCCGGGCTTGAGCAGTCACCTGACCCCACCCTTCCAAACAGAAAAGGAGGAGGGATTCCAAGCACCACGTGGTCTCATTAACCACAAGCCAAGCTCAGCTGGGAGAGCAGGCTCAGAGGTGTGTGGGTGGGGCCTTCATTCTTCACACCAGCCCACCAGCATTCAAAATGCCCAGATTCCCCACCTCAGGAAAAAGAAGGGGGGGGGGGAGGGAGAGAGAGAGAGAGAGAAGGGGAGGGGGAGAGAGAGTGGGAAAGAGAGACAGAGAGAGGGGGAGAGAGGGGGGGAGAGGGAGAGGGGGAGAGGGAGAGAGGGAGAGGGAGATATTTCCTTTTCTTATTAAATATTTTTTTAGTTGTAGATGGATACAATACCCTTGTTTAACTTATTTATTTTTATTTGGTGCTGAGGACTGAACCCAGGCCCTCACACATGCCAGGCAAGTACTTTACCTCTGACTATAACCCCAGCTCCAGGAAGAGATTTCTTAATAAAAACCAAATAGTAAGTTTTTCTTTGTTTCCTAGAAAATCTGTTATTAAACTGTAGTGAAGGCCACCATCCAGGGATTGTGCACGTGTGTGTGTGTGTTGGGTGAGAAGATTATTACAGTCTAGAAGTGCTGGGTTCTTTGACTGTATTCAGCAAAAATTGAACAGGACACATAGCAAGTAAGAAGTCAATTTATTGCAAAGGCAACAGATGTACAGAGACAGACCTCTCCAAAGAGAAGGGGCCCTGGAGTTGGGAGTCCAGTGGGGGAGTTTTGGCTTGTTCTTTTCGTGGTCTTTGGAATTTTCTTCTCTCCTTCTCTCCTCCCCAGACCAAGTGCTCCTCACTATTATTGATTGGTGCCCCCTCTGTCCATGCATCTGTTTTAGTTTCTCTATTGAATCCCCCACTTTGGAGCACAAGTACAGAGTGTTGTGGGATTGGGTCCCCACTGTGTCCATGAGACCAGTGTTTTCCTCAACCAGGAAGTTGACCTCATTAAAAGACCCTCCCCCGTGCTCCTTTGCCCTGGCCCTGCCCTGACTTCCTCCCTGGACCTCCTGCCCTGGCTGCATCTCCCTTAAGATAATATGATAAAAGTTGCTAAGTACCAAGAAACATAAACTGTAAAATATAGAATATTAGGATGCGAGTTTGACAGTTTATAATTTAACTGCATTGTTTTGAGCACTGAGTGTTATGTTTAGATCTTAAATGTACCCCGGAGCCTTTGGCACTCCTGGAGGCTGGTGGAACCCCAAAGAGATGGGACTGGTGGGGGCAGTTAGGTCGCTGGTATATGCCCTTGAAGGAGGTGCTGGCCTGTCCTCCTGTCCCTGCTTCTCAGCTGCCCTGGTATGAGTGGTCTCTTAGCCACAGGCTCTGCCCTGACAAGCCCAGAGAGATGGGGCCAGCATAGGGCAGTCTGAAAACTCTGACGTCACCGAGAAGCAAATACAGCTTTGCTCCTTTGTGTGATTATCTTAGCCTGTTGCCCCAGCGACATAAAGCTGGCGAGCATCCTGAGACCCAGCATTCAGTACAACAAGGAAGGTAGAAAAGCCAGCCTCGATTTCCAGGAGGAGAGTGTTCCAGACAGAGACCCTACCTGCCAAGGCCCTGTGGCAGGATGCACGAGGAGCCAAGGGCTTTATCTCTGAGAGTTCATTTGCTCCTGGCCTAGAGAGGGGCTGGCAGGAGGCAGGAGTCTTAGGGAGCCTGTCAGCACAGTGCAGGGCATCTGGTCCCCTTCTGCCCCCAAAAGCCCAGAGCTCAGGACGGGCAGGTGAGGGGCCAACCCAGGACAGGCAGACGAGGGGCTGATCCTGCACATCCGGGGAGTGTTGGGGTCCCCGCTCTTCCCTCCCTCCTTCTCCCTCCTCCCCTCCTTCCCTCCTCCTTCCATCCTCCTCCCCTCCTCCTTCCCTCCTCTCCCCTCCTCCTACTCCTCCTCCCTCCTCCCCTCCTCCCCTTCTCCTCCTCACCCTCCTGTGAGGTCCCTGGCTCAGCCTGATGCTCTGTCCAGATGCCTGTCATTACAAGAGCTCATTCCTGTTTCATGCAGATAGATTTACATTTATTCCTCCTTATATTAAAGTTCATATTACGGGTGGGGCATGGAGGAGACTCATCCCATTAAGCGTGACTCTTCAGTCTGCTTAGAATTCATCTCTGGGCTGAGGAGCAGCCTCCGTGTCACCTGAGGCCACGATGTCTGCCCCAGTGTCTGGAGAAAGGTCACAGCCCAGGTGATGCTGGCGCCTCTTCCCTCCCTCTGGCTTCTGCCTCTTCATCAACACCGTGTCTTGCAGCCAGGAGTGATGAATGGCCCAGAAGTGTCGCAGCTCAGTGGTTCTTAGTGCACCATGTGCTGGCAGCTGCCACCCAACTACCTGTGCCTGCTTGCGCCCTCCTCAGATGACAAGTCACAGCCTTCTCTTCCCAGTGTGCCCTCCCCCTGGACCAGGAGGCCAGCCAGGCACAGCTCCCTCAGGGGTTCAGACCTGGTACCTCTAGGACCCCTCTTGACGTCAGTGTGGCTGGGATCCAATGATCAGTCCCAGGTGACCACTCATTGGGGACAGGAGGACGCAGGGGGAGATGGATCATGCGTTGGAGGCATCAGGCAGGTTCTCATGGCCACTTGGAACTCTGCAGGCAAAAGCTCCCTTGATGTTCATTTTATTTCGATCAACATACATTGACTGTACCTGTCATCTGGGTTCAACCCGCCTGCCTCCCTGTCTCCCCTTACCAGCCTCTCCTTGTCACCATTCTGGAGTCTGGCAGCATTTTCAGCCTCCACGTGGGAAAGCAGGTGTTCAGTCCTCCACCCAGGTCTGACTCGGCTCATCCTGCAATGTCCTGCCTTCCCTCCGTCCTGCAGCCAACTTCAGTGAGCCTCTGTGCCACTTCTCTGTGTCCATTCATGTGCTGATGGGCGCCTGCATGGGGCTCCCACTCCCTCCAAGTGCAGCAGGTGCTGTGAAGGCTTCCCAGGGCGAGGGTGGCACGGTCTGTCTTGTGTGCATGTCCACTGCTCCCGGGTGAGGCCGGGCTGTGAGGACTGTCCAGGGGAGAGGGGATGGGGTGGGGCAGCCTGGTGCCCTCAGACATGGTGAGGGGTGCACAGCGGGTGTGTGCTGGAGCTGACTCAGCAGCATCTGGAGGTGAGTCGGGAGTCTAAACCCACTGCAGTCAGACCTGACACAAGGCCCCTCTTCCTCCTGACTCTCCCCGCCACTCTTCTCTCTGTCCCTGTCCTCCAGCCACTGCAGACTCCACGTCCCTGTGCAAGACAGAAGGCCCAGCCACCCTCTCAGCCTCCGAACCCATTCTTGACTCTGCCCGGGTGAATCTTGTAGGGTCCTCTCCTGGTTCTTCCTCACCTCATTCAGAAGCCCTCCTCCCCCCCTTCCTCATGCTCTCTCCTCCCTTCCTCCTTCCCTCCTCCTCCTCCCCCTCCACTCCTCCCCCTCTCGTCCACCCTCTCCTCTCCTACTCTTCCTCCCTCCTCCCCTCCTCCCCTTCTCCTCCTCTTCCTCCTCTCCTCCTTCCCTCCCCTCCCTCTCCTCCTCCCCTCCTCCCCCTCCTCCTCCCCTCCTCCTCCCCTTCTCCTCCTCTTCCTCCCCCTCCTCCTCCCCTCCTCCTCCCCTTCTCCTCCTCTTCCTCCCCCTCCTCCTCACCTCCTCCTCCCCTTCTCCTCCTCTTCCTCCCCCTCCTCCTCCCCTCCTCCTCCCCTTCTCCTCCTCTTCCTCCTCCTCCTCCTCCCCTCCTCTTTCCCTCCTCCTCCTCTCCTCTTTCCCTCCTCCTCCTCCTCCTCCTCTTCTTATTCCTCTTCCTCCCAGGGCTCCATTTTCCTCTCCCCCAGGTGCCCACCAATCTTGAAGGAACATTCGCCTCAGTCTGATATAGGAATAAACAAGAGACTGAGCTTCCTGGCTTCCCTTCTCCCTGGGCCCCAGGACAGGATTTGGCTGCATTCCCAGAGGATAATCCAGACAGGAGGGAGGCTTTGGAGCTTTGGAGTCATTTCTCTGAGTTTGAAAGGGTTGGAACTTAGAGCTAGCATTTGGCCAAGTCCTGCGCTGTGTTAAATAAGAATTAATAAGGAGTTTAACTGGCACCTCCAGGGAATGTGGCACCTGGAGCTGTTCCCATGGGCTTTAATTAGAGGTTGTGTACAGGGGGCACTTGCAGCAGGAGCTCTGAGTGGTCTCAGAGTGGCCTAGTGGCCGAGGTGGGCAGGCCTGGAGTGAGGGGTGGGCTCCATCCTGCTCAGTGTGCCACAGAGCCTGCCTTCTGACCCTCATCCCTGCCTCGTCAATGGGGTGACCTCTGAGCTCCTCACAGGTGGCGGCAATGACTGTATGACACAAGGGTCTCAGCCCATCCCCGGGAACATGGCAGAGCCTGGGGAAGTTAGGATCACAATCACTCCCACCTCCACTGTGACAGTCCTGCTGTGACCAGCTCTCGGGAACCCAGGAGCCCAACCTGGATTCCCAGGCCCTTTGCCATTTCCTGACCCCTTGATTGTTTTTCTAATGGAGGACAAAAGCCAAGGTGCATCCTCTGCATTTTCCACTCAAGCATTGCAAACCCTGGGGTGGCCGAGGGGGAGGACCCCTGGGTGGACAGATCCACAGGTCAAGAGAAAGCACACTGTCACTGGTCCTGCCTGAGGCCAGAGCTGCTGGGACCCTCTGGGGAGGTTGGGTGACTTCAGAACCACCAGCATAGGGGGTCCTAGCAGCCCAAGTCCTCGGGGTCATCACAGCTTCTGTCCCTTAGAGGTTAGTCCTTGGGTTTGGGCAGTTTTTCTAGACTGTCCCTCTGGGGAGCCCTTGGGGACCATTTGGGTCCATGTAGGTGACCCTGGCAGGCGGTGCTGCCAGACAGGCCCAGGAAAGCAGGCTCAGCTGGCGAGAGCTGTCTCAGCCTGGCTGTGAACAAGCGGTTCCACATCAGGCACTGGGGAATGGGGACAGGTCCTCGGAACAGGTGGGCCTGGGGATGGCGAGGCCGATGCCTGTTCCTAGAGCAGGATGTTTCCAGGAGACTTTCTGAAGAGCAGGAAAAGGCAGCCCCTGTGGGAACCCACAAGACCAGCAGCATTACAAGTCACTTGCTGTGTGTCAGGCACAGAGCTTGCGAGATGGGACAGTCAGTCATGGTGGATGACTCCGTGAATATCCTCTAGGCACTTGCTCCCCAGCCCCCTTCTAATGGTGCAGCTGCATCGTAGCCAGTGGAGTAGAAGTGGAGGTGAACCGTGGAGTTAGGGGAAAAGACTGCTCTTCAAATGCACCATCTCCTGTTCTTTCCTATCTTGGACAAAACTGTGATGGCTGGAACTGCTGCAGCCATCTCGGGACTATGAGAAAAGATCCCAGAGATACAAAAGTTCTTGGTTGGGATAGCACTGAGCTTCTAAACCAGAGCCCAGACCACCAACTCCAGCAATGCTTGCTGCAGGACAACCATGGGCTTCATGTATTTAAACTCATGGGTCAGGTCTTCTGCTAGTCACAGACGAAAGTGTCTTATGAGACACAAGATGACATCTTAATTTACACTCATGACATTAGTGTGATCTCCTTAGAGACGTGAAGGATGGAAGCTGGGGGTGCAAAGAGCAAAGCCAGCCTCCCAGACTGCAGAAAACGCCATTCCTTTGGGTCCTGTTGTCTTGCTGATGCTCTTTTTAATCTTTAACTCCCTAAAATATGTTGCCTTTGTGCATTATTTTAAAAAAATGTACAGAAATAGAATCATCCCACATTCCAGAAATCCCCACTGAATTTTCTTTTTGATAATTTCCTTTATAGTTACACACACACACACACACACACACAAACACACACTCATATTGTGACTAATACAGGTCACAGTCAACGTTCATTCACAGACACAGTGCATTCCAGCTCCTCACTTACTAACAGAAACAAGAGCCCGGCTGTCCTCAAGGCATTGATTGTCCTTTGCTTCCTGCAGAACTCCAAGTGGGAGTCTCTGTGGACAACCTCTTGTCATTCTTGTGTGAGCTTCCTGGAGTCACCTCTCAGACAGACTCTCCATACCCAGCTCCGTTACCCCAACTAGGACACGCGCTGGGGGTGGAGCTGGGAGAACAGGTGGCTTCAAGTTGGAAAATGAAGGGTGGCAGTTGGTCATCTTTTCCCAGATGACTTTGGCCAGTGGAGGAAGGGATCAGTTGGGGAGGGAGAGAGTCTCAGGCGGGATGGTGGTGACAATCACATGCCACCGGCGAATGCCATCAGGGGCCCAGGAGATGGTCTGCACAGGATGAGTTCAGGGGAGGGAGGGGACAAGAGGCCTGGGGTGAGGATTGAGGTGGTGTCTGGGAGGGTGCTGGACATGGGGGGCAGCTGGGCCGGGATCTGGACACCTGCAGCTCTTAGCGGCAGAGCAAGGTCCAGTTTTGTCTAGTGGCCTGAGGACAAAGGTGGGGAGTGCTCAGGTGGAACTTGTGTCCAGAGTGTGAGGACACTGCCCTGGGGATGAGGAGACCACCTGGGACATCGTCATCCATCGTTGCTGGATGGAGCAGGATTGGCTGAGGGGTCACACCCCTGAAGGCCAGGAGGGAGGTCAGCCTTCACGCTTCAGTGTGACCTGCTTAGCCACCCACACCTCTTTCCACGCGGCTCTCGAGCTCGCTACGCCTGCTATGCTCTTTCTTTTCTTGAAATACAGACTCAAGCAACCACTCTGTGTGTGTGCGTGTGTGTGTGCACATGTGTGCACGCGTACATGTGAATACATGTCTGTGTGTGAATCGCACACATGTGGGCATGGGTGTGAGCACAGTAGCTGGTTGTCTCCACACACTAGGAAAGAAAACCTTGGGGACACTGCTCCACTGGGCTCAGGCCTGGCTAACATGGGGGAGCAGGCAAGCAAGGTGGAGAAAAGATTGGATGTGTCTTTTGATAAAATGCCACACACACACACACACACACACACACACACTCAACACATGTATGTTTGACGCACATGCGTGGCCCATCTACAGGCTGTTCCTGAATGAGCTTTCACCAGAGCTGCACGTGACGGGAAAGGTGGGTGCATGAACCCCCACCAGGGCAGTTCATCTCTGCCCACCCGGCTGTTGCCCACTGGATTTCCACATGGCTACTGATCCCCAGTGATGTCCGTGGGTTCCTTCTGGATGCGTGTGGCCCCAGGGATGGGCCTCATTCTCCCATCTGAGAACCAGCACAGGCGCGATGTCTTCTGCTGCTCAGTTTGCCCCTTCCTCTCCCTGCTCTCCGCAGTCACCAGGGGCGGAAGGCTCCGTGGTCTCATGTAGCAGTGCAAAGAGCTGGGCGTGAAGGGGAGAGGTGCCCTGCACCTCCCACCATAACCTGCCAGGCAGCAGTGAGGTGACATGGCACAGAAACCCGGCAACTGTGGTCGCTCTTCCGGAGCCACCCGAGGGGAGCTGCCTTGCAATCATCAGCTCTGGGTCTCTCCTGGCTCTTGAAGATATCTCCACATCAGAACCTGCGCCACCTCCGGGAGACCCCTAAAGAACGAAAGCCAGCCTCTATGTCTGGCTGGCCATGCTGCTTAGCGAGTGTTCCCAAGTTCATTTCCCTGTTAACTGGTGGCCCCTTGGGAGAGGAAGAGCATCCAAGAAGAAATGGGTTTGTTTGCATAAGGAGAGGCTTAGAATGTTTCAGAGAGTCTCGGTGCCTCTCTTTGGAAGACATTGCTCTTTTGCTGCTGTGGTAGCCTTTGGTTTGGCCACCAGGAGTGTTTGTGTGCAGCTCAGTGTGATGGAGGAGAGTGCTGGTCCTGGCCCAGGGACCAGGTTTCTCCTTTGGAAAGTGGTGCATCCTAACCTACAAATGTCTCAACAGGCCTGTACCTGCCTCAAGGACAACAGCCAGCATTGGGGGAGCCCAGGGTCCCCTCTGCCAGACGGCGGTGGCCACTGCCCAGCCTGCGCGGACAGCTCCACTTTCTCAAGCCAGCAGAGGGAGCCCACTCGTGGGTGCTGCTTCCTATTTGGAAAAGAAAAGAGAACCTCATTCATTTTGATGATGGATTTTGTCCCTCGTGGAACCCCAGGGCAACATTCGAGTAGAACAAGATGTCTTTCATGAACCAACAGCTGGGGCACGCTTGGCGACAGCTGGGATAACATATTCACTTCTAATTGATTACAAGGTCACTCCTGAAACCCGCAAGCCCAGCTCATGAGAGGTCCGTGGGCATCGGAAGGGATGATGGGCAGCTGCACACTCCGTCTCACCCTCGTAGGTTAAGAGGACCAGATGGCCAGGCACCACGAGTCCCCTGTGCCTCCTGGATTGTTGGCTCATGGTGAAGCAGTGCTGGGTGGGTACACAAGGGGCAGGCTCTGCTGTGCCCCACTGTGTGCATGAGATGAAGATAGACAGCCTCCGCATTACCGTGATCTATTTCTTCTACCTGCTTTTGCTGAGAGTTTCTGAGCTGACGGCCACAAGGCCAAGATGACCCAAGATGAGATGTGGTGATGCCATTGATATGCCCAGGGTGATGAGCAGAGGGTCCTTGGACCTCAGACTCCAGTTCTCCTGGGACTCCAGTGTAGACATGTGTCATGATCAGAAAACCAGCTGTTATCCAGAGTTCATAAGCGATTTGCTTATTGTAAGCGTTAAAGTAAAACCAGCTTGCATTTTCCAATGTGCAAAGAGGAATGAAATATTCATGGATGTAGATATTTCTCAAGCGCTGACACTGTGTTCTGGGCTCATTGACTCCCACTTCCCCTCTCCCAGCAGATTCAAAGTCCTTAATACATAGACTTCTCTGGAAATAATTTTCCCCTACACTTACCATGAGATTAAACCCTTCTGTATTTATACAACGTTTTGCCTAATGCTTGTGTTTGTTCACTGAGTGTCAGCTCCTTGAAGGCAGGACAGGATATATATATATATATATATATATTCGTAATAACCAAATTTGATTTTACAAATGGGCCACAGTGCTGTCCTATTTAATATGAATATTCTCACAGACCACTGACCCCAGAGAAGCCATTAAGTGACCAAGATGGATCAAGACAATAAATCAACTTCCTAATCATGTTTGAACACAGACAAATCCCAAACATCCCCCTCTTCAGGTGACGTGGGTGACATCAGCCACCCTGCCATTGGCTGCCTCAGTCTTCCTCTGGCTCCTGTCCCAGCTGAGAGTGCAGCAGGTGCTTCAGGGGCCACTCCCGCCTGCCCTGGCCTCTCACCAGAGCAGATCCCACTTCTCTGAACCCCACAGGTCACCCAGCAGCAGGCAGATCCTACAGTGGCTCTTTCCAGCTCCTCTTCTGTGATGCCCAAGGCTCCTCATGGAGCACAGAGGGAAGAAAATGTCACTCACCACAGTGGGAACCTTCCTGCCAGCGCTGGCCAGAGGGCATGGACACAGGGTTGACACGGGGATCCCGCATCTTGTCTCACACTAGCAGATACTTGAGAGGGAATTCCAAAGTTTAAGGAATGGTCCTGTTTAAAAACAATACCATCATCAAGTCCACAGGAAAAATGAAGAGCCAATGGATTCGTAAAGCTCATCACGCACAACGTGTATCATGGAGGTCTTTTAATAGTTTCTTAACAACGCCAGCTTCAAATTTAAAATGGGATGAAAATAAGAAAAATTTTAAGCAGAGCTGATTTCAGTTCCCTCCAAGGCTTTTGAGCTGTGGTCTGTTCCTCTCCTGCAACTGGATCCTGTGAAGGGGTCGCCCCTACCTGCTCAGCTCAGTGTCCTCCTCTTCCTCCTCCTCCAGGAAGCCTCCCCTGACCACTACAGACCACCAACCCCTCTTTCTCTCACCTCCATTTGCCGACCCTACTGACAGGGAAACCCAGCACCATGTCTCCAGGGATTCTGTAAGAAATGAAAAGGGAAAGGGATGGGCAAACTCTTTTTTTTTTTTTTTTTTTTTTTTTTTTTTCTGTAAAAACAAAGGAACTGGGCTGGCAGATTTCCCATGTTCCAAGAAGCTGGAGATCTCTGCTTTTCTTTGAAATATCCTGAGGGTTAAAATGATTTCTTTTTGAATTCAAAATGATCCCAACAAAGCCATCCATCTGTGCCTGCGGGTCTACAGGTACCAGGCAGCCACTGGGATTAGCTCAGGAGTGGTCCCAGCCCCTCTCTGTTGAATCCAGGCACAGAGCGAACCTCTGAAAAGCTTAGACTGGCTTCTCCATCCCCGTGGATTGTCTTCCTGTCCCCTCCCCAGCTGTGTCTATTCAGAACAAAGCACAGGAGGGCCACCGGTGCCAATCACATGGCTATTGACTCATGCAATGGGGATGGTAGGGCCCTTGAGACGCCCTTGCCCACCTGCATGCTTCATCTGCCCCCTCACGGCGGGTGCACCTGTAAGAAGAGGTGCATTTGTACAGGGATCTGTGTTCCTCTAATAAATCCATGTATTATCCCACAAGTGTTTCCAAGTGCCCCCTACTGCCAAGTGCCCACACTGGGAACTGAGATGATTTTAATGTAAACAACATGATGACAATAATGGCAGCAAACAGGAAGCCCTCATGGAGCTTACATTTTTAAGGGGAAGTGAAAGCCAATTAATGACTAAATACACCCTATGCCAGCCACAAGGGCTAAGAATAAAACCAGGGAGCAGGAAGAGGAGCAGGGTTGAAGGAAAGGACTGAGTTTTATACAGGAGAGCCAGGGGAAATCTCACTGGGATGCTGACACTGCAGTTGGGATCTGAAGGAGGTGAGGGCTTCAGCTTATGGGTCTCTGGGGGGAGCAGCACAACAGGTACAATGTCTTCAAAGGTCCTGAGGCTGGAACATGCCTGGTGTCTACCAAGCAGAGTCCAAAGGACAGCCTCACTAGAGCACAGGAACTGGAGCAGGAATAGAGAGGGACAAAGGGCCTGAGCATTGAGGGTGAGAGAGGTCATGGGCTCTTGTAGGAACTTCCACCTTTATCTCAAGAAAGATGTGCAGCCACTGGACAGGACTGGGCTGAGGAACCCAGGACTGGGTTACACTGCAACTGGGCTGCTCCCTTTCCTGGTTCTGATGCACCCCATCACTCTCTTGGCTGCCTGCCTTGTCCCTGCAGGTCTTTGCTTGTGCAACCCCCAGATTGCCAGAGGTGGATATGTAGGAGGCAGAGGGAACCAGGGCGGAGGACCATGCATTTCTTCTAGGGCTGTTCCAAAGAGGCCTCTGCATCCGTGGGATTTTCCAAATGGGAGAAAGTAGCTCTCTGTCAGAATCTCAATGTTGTAGCTTTAGCAGGGGAAAATCTTGGCCTTGAATTCTGGGCATTTTAACTCCAGGACAGGAAACAAGTGAGCAACAGCCCCACCATTTTTTAGGAATGCCCTATGCCCACGGGTGGTTCAAAATTGGAGACACACCAGGATGCTCTACGGGTCAGAAGAGGCTAAATGGAGCCCATTCCCCTCTTCCTCCAGCATGGGACGGCCACCCTCTCTGCGACTACCTTTATCATGTTTAAGAGAGCTGCGGCCAGTACAGAGCAGAGCTGCCCACCTAGGCCCCCCCTTGTGCCCAGCCTGTACTTGGGGTCTGCTCCTCCTAAGTGGACTCACTGTGCTGCAGTCTGGCTGGGCACAATTCAGGAGCCACTTGTCAAAAGAAATGAACTTTATTTTTAGAACACACACACCAAACCACACAGCTCCTCAGGAAAAACCTTCAGAGCCCAACTGCCACCACCGGCTTCCCACAAGCCTCTCAACCTCCCCCACTCCTCTGGCTCTTGAGGCCGATTGGCTGGGTCGCTTGGGCGGAGCCAAAAAAAAGTCCCCCAATGACCAGCTCCGTGGTCTGAAAGGGCAGGGAAACAGCCCAATAAGCATCACTGTAGAGGAGCCAATAAGCTGGCAGCTGGAAGTTTGCGGGCAGCTGGAAGTTTGCTGGGGCTCCTTTCTGCTGTGTCTCTCAACACACTGTGAGCTGGTTCCTGTGGTTTCTATGGGATGCCTAGCAGTAATGTCCCTGGCCTCCTTCTCAACCCCGCTGATGGTGCAGGTTATGTGACAGGAGAGAGTCCCTGTCCCGATATCACTTTCTGGCTTTTGTTACCATTCTTACCCCTGAGATTGACAAAGTGGCCTCTGGTTTTACATAGTCAGTCATTACATAGTCAGGGACATTCCTCTGATCTTCAAAAGTGCCCGCTGCTCCTGCCCTGAAGATTCATCTGGTACATGAGGGTTTTTAAAGTCACATGGGAGCATGTGAAACAGGAGCAGAGCCTGTGCCACTGCCTGCTCCCTCCACCAGAGCAGGAGAAGTGCACACTGACCCTAAGGTGTCAGCTCATTTGGGGAAGGCGATCCCTGATCGCAGTTGTCTCCAACTCTCCAGGCTTAAACACTGAGAGTCCTGCATACCAGGAACCCAGTCAATCTGAGTAAACTGTGACACATGGTCACCCTACATTTAATGCTTCTAACAATGACCTTATCAGGTTGGGGCTGGCCTGCTCGCATTCCACAGATGAGCACTGCCAAGGCCTGGCCATGGCCAACATCACTGTCCCCACTCCCATCCCAGGGCTGGAGAGATGCAGCCTGGTCTCACAGTCCTTACTCTGCACATCTGCGCCTAGACAGAGCTCTCAGCCAGTTGTGCTGCAACCTGCCCAGATGTGGGTGTTTTTAAAAGGTGTTTCGGGAGGCTGGACCTGGCAGCCAGCTGGGAGCCGCTTCTGTAGCTTCAAACCTAGGTCAGCTGACCTGCCTCAGTCTGCATCCGGGTTATGCCCCTCATGAACCGTGGACTTTCTACATGTCCTTGCCTGGGTCCCCTCCTCTGTAGGCCCAGGAAGGCTGCAGCACCTGCCTTGGAGGGCTGCTCGGAGAGTGAGCTACACACAGGATGGTCAGGCCCTTACCAGAGGGCTGGGGGGGACGGTGAGTGCTGTGCCTGCGTGGCTATTATATCATAATAATATCCAAAATGAAGAAAGTAATGTGAAGTAAAGATTCAAATCATACAGGACCTGTATTATTCGTTTTCAAACAAAACGTTATAAAAGTTTAAAACACTGTCATTGACTACAATTGCATTTCGTCCCTGGGCACTCTGGACAGAATAGTCTGGCGGCCTGGAAGAAACTGGAGCTCATTGCTTGCGAGGCCGCTCTCATTAATTTTAATACAGAGGCAACTAACTTCTCATCCAAAATGTGAAACATAGTTTTTAATTTAGTTCCTGGGGTTCCTGCAGGACTGAAGCAGCTCACTGGAAAATATATCAATTAGGTTTATTTCCCAGCAAGAAATGCTGGGCCCCTGCAGACGGGCCAGGGTAAAAGGAACCCAGGATTTCAAGGTGACAGCAGGAATTTGGAGCTTAAAGACACTCACAGGGTGACCCAGGGGACTGCTCAAAAGCAGCCAGGTTCAGAAGGGCATCCTGGCAAGGTGAGGGGGGCCCTTGACTGGGAGCAGTGGTGCGGGGTCCTGCATGCCCAGCTCCTTGGTGGACAAGGGGATTGCACTGCGGGGCATGGTGGACCCGGATGTGGGCGTGGCTTTTCTGTGGCCCTCCAGGCCACGCCCCACAGCTCCCTTCCCTCCATCACTTTAGGATGCTTCCTTCCATTTCTCCAGCAGTGAAAATTTAGATGTTATTGAGTTATTCTGGGCAGAGTTTGCCTTCAAAGCAATTTAAAAAGGACGTTGGTGAAAGGTACACTGACTTCATTTAAAATTTTGTATTTTAAGACAAATTAGCCCAGATATTAAGGTTTTTCCTGGGGAAGAGAAGACTTCCAAATTCAGGCGTGAGGGGAGCTGAGATACGCTGTGCATGGTAGAAAAACGAGACGAGAGCCTTTGATCTCCTGTCCCCGCGGTGCTTGGGGAGAGGCTGTGAGAACCACACAGTCCTCAGATATGAGCAGGTTTCCCCAGCCATCTGGCGCAATGTGGCCAGGGCAACGATGTCACATCCTCCAGCTCCTGGGTGGACAAATCAACCCAGATAAAAGTGGAAATGCATTTTGTTTTTCTTTTGGAAATTTTAAATTTTTGTGTTGTTGAAGTAACAAAAGCTGTGATAAAAGTATAATAACTCCAGGGACATACTTCTTAACCAGTGATCCGTTCTGGAGTAAAACCTCATCTAAAGTCTCACCCCTTTTTATCTCATGTATTGGATAGCAAATTGCAGACACTATTTTATTTTGAATAACAGATGTCTTAGCATATCAATCTAAGGAATAATGACGATTTTGGCATAACTGTGTTACAATTATAGGCTCTGAAGTATTAATGATAATTACTTAATATTATCTAATACTCAGCCAGTGCTAAATTTGCTGACAATCTCAGAATGGATTTTATTATAGCCATTTTGTTTGAATTGAATGAAGAAGAAAGGAAGAACCCCCAGTGCATTTAGTTGACAAGTCCAGGGGTCTTGAGAACTGGGAAATGCCACTCCCCCCAAGTAATTTATTCAGTGAAGAAGTGGGTTTGTTAACTTGGTGTTCTATGACACATCTGGGCTGTGCTGACCACACCTGGAAATGTAGCCCACACTTCTTCTGCACCCGGAAGTTTCTGCTCATTGCTGGATAGCTCCGGAGGCTGGGTTTGATCTGGCTCCATTCTTAAGGTGAGGGCTTGCAGCTGGACTGCTTCTGGACATGGATACTAGGTGGCCCAGCAGGTCTGCTGTTGCAACATCCAGCCTTGGTCACTGAATGGCCTTGCAGACCCTCATGCACCAGGTCCTGGGCTGTGTGTTCTTTAGGGATTTCAGACTGTGACTTCCTGATTTCACTGTGTCCTCAGTGTAAGGAGCTAGACTTTTTTGTCTGCAAAGCAACAACAAAAAACCTGGCCCTGTTTTTTTTGTCTGTAAATTAGGACTGTTAAGAGGAGTGTGGTGTTGCTTTTAATTAAGATCCTCCTGTTCAAAACCCAGAGCTAAGCAAAAGCCAGTTACAGCAAAAATTGCTCCAGGAGCATGTAAGTCTCCTGACACCATCAAGATCGTGATGCCGAGGAACTGCAAGTCCCGATTTAAAGTCAGTGTCTCTTTCCTCATTAGACACGAGAGGACTGTGGGAAACAAGTAAAAGGAAGTCAAGCTCTCGCTTCCTACCCAAAGACATACATTCAGTTCATGTAAGCTAAATGTGCAGGCTGTGGCACCAGCTCCCAGGCAGAGGCATCCTCAGGGTGGCAAGGCTTGTGCCAATATTTAGGGAACATAAGTGTTAGGACCCTTTGACCTCCCAGCTCCCCACTCTGCACCAGGTGTCCCCATAATTTTTATGTGAGTTTCCCTGTCCTCTCTGACCTATCTGAGCTCCTTCAAGTGTCAGTAACTTTGTCCTATCCTGGCCCCTCACCCAGCTATCCAATGCTACCTGCTCGTCCCAGCACAATCCCCACAATGATCTGGGAACCTGGCACATGGGCTGTGGCTCTTCACAGGGTCTCTACATGAGGCACATAGGACAATCCTTGGCAGGGATCTAACCCTGGATTCTTCACTTGCTAAATACACTGTAACTGACTCCACTCCCGAGAGGGCCACACTTTTGCTTTCTCCTCTGAAAGTTAAAAAGTACAGGGATGGGGACTCTTAAGTTCATCAGTAGCAGCCACTTTGGCACATGTGTGCAGGATGGATGAAGTCTTCTGGAACTGCTCTGTAGGGGGCTCCATGGCTGGAGAAGACCCTGTGAGGCAAAGGGAGGTTCCTCTTAAAATCTGTCACCTGCAGCCCCAGAACTAACTCAGCTGCCTCTGGGAGCAGGACACATCTTCTAAGTTTAAGTCAAGTTTATTTTTCATGTTTTAAAAACCATTTGGACAGAGTTTTGCCTGCACCCAGGGGCTCTGGATGGCTGTTTTTCCCGAGGCTAAGCGGGTGGCAGGCACCTGATCTGCCTCCCAGATGTTGCTATTTCTCTTTGTTTTATTGGAATTGGGTGCAGTACCTGCTGCTTTGTAGATGTGATGCAACACTGCCTAATATACATCACAAACACCACTGGCAAATAGGTGTGCAGACCAGGGATCATTAGAAAGAGCAAGAGACAAACACACATATTTCCCAGTTAAGGTTGTCAATCTCGTCCCAAGTACTGCACAGTTTCCAGGCTGCACTCAGTTCCTTGATTTTACAAACTGTGTTTCTCAAGATGAACAAATAACACACAATCCTGCAGGCTTAGGATTCTGGAGAGCCAGTTATATGCACAGTGTGGCCTGCTGCCACGGGAGTCAGCCGTGTGCTCAGAATCCTTCATGGACATCTCTCTATATATCTGCCTAGGGTCTTGATGGCTACCTGGGTGGCCCCATGGCCAATGGTCCAGTGTGGTGCTGTACATAACCTGAGACAGCGCTATATCCAACTGAGGGTTCTTCTATCTTTAAATGACTTACGGGTTGGCCACTGAGACATCAGTCCCTCTGGTTCCTGTTCCAACTCATTGGCACAGATCTCCATCTCCTGCAGCGATTCTGTATCTCCCATTCCATCTCTTACAAGAGCAGCCTGGGTATCTGGACATGGCCTTGTTTCTGTGGACACCCATTCCTGCCCCATCCCTCTAAGGCTTCAAATAACCTTCTCCAGCAGGTGTGTTTTTATAATAATGGTTATAAGCGTCAGTTAATTGCCTTTGGTTGAATCTAATAGAAGCAAACTGTGACTCCTTTAAACAGCAACTAAAAATATTGAAAAGGCAGGAGAATGCACAGAGGGTGGAAGGTCAGTGTCAGAGAGGACTCAAGATCCCAATGCACAAGGCAACAGGCCTTTGTAGGAACGAATGCATCTCCAGGTGTCTGAGGGGGAAAACCACCTGTGGCCCTGTTTTAGCCTCATATCCTCTGCTGAAGAATCAAATCCCAGGAAGAACTGGACTTGCTTCATCAAATCCTCTCCCCTACCTGTGTGGGCAGGGGCTGTCTATATTCATGGTCCACCATGGTTTGACACAAAGGGAGAGAGAAACCCTCATGTGGATAAAATCTGGTTGTGCCCCTGCTCCCCAATCAGAGGCGGCCAATATTAGAATCCTGGAGAACCAGCACGGGCCCCATGTACTGTGTGGAGGTGAACAATGTGGCGCCTGGGCATATTTTCTTGTTCCTTTATTAAATAATGTTCAGAACAAGCACAATTTGTCAGCCTGCTCTAGAGAATACATGCTTCAGGAGTTAAAGTTGTAAACAAACTAAAACAGCTTCCTCATCATGATTTACAGTTTCCTCCTTGAGACTCCATTGAAGGCCTGGGCTTCCCTGTGTCTACCAATCTGAAACCAGTTCCAGCCTGATTCCTGCTTTGCAAGCATCACCAGCCCAGGCAATCCATGTGCAAAACTATCCCTGGCTTCCCACCTCTGCAGGAGTCAGCCTGTCCAAGAAGCAGCAGTGGCCCATGGGAAAGGACGATGCCCACCTGGGCATGAGGAATGTGCAGTGCCCATCAGTCGGCTTAGCCCAGCTGAGGAACAGCCCCTCCCCATGTCCATCTCATGGAGTCTGCGTTGTACACACAGGTGTGAAGGGGCAGACTATGAGGCTGTGGTCTTCACATTTGAATGAAGGCTTCCCTTCCTTTGTCCTATCTCGGAATGAGAACCGTTTCTGCACCATGTTCAACACTTTTCTTAGACCAGCCTCTGAATGGTTTCTGTGAATGCACAGCAATGCTTCTTTGTTGATTTTAAATCACATAGTGGAGGCTCTTTTGCAATGAGTGAAACATAGAAAGGTAAACTAAGGGAAGATGCTGAGCTGTAACTTGTTTTTTCTTTAACTAGACAAATCCAGAATGCTGCTCAGGGCAGCCTCTCCATCTCTGGCATCTCATCTCCCAAGTCAAGTGTGCAATGAGTACACTCGTGTGCAAAGGAAGCACCATATGCAACTGTGAAGCATCCAGTTGAGGGATTTGCAGTGTGGTGGTGGTGGTGGGGGGTGACCAGCAGTGCTAATAGGACTGTGAAGTGGTTGTAGACAGTCACTATTTAAATTCAGGTGGTCGCTCACACTGAGTAAGCTGTTGGTGGGCAAGAGAGTGAGGGAGAGCTCCCAGCTCTCATGAAGCCAAACACATCAATTACAACCCCTGCAAACTTGTTAACACATCAACATTATTAAATGTATGCAAAGATCCTCCACATCATTAATATCAGAGAAAGACAAATCAAAACCCAATGGGATGTCATCCCACCCCTGCTAGCATGACTGTCATTAAAAAGCCAGGAAACAGTAGGTGTTGGAACAGAACTGGAGAAAGGGGAATCTACTCTTCATGGGAAGTAAGGCATTGTCCTCATTATGGAAATCAGCATGGTGGTTACTCCAAAAACTAAAAGCAGATATCCTATTTGACCCAGCCATCTCTCTTCTGGGTAATTATCCAAAGAAATGAAGTCAGTGTGTTGAGGAGCTATCTGCACTCTCTCATGGGAGTTGCAACATTATTCAGAACAGCCAACACATGGAATCAGCCTAAGTGTCCATCAGGATAAAGAAACTATGGTGTGTAGATATGTAATGAATATTACTCAGCCTTGAAAAGGGAATACTGTCTCTGGTAATGACATGGGCATTATGCTAAGTGAAGTGAGCCAGTCTCAGAAAGAGCAAGGTTGCACGATCTCACTGGTGTGGAGAACCTTAGAAAGTTGAATACACAGAAGCAGAGAGTAGAAGGGCAGTTTCCAGGGGTGGGAGGAGAGGAAAGCAGGGAAATGTGTGTCAAAGGATACAAAGTTTCAGTTACACAGTTGAGGTGTCTAGAGAGCTGATTAGAGCATGGAGACAATAATGCTGTATTGTGTACTATAAACTTGCCGTGAGATTTGATTTTGATGGCTCTTGCCAAAACAGATCTTAGCAATAATCATTTCATTAAATACATGTATTTCAGAACATGTCACACACTGAGTTAGTACTTTTTCCTGAATCATGACAACATCTTAGTTTCTTTACATCTTAGTTTCTTTAATATAGTGCATATTAGAAATAACAGACCTCCTACTGCCTGGCCTCCCTTCTCCCTTGAAACTATGTAACTATGACACTAGGGAGTCATAGTTGCATTTAATACAGGCATAAATTTTTATATCTTGTACCATGGAAGTATCTTACAACCATTCAACCATACCATCAATAGTACAAACCCCTGAATCTCAACTGAGGAGGACATAAAAACTTGCCCGAATAAAATCACTTTCCATAACTCACGCAGGGTGCAAGCTGATGGCTATAATTCATGGCCCTGCACAGTGACCTCCAGTTTGTCTGTTTCCTTCAGAAGGACTTCTCTGATCCCACACTTGATCACAGGAGAAATCCTCCCGAGCTAGACAGGACTCGAAACTTCCCTGACAAATATGCTAATCCATAGAGAAAATGTTGCATTGTGAATATCGCAGCAGTTTGATTCTCCTCCCTGGCTGCACCTCTGAATCACCTGGGAAGACTTCACCAGGCACTTTGTCTTGTGTCAGATGCCGAAGGCTGGCCTCTTTCCACAGCTCCTGGGCATCGTTTCTGAGGATAGGTCCTGTACACGAGTGCTCTTCAAAGCTCCTGATTTCAACAGCAGCCAAGGTGGTAAAGCATGAAACAGACCAAATCCAGAGAAACGAGAAAAGTGTAGCAGCCAGGATTCGGTGATTCTGTGCATAAATGTGCTGCTGACACTAGAGACTTCATTTCTGGGTAAATATCAGTGGCCTTCACTGATTTTTAATACCACAGTTAGGAAGTCCCCATGAGTCCCTTTGGACTTTGCCACCTCTCAACGTTACAGAGAAAGCCCAGGAAAAGCTTCCAGGCTCACAAGGGCTCATGCCCCATCCGCAAGCATCTTCTAAGTGAGTACGGATAGGTGGGCAGAGTCCAGGGTGCATGTGCCCTGCTCCTGCGAAAGTCCTCAAATACAGCGGGGATGGTCCGAGCTGGGCATCAAGTTTCAAACACCGTCCTGATCCCTGGGCAAGAGGCATCCCTCTGGGAGTCAGACACCACCTGAACCAGAGGCACGGGAAACAGGCGCAGAGTGGGAGAGCCCCGCAGTGTGCATGCGCTGCTGCACACACCTCCTCAACCCTGCCCCCTGTAGGTGCGACTCATAGGCCTGCGGGTCTCAGACATCTCCGTGTACTGATGTGGTCTTTTTCCGAATAGAATGACTCCCCCAATAAACACCAGGTAGTAGAAGAGTGTTCCTTTCTTCAAGTGGCTTTAAAATGCAATTATCATTCCACACGGAAACCCACTATTCTGTTATAATTTTTATGTACCAATTTAAAAAAATCATGGTGCTCATTGTGGACATTAGAAATGCAGGCACTCTGAGAATGTGGGACACTAGGCACACCGGGTGAGCCACACATGTTACCCAGACCCGGCCTTGAGCCAGTGTCACCTACTCTCCCTGGGCCCACCACACAGGGCAGAGGGTTGTGTGGCTGCTGAGGACAGGAACTGGAGCAGTTCCTGAGGACGTGCTGTTAGATGCACGCTAAGGTTTAAGGGCTTTGGCTAACCATGGAGCTGAGCTGGGGGCAGGAGCTGCAGCCACTGGAAACAGCTGTGGGATTCATCATCGGGAAGTCCTAACCTTTATCACAGCTTTTTGATCGTATGTTTGTATATTTTAAATGCATATTAAGACATCTTCAATTCGTTGAACACGTCTGACATAACACATACTTACATAAGGGAACTATGAAGTAAGCACACCAGGGTTTTTTAAAAAATACATAACTCTAATTTCTATTCTTATTTTTCAGATAGTAAACTGGTGATTGGAGAAGATAAGTGATATCTTTGATGTGACCAAGCCGGACACTGGCAGCCACAGGGCCCCACAGCCTGTTCTCTTACCTGCCCATGCTGTGGATTTTGCAGACCCTTGGGACCTACAGGTCTGATGGAGGCAGGGGATGGTGGTGTGCGAGGCAGAGCAGATGCTGCCGAAGCAGGTGCATTTGGATCCAGTCCCAGCTCCAAGGTTCACTCTGCGAGCCCGAGACACACTTCCATTTCCCGAATCTCCAGGTCCCTGAGTGTAAAGTGGGACTCACTGCAATCCGTCATGCCATCCTGATGAATGAGGCCCTCCAGTCTCTGCCAAGCACAGTGCTGTGCAAACAAGTCTCAATCCCTGCTTGCACCACGCAGCAGCTTGGAGTCACATGTGGCTCACCCACCTCAGGGGAAGGTGTGAAAAAGTATCCCAACAAAGAAGCTGCTGGAAATCGGTCCCACCCAAGAGAAGGGTGATCAGGTGCAACCCTGTGGTGCTGCACTTTCAGACTGCTGGAGTGTCCCCCCCCAGACAAGGCTTGGCAGCTGTCCCTGCAGGGGCCCTCCCACCATGCTGATTGATGGGACAGATGGCAACTCCTATGATGAGACATTAATGAAGTGCTGTTTGCTTTTATCAACTATCATAAGCAAAACATTAATTTATTCTAGAAAAAGTGCACACAAAATATAATGTGGCCCTAGCCAATAATATAGATCTTATTTAAAAAATGCTCTGACAATGATTGACACCCAAACATGCTGAATCCATCAACCATCTTGGGCCCAGGATCCACGTTTTGTCAGCAGGAAACACTTGGTTTCTTCAGCAGGAAGCATGGGAATGCTTCTGAATAATGGATTGAAACAGACTTGCCTCTAGATTAGTGCTATTTAGTATTCTGGAATAAATGCTCTAGAGGTGGGGTTTGCCACAAAACTGTTAAACTCCTGCAGAGGGCACTCCACTCTTCTGAGTTGAAAATATCAAGGGGAACTGGTGAGTTGAGGGATGCTCCCTCAAGATGCACAGAGAGGAAAACGGGAGCTCTCGAGTGCTGTTAATGTGCACATGTCACATTGGAGATTATAGGAGATTCACAGTTTCAAAACCCATAAGTACTGTTAGTTGGATCATGAAAAGTGATAGGAGAATAGGCACCATGATCAGGGAAAAGAAATCTGAGAACACATTTCCTGAGGGCTATGTGTGTGTGTGTATGTGTGTGCGCGCCTGGCTAATAAACACTGTGGGATAGTTCGTACCCTCAGACAGGATGTGGCCACATCTAATGAAAATTCCTGAAAGGTTACTTATTTACTTGTCCATGTCAACTTTTTTATTGTGGAAAATTTCAAATACATAGTTGCTCCTCCTAATTCATGAGTTCCAAGTCTGCCAATTCAACCAACCATGGATGGAAAACATTACAAAATAACTGCATCTTTACTTAAGATGGACAGAATACACTTTGTGGTTACCTGTTAGGAATGTGATTTGAATCATCATCTCTCTGATGGTCCTACAGCAGGAGCTGCATCCCTGCGCTGGGAACTTCCTGTGCACATGTGCAGCCAAGCCTGCCCTGTTGCCATGGTGACACCTGCTTAAAGGAGGTTCTATGCACGGCACAGGACTGTCAGTCTTGACCCTGAGTTCAGACACCATGGACAGGGGTAGAGAATTATGAGCACAAGTTGATAATTATAATTGGCCACTTGACTTCATCCTTCAGCCTGCTTGCTTTCAATAAACTTTCTCACAGAAAACCCTTTTGATGATAAAACCTATATAATACATTTGCTGAGCCAGCTCTGGGTCATTATTCTCCAGGAGGGGTTAATAATGTCCTATCTGGTCTCAGCTTTCTTTCTTTCTGAGTCTGTTTATCTTTTCTCAATCCTCTACTGCCCCTTGCACATTTTCTGAATTAATGGCCATGCAGAACAATCTAGTGTGACAACTGTCTACCTAGCCCTTGGGTTGTCGTAGGCCCTATGAGTGACCTGCATGTGATTTAAAGCACACAGCAGGATGTGCAGAACACACACACACACACACACACACCACACTCCACCATTTTATTTTTATATGAGGTCCTGGAACCAATCTCCCGTGGGTACCAAGGAATGGCTGCAGTAGCAGAAAAAGAGAAATTCCCAAGGCGATTGTCTCTAAAGCGTAATTCTTTGGTAGAACCTTGAAGATGTTGGTAGCAAAGCCCGGTGTATGAAGATAGGCTTTGCTCCCCTTCTGCTGCCTGTCTTCTCCCCTACTTCCTGTAGGTACCCTCCTCATTCATTTCTCCATGGTCCTTACTAGACTTCCTGCTTCTCTTCCCCTCTCTCCCTCCTTCCCTCCCTCATCTTTGGGGGGGCTTTTCAAGGTAGAAAACAGACTTACACAAAGTCTTCACAGAGCCAGCCAGGCTCAGGTGAGTCCTGAGGATGTTAAGCAAGACCTGGCAAAAGTCTGTTCTGCAAACCAAGGATTTCTGAATCCATCTGTGGCTTTGCATACAGCTGAGTTTCTCCAGGGCTTGTGGGACATCCTGCAGGAGAGCAGGATGTGAGACAGGGGCCTACTCCTTGGGAGCCCCCTGGACCAGCAGCTGATGTCTTGCAGCTTGCCCTTTAGAGAGGAAGGTGGACAGGAAAAGGACAGAATGAGCAAAATCTAATTCCTAGAGATAATTTTCTAATACATTGAACTTCTATCTCACCTGATGTTGGTTAGACTTTATCTACTGCCCACTGGCCACTTGGATCCCTCTCATCTTGCTCCATCTTTTCCCCGGTGCTCACCTGCTTCAGAGACATGGTGCCCTCGACTCATCCTGGGCATTTGGTTGGTTTTCTGCCTCTCCCATCTGCAACAGAAGCCTCTTCAGGATGGGCTTGCAGTCTGTTCTGTCCAGTGTCACCGAGCTCTTAATTTGTTGCAGGAGGCCAGTTCTGTATTGACTATCCCACTTCCCAGTCAACACAGAATTATTGGGTCACATGTCTCTCTGGGCGATTTGGATTTAGTTAAAAAATTGCCAGAGCTCCTGCCCTCAAGATGGGATCCTGACTCTGAAGTCAGCTGTGAGTGCAGAGTTTCCATCCAATGGAGATAAAAGGAGCCGGCATTTCCCAAGCCCCACATAGGTTAACAGCTTCGCATAATCCCTCAATATTTCATGTTAATAAATGATTTTTTAAATTGCAATGCATGAGTCAAATGCTACTAAGACTGGAGTCCCCAGTCCATCTGCAAGACAGAGTCCCCAGAGACACAGGGCTTCTCTTCTCACAGCTCTGTTTGCTTGTTTGCTTTAAGTCCATTTTCTTTTCCATGGCAGAGATTTTCTACTGAATCTTTATTCTAAAAAAAATTAGAATTTTGCTTTCTTCTCCTTTTCTGAGACACACAGTCACAAGCCCAGACTTCTCTTTCTCCCACTCCTAGCACAATCCTTACACTGATTAAATAACCAGTAAGCTGGTAAAATTATGTATGTAGTATGATTTCATAACAAAGCTCTGTTCGCCAGTATCTTGAGTTTCCATTCTTCATTTGATTACCTTTTGATGCCTCTATTGTTTCCTCCCCAAACCTTCAATATGTAAAAAAATAGATATTCTACCAGTTTTTGTTTCAATTCCTTGACATTTATCACCTCCCTCTCCTCGCCCAGTTACCCTCTGCCCTCGTCACCACATTGACTCTGTCTGTGGCTGCTGTGGCTGTTTTGCTGGGGATGGAGCCCAGGGCCACCTGCAAGCCAGGCGAGGACTCTGCCACTGAGCCACACTCCCGCCCCAGGACAATCATCTTTAAACCTCTTTTCACAACCAAGCTGGGACCTCACTTGGAGCTGGAGCCTGACTGGGGCCAGATTCCCAGGGTCCCCCTGCTGGAGGAAGGTGTCATGAGTCAGCCCCGCCCCCCACCTACAGACGTGGGACCCAAAGGAAAAGGAGGACAAGAAGGATGGCCAGATCTTGCTCTTGGTAAGACTGAAATACAAATTGCACTAAAGAGTCAGGTGCAAGTGCCAGAAATGAAGCAAACACAAAATTAAAGCAGGCTAATTGGAAGAAAGGTGGAGAAATGCAGCCCACACAGTGTCCACCATGGGCAGAGACACAGCCAGGATCAGCAGCAGGGTAAAGAAGGGACCCCAGGAGGAGGGGTCATCCAAGCAGCAACAGCAGACACACGTCCTTATTGAACTGGATGAATACAGGGGTTGGTTTAAGTGATGAAAGTCAACATTTATGGGCTGAAACCCATGCCATTGGCTGTTCCCCAAGAGAAATTTTATTGATAACACTCGGATTCCAGATTTAACCAGGTTAACAAGCAGCTTTTTACAAAAGCGATTTTTAATTTAAAATATTTTCACTCAGTTAATAGGGCAATTACAATTAATATTTAAATTTTCAAAATTAATTTAAGCCACATTATCTCTACTTAACCAAGCATTATAATGGAATCAAGCTAATAGCATTACTTTGAGAAGGAAATTAGTACTTGTGCAACTGCCTATGGTTCAAGAGCTGCGTAAATGCAGGCTGCTATTACCATCACAAACAAAACACTTTAATTTCCTCGAAAAGCACAGAACCAAGTGATTCTCAACCCTGGATGAGTTTGAAAACAGCAGTGTAAGTCTTCAGGGGAACTTGGAAGCACCTACCTTGGTGTGCTGGGGAGCTGCACTCAGGTCTGTCCTCCATGGAATCTACCATATCTCCGTGCGTAAAGAGTGGCCCATTGCAAAGCTGGGCACATAGCAGAAGAAACACAGTGGGCAGGCAAGACTCCAACGAAGCCCAGTCCTGGTAGCATTTTCTCCCAGAGAACTCTTGCTAATAGGGAAACCAACAAAATATTGAGAACCAAAATGCACAGAGACCATGCCGTTAACTGGGTGAGGACAGCCTCACGGTTTTGGAAATGCACAGGGAGATACGACTGGATTGGGGCTTTACTAAGAACCAGATAAAGTGATTGAGTTTTCTAAAGCTCTGTGTGTGGTGTTAGGCTTCATTGAAAATAATCCACGTACCCTACACTTCACCTGATTCAAGTGAAAAAAAATTAATGTTTTCTTTGTGAATTTTCAAAGCCATGCAACCAGGAGCAGAGTCTAAATTTAGAGCCTTTTTCATCAGTCCATGAAGAAATAATTGCCCCTATGTTCTCATCCAAAATTCCTCCTGCCCCTTTCCCAACAGTCCTGGATGTGTTTCTGCCTCTCTGGATTTGCCTATTCTTGATATTTCATAGAAATGAATTTTGCAGAAGGTGGTCTTGCAGGTGTGGTTCTTTTTCACTTAGCACCATGTTTTCAAGTTTCATCCACGTTACAGTAGATGTCAGTATTTAATTCTTTTAGGGCTAATAATATTCATTGTATGAATATATGTTATTTTGCTAATCCACATATCAGGTGCTGAAAATTTAAGTGGTTTACATATTTTGGCAATTATGGGTAATGCTGCTAAGAACACTTGTGAACCAATTTTGTGCGGCTGTGTATTTTCTTCAATATTTGTTTTTTAAGTAAAATTTTCCTCCTCTCATGATTGAAATAAATACATTTCCTCCACCATGGTTAAGTTTTGTTACCAAGAAGTTTAAGTTTCTTTTAATACTTTTAGCTGACTATTATCAAAAATTCTACTGGTTACAACGAGCAGATGAATTATTCTAAAAATCGTTATTAATATGGTAAATTTCGTTTTTATTTCCATGGCACTTTTTAACATTGAAAGTAGAAAATGTTGTTAGATATAATTGAAATCTCTGCCCATTTGTGCCCCTGAATAATGAAAATCCTCTCATGTATCCAGACCTGGTGATATTTAATTTAAAAATATTGTGATGATTTATTCATTTGGTTTTATGCCTTCTAATTATCCTCAAACGTTGCAACAAAAAGGTGAATTTTCTATGAATATGAAGCTTCAGACTCAATAAAATTAAATCATTGAAAGGCAAAGCCTGAGCCCTTTGTCCATGGAAATGGGAGGTGATCTCTCAGGACAAGGAAGCTCTGGGTGCAAACTGGTGTCCCAGGCACTGGGCTAGGTGCCCTGTCTCCATGGACACCCCTCCACCCCAGGTGCTCAGGGTGTGGGGAGTCCAAGGAGAAGAGGCTGGGTGGGGAGGACTCGCTGTTCCATGTCGTGAGGACCCTGAAGTGCACACTCGCCTTCTTGGAAGGCAGATATGGAGGGGGCCTCGAGGGGCCCCAAGGCCACATTGACCTTCTGGTCCTGTGACTCTGCAGGGGCCCCCAGGAGCCTGTGTGACAGGTGACCCTTCCATTCAGGATCACCCATCCTGTGGTGTCCTTAACACCTGGGACATAGGTGGCTTGTGCTACTCCATGAAGGGGGACTTCATCCAGCAATCTGCTGAGTAAATGAGGTTTAAGGAAATCACTCCGAGCACTTCCAAGCTCTGCAGACTCCTGGGAACATTCTGGAAGCAGCCATTTAGTGTAAATAGCAAGTAGCTACACAGCCCTGTTATATGTTTTCCAAAGAAGGCCTGCGGGGACTTTCCTAGACAAAACACCCCTGAAGGGTCAGAGCTGTTGGGTTCTCTGTGTGCATCCTTCCCTTAAAGGGGAAAAGCACATTTTGTCAAAGCCCCATCATTCACAAGCCTCATTCTGCAGCCTAAATGCTGCTATAATTAGCTCATCATTCCTGCAGTGGGGAGCCAGCCATTCACCATACAAGATAAAACAAAACCTACCGACCCTCCAACTTCCAGCAGACATGGCCTCATTGGGGGTCTTAAGGAGGAAACTCTCAGACACACATGTTGGTGCCACTAAAGTCCCAATCCTGGCTGGTCACTAACAAGTTGTTCTGTTTTCCTTATTTAAATGAGTCTGAGTCTTTGTAATTAATGAATCACAAGAACACACACATTTGGGGGATTCACAAGCCAGACAAGGAAGCAGAGGGGATGGAAGGCTGGACCCCTCTCTGTGGCCTGGGCTGAGTACCCCGAGGACCCCTGAGCTTCAGGCCAGATGGGAAGCTGTCTCTGTCAGGCCTGGCTCACTGGCTGACCCCTGGGGTGGACAGCACAGGTGGTGTGGGTAGGTGATTGACACATGGTTGCGGAATCAATTGGAAAAACCTGGTCACGCCTCCCTCCACACACTCCATGTCAGTCCCCTGCCGCTGCCTCTTTGGGTCTGAGTCTTTCTTCAGGGAAAGGAAGCTGTTGGCTTTTTGTTAAGCGGTGATGAAGGGGTGGCCGGTGTGGGCTGGGGTGGCTGCACCCAGGCACAGCTCGGCTTTGTCTCCTTGTCTAACTGAAGAGGCAGGAAGTCCTCGGCACGTTCTAGGGCTGGTCCTTTAGTGGTGGGGCCGCACGTCTGTCCCAGGCCACCCAGAGCCAGGCCCTGCCAGGGGAGGGGAGGAGGGAGGCCTGGGTCAGCTCAGGAACAGAGACCCCAGGCTGCGCAGCATAGCTCCATAACTGAGAGCAACAGGGACATGTTCTCACCCACCCGAGCACAGGGGGTTGAGGGACGTGGCTGGACGGGAGGGAAAGCTTTTGAAAAATAAATTAACCTGCCGCAGCACGTTTCCACTGATTCTTCATATTTCAGTTCCAAATTTCTTCCGAGGAATCCCTCTTGGGAGGGAGGCTATCTTCAAGCCATGGTGACATCACAGGTCTCTACCCCTAATGTCATCTGGGTGAATGATCATGCACTTGTTTTTAAAAGTGTTGAAACAGTATCTAATTCTGACATGAGAAAGCAAGTTGTGTCCAGGTAAGTACAATTATTTTATTACATTTGTCACATCATAGGGCTGTGCCCAGCCTACAGGGGCCACTCAACATGTACCTGATGAAAGTTGAAAGAAATTAATCTTCCTTGTGTTCAGAAATTATGGATTTTCAAATCCCTGCAGCCAGATAGAAATATCAATCTTGAAAGTCATTCATTAATCCTACAACGATCAGATAAGCACCAATTTTGTGCCAAGCCCTGACAGCTTACATTCATCTAAGACCAGCATGCTCCAAGTGCCATATGGGTCTCTGATCTCAGAAAGCTTATACTCCTGGACAAGGAGATAAAAAGCAGATTGCCAATTTAGAGATTAATTTCACAATACCTTTATTTTGTTTATTTAGCTTTTTTAAAATGTGGTGCTGGGGATCTAACCCAGAGCCTCACACGTGCTAGGCAAGTGTTCTACCATTAAGCCACAATCCCAGACCCTCAGAGATTAATTTCAGATAATGATAAGGAAATTATGAAGTTATGAAGGAAATTAAGTTGGTCAATGAGAGATGGTGATGTGTTGGGGGACAAGTTTAGATTTTGCTGGTTAAAGAAAGTATCTCTGAGGAAATGACCTAGGCTAGAAAACACAGAGACAGTTTATTCCATAGGCAGTTAATGGCACACACAAAGTCCCTGTGGCAGGCACTGATTTGGTTGCTTAGGAACAGGGATCAGATCAGTACTGCTGGAATTAAGGTGAACAAGTAAAATTGAGGGATAGACTGTGAACGGAGCAAGATCAAGTGACGCCAGAGCAGTTACAAAAATCAGATTTGGGGGATATGATTGGTTTCTGCAAAATGAGTTTGCTTGGTTCATGGAAAACAGACTGAAGGGGAGGGACAGTCAGGAGGCTGTTACCAGGTCAGAGATGATGGCAGTTTGTTCGCACCAGGATCGTAGCAGAGGAACTGCCCTCTTAGATGCTGCTGCAGGCATGCCCAACCCTGTAAACCACTGAACCTTAAGTCAAAGCTCTCTGTGGAAACTGACAGAGTCTCCTCTGATTGTGTGGTTCCTGGGAGAGATGCAATGGGGAACCTGAATGGCTCCAAGAGCCTTCCCCACCCATGCCCTCCAGGGCCCTGCAGAGGTTGGAGGTCTTGGGAGAGGCCTCCATTGGCTCCATTACCAGCCATAAGGCAGGAGCCAAGATGGCACAAGGGGCTCAGATGTGGCCCACTAGGGCCTCAGCCCTGCAGAGCTCACAGGATTTGAGGGCTCTCAAAGGTTCTTTGTTAAGTAAAACTCAGGCAGAGTCCCTTGCCCCAGTGTGCAAGCACTAAACATGGAAACCCACTGAGGAGAGTGAGAGGGCAGCTCAAGCCCCCACCCCAAATCATGGCTTGCTGCACATCTGCAGGCCCCCAGGCTCTGGAAAGATCGGCACCCACTTCTCTAATAATTCAGTCTGAATTTTGCAAGGGAAGCAAATGAAGCTCCAATATCCCATTCACGTCACAAGATGGCATGTGTTTCCAGCCCTAGAATCTGGACAAGAAGCAAGGCCCAGTCCCCTGCCCTCATTTGCAAGAGCAATCATGGTTCCTGTCACCACTCTCAGCCCTCTCATTGCACCTGTTGGGTACCACACCATGGGCCAGGAATTGAACTCTGCTATTGCCCTTAAATTACAAAAGTACTCAGCAAGACAAGTGCTTATGGATTCCAGCATTAAATACTCGGGCTGCTGAAATCAGTGCATCTCACTGGTTTTATTCTGGGTGATTATTTGCCCATGGTTACATCGTTGAAGAACACTAAATTACAAAATGATTCCTACTGAATTTTCAGTGCATCCTGCTGGAACAATTAGCTTGACATCTGGGGGATTTTAAAACATCATTTGATGCCTTTTAAACCCCCTTTCATCAAGAATAGAGCCAGTTTTGTGTCCAGAGTCTTTGACATGGAACAGTCCAGGGAGAAGGGCAAAAATATGAACGTGGAAAGGGGATGGAGGACGTTTGAGAAAAAGGGGGTGCCCTGTCTCCTGAACTCCCCTGGGCATTTTTTAGAATGAGGAAAGACAGTTGGCAAAGCTCAAGCCAAAGTGTTGGAAATGGGCGTGGGTAACTGAGACTCTGAAGTTTAAAGAATCATTAGAAAGCGACAGGAAATATGGCCCCCGGGCAGCATGATGGACAGCTTCTAATGATGCCAGCTCCCTCTCTCCTCTTTTTTTTTTTTTAATATTTATTTTTTAGTTTTCGGCAGACACAACATCTTTGTTTATATGTTGTACTGAAAACCCATCGCCACTTAAGTTGAGTGAGCACATAATTTATGATCCAGATCAGGGCACACTGAAATCAAAAGGAGTCGCTCTTAATAACTGCAACAAGAAAACAGGGAAAGAGCAAACATAGACCCTACAACCATACAAATAAACTGGAATAGTGGGTCATCTGATCAGTGAGACAGATTGAAACTATGATTTGTTCTCACTTGTTCTTCATCCCTATAGAAGGTGGGCTGTCCATCACCGGGACAGAATTCTTCATTCTTTCTGCTGGTCACCTTAGTGTTTTGTGTTGTTGTTTTGTTTAGGTTTTTTTTTTTTTTTTTTTTTTTTTTTTTTTGGTTACTGGGGATTAAACCCTGGGGCACTTAACCACCACTGAGCCTCATCCCCAGCCCTTTTTATTTTTTATTTTATATTCCCAGCTCAAGATCTTTATTTATTTATTTATTTATTTATTTTCTTTTTTTTATTGGTTGTTCAAAACATTACAAAACACTTGACATATCATATTTCATACATTAGATTCAAGTGGGTTATGAACTCCCATTTTTACCCCAAATACAGATTGCAGAATCACATCGGTTACACATCCACATTTTTACATAATGCCATATTAGTAACTGTTGTATTCTACTACCTTTCCTATCCTCTACTATCCCCCCTCCCCTCCCCTCCCATCTTCTCTCTCTACCCCATCTACTGTAATTCATTTCTCTCCTTGTTTTTTTTTTCCCCATTCCCCTCATAACACGGTCTCTCTAAGTTGCTTAGGGCCTCGCTAAGCTGTTGAGACTGGCCTTGAATTTTAGATCCTCCTGCCTCAGCTTCTGCAGCCACTGGGATTACAGGTGTGCACCATGGTGCCTGGCAGCGCTGTTGGGTGTTGGCCCTCTGAGGACTCATTCCTGTCTATATTTCTCCTTCCCAAGCTCAGTCTCTTCCTTCATGCTATGGAATGTGCCCTGGGAGCTGAGTTTTCAAAATTTCATTGTCACATACTAATTGTGCATTTCTAGGGGGCACAGTGGGATGTTTCTATACGTATTTATGTCATGCAAAGGTCAAATCAAGGTGATGGGCACACCCACCACCTTAGACATGGAGTGTTTCCCTATTGGGAGAACATTTCAAATACTCTCCTTTAGCTTCTGAACTACACAATGCATTGTTAGCTGCCCTACTGTGCAACAGAGCTCCAGAACTTGTTCCCCATGTTACTTTGTGCCCATCAACAGACTGCCCCGGTCTCTCCTCCCCTGGACCCTCTCCAGTCTCTGGTGCCCTCTATTCTCTGCAGTGTCTTCTTGATGCCATCTTCTACCCCACCTGTGGCTCAAGTCAATGAAGCCAGAAGAGCATGAAACCTCGGCAGCCATGAGAACAAATCTCCCTCTCTAAGGTGCCTGTCTCAGGGGTTTTGTCCAGTGATGAGGAGCTGACTCAGGGGCTGGGGTAAAAGCAGTGGTGGCACCCTGTCTGCCTTTGGCATTTGGAGAAAGAGAAGTTGGCTTCACAGGGACCTCGGGGGATGTCCATTGGGGCCTAGTCCTCAACCTCGCCTGGGCCAGCAGGACCCGGTGGGAACATCCTAGGATGGGATGTGCCCCTTCCTTAAGGCTTTAGTGGCTGGAGGGTTTCCTGTGGCTATGAAGAAAGCGACCTCTGCTCCCCATTGGTTATCTTCTAGAACACAGGGAGGGCTCTGTGTGTGTGTGTGTGTGTGTGTGTCTGCTCTCAGACCAATTAATTTGGCTCTGGGCTTTTATATTTTAATTAAAATAGCAGCTTTTGTAAATATTCATCAAACACAAATAAGTTTCCTGGTTCGTAAGGCCCCAGACCAGCGGGGAAGGACGTGGAGGAACACCTCCCATGTGGCAAGCTCACTCCCAGGCATGCACAGGCGGCTCTGCCACCTGGGATCTAGGGTCCATCTCCTGAATCAATTTTGATGAATTTATAAATGGCCAGTAGGTGTGAGGCATATGGATGGGACCTGAGGATGCAGGGCAATTGAGGCCCCTCCACCTGCCTGTGGGTGTGTGTTTCTGCATCTGTACCCACCCTTCACCACCAGGTGTGCCTGCACCTATAGTGTGGCACTGTCTTTCTGGCAGAATCTCCATGAAACCATCCTGAAATCTTGTGAACACACATAAGTGCATATTCATGTGTGTATGTACACACACGTGTGCCTGTATAGCAAGTGTGTGGGTGTCCACACATGTGCGTATGATGGGTGCAGAGTGGAATACAAAGTTAGGAGAAATACGGGCTCTGGAAATACAGTACTTCAAGTTCTGAAACTGACCCATTCTTCTGGACGTTTGTCCATTCTTTCTGTGGATAACTTGTGTTCTGCTCCCATGCAAAGAAAGTCCCCAAACCCCAAACCTCAAGGCTTACTGTCAACATCTTTGTCCTGACTCCACATGTCCTACATGTCCACTGCTGGCCAAGCAGCTTCCCTCCCCTGGTTTCCTTGCTGAGACGTCAGCCACTGTCTGGTCATGCCAGATGGACAGAGAGCATATGGACACTCCCTCCAGAGTCTGCATGGACACAGAGGCTTGGTGGAGTGAGGAAGGAAGAATGGCCACCCACAGGGAGGTGCAGGCAGGAAGGGCGACTGTGGGTGTTGGTCAGCTTTCCACTGCAGTGACCAGCTGTCTGACCAGAACAACTTAAAAGGAGGGACATTCATGTTTGCCTGTGGTTTCAGAGCTCTCAGCCCAGGGCCAGCAGCCCCACTGCCCTGCGCCTGAGAGTAGAGGGGGTGGCAGAGGAAGCAGGGAACAGAGAGAGAGGAAGGAAGGGGCCAGAGACAAGATACTCCCTTCCGAGGCACACCCTGACCTTCTTCCCCAGCTAAGCCCTGTCTCCTGTAGTGACAGAAGGGACTCGGTAATACCCTTAGGTCTCTGTGAGCTGCTCATCTTGTCCCCAGCAGAAGACGGTGGAGAGTTCACAAGTGTCCTTGGCCTTTCTACAGTGACTACATTGAAGTAGGTTCTAGCTGTGTCTGGACCTTGAGGGTATTCTACAGTTGGCCAGAAGAAAACCCAAGCCTGGAACAGATGATTGGAGGGTCCTGCGTATTTGGCATTTGGACATCCCATTGCTAAACACCAAGGGGGCTGTTCTGCTTGGGTTTGGACTGAAACTGAAAGATCAACACAAAGCCAAGCAGGGGCTCTGAGAGAGAGACCTGCATGAACTGGCGTCACCGGTAAAGGAGGGCTCACCAGTTGTGGGCTCCCTCCTGCTCGGTCTGGGCCAGTGCTTTCTTTGGTTGGATAATAACCTTGTCTACTGGTAAGGCCCAGCCTCATAATTTGCTGCACATGATGATAAACATCACGAAGAAGTGGTGATGGCCTTCTGAATACCCCCACGATTTCTTTAGAAATACCACAGGAGAACAAAGCCAGCACTTGAAAGTTTAGGCAACTTGAGAGACTTTGCCACTAATTTAAACAGTGTGGATTGCAGCACAGTTTCATATCAACCATGGATGGGCCCCCTTTGGCCAGCTAGATGAGCTTCTTGAATCAGCATACTGGCCACTTGGAAACCACATGATACATCACCTGGGTTGGCACCACAATCTCTTGCACATCTGTGAAGCATGCGCCCTGTAATACTGGTGTTACTATTATTTTGTGCTTTGTTCTCTGAATATAAAAAAATACACCTGCACAGGGCATTATATATTTTAAGCTCTCTTCTGCCATCTGTTACTTTAGCATCTCCATCATTTTTCAAGCATACATATTCCAGATATGCTCTCCTATTAGTTGAGGAGGGAAAGAAAGTTTTACTAGAAATAGCAAGAAGGAAAGACAGAGAATGTCACAGGAAGATGGGGTAGAAAATCAATCCTGGAATGTTCACCCTGTCTTGAATTGTTCAGGCAATACCCAAATGTTCAGTAAGGCTGATTCGAATTGTGAAATGCTCTGCATGAGTTAGCAGTCACCACAATAAAGCTGTGTAGCAAACAGCCCCACGTTCAGTGGCTTAAGGTGTCAATTTGTCATGGTTTACAGACTGTGGGTCCACTGGGCAGTTCTGCAGGTCTTGGCTGGGATTGGCTTTGAGATTTTTTTAGTCTTGCCTGACTCCCACTCACAGGCTTGGCAGGGATTCGCCCCTGGTTGGCTGATGTGGTCTGACAGCTGGGAAGTCAGCGCTCCTTCCCCAGATCCTTGGTTCAACGTGGGCCAGACCAGGCTTATTTTTATGCTGGAGGCTGAATTCCAGGAGGGAAAGAAAAAGTGTGGAGACTTCCTGAGCAGTTGGCTAATAAAGAACAATTGTCATATCCACTTTATTCTATAGACCAAAGCCAGTCACGAGGCCACCTCGTAAATAGGTGGAAAATTAGATTCTCCAAGAGCTCTTGGTTGAGGATTGCTGGGAAGTGGGGAGGGAGCAGGTCCTCTCCTGTCTTCTCTGCCCTGCAGGTGGCCAGCTCAGCTTTCAGCAGCTTAAGAGGAGCAGAGAGCCCCAGGCCTGGAGGGCAGCTCTGAATGGACATGGCAACTGCTCTCCATTAGCTCAAAAGTCGCGGATGCTTTAGCTCTCCCTCCTGGAACTCAGCCTCCCGCATACAAATCAGCCTGGTCCAGCTCACTCTGGACCAAGGATCAGGGGAAGCCGAGCTGGAAGTTTGGAAGGTTGACCCTAAACAGACTGGATGTCCTTGGTGGTATAACAGAGAGGACAATGGCAGCCCCTGATCTGTCTACATGTATCTGCCTGGGGACCTCCCTCTGCTGCTTTTGCTTGACCTTCTAACTGGCCTTGGGCTGCATCCTGGGCACACATTTCCAAGGAGAAACTTTCCAACTGCTCATGTTCTGGTTTTGGTCTCTGAGCAATATTCGAACTTCTCGAGTCCCCACTGGAACTCTGACTGTACTGTGTTTGGGTGAACTGTGTCCTTCTGAAGCCAACACCAATTCAGAGCTGATGTTTTCCTAGGCTGCTCATCACCCAGTTGGTAAAGCACCTGGCACAGACTTGTCATTCAATAAAATATTTTAAAATGTTCATCTTACTGTGATAAGAGTATGTCACACAGGATCTGCCTTCTTAGCGTGTGTCTAAGTGTATAACACTGTGTGGTTAATCACAAGTGTACTGGGGAACGGATTTCGAATACAGTTTAGCCATGTTTCTGAGCACGTATGTAAGCCTGATTTCATGTCAAACCAGAGTTACATTTCCCACTGGATTCTGAGTAAACAATTCACATTTTCTCGGGGTGAGAAGGCAATTGACGTACCTGAACTTTGGAAAGAACATCCTCCGTACAAAACTCACCCTTCAGGACCTTCAAACGGAAAGCATGACCAGATCAACATTTCCACTAAATGATGTGATTTCTTATTGTGTGACTATTTCAAGTCTTCTCATGAAGACTTGAAATACTCACATGATATTAAGTGAATATTAAGCAATTCATGGAGAATAGGTTGCTATCAAATAAAAGAGTACATGAAAATAATCAGTGGACATAACAGTTCTCTCCTTCACACTTGGTTGGCTGCAGAGTTTTGCATGATATTCTGCAAAGATGTGTGATTGCTGCGACTAGGGGAAAGCATTTGGTGGCACTGCTGCTTTGGAACAATAATGACACTGAATCAAGGGTAGGAATGAATCATGGAGCAGCCGCAGACACCACACCTAAGGAGGTGATTGTAAGTGCTGCTGGCCAGTATTCTCCTACAAAGTTCCATGTGGTGTCCTCTTCTCCTGCAAGGTTCCTTAGGTGTCCACTGAGCTGAGGACACCATGGGTCAAGGAGTCCTTTCCTCCAACTGGCTTGCTCAGCCTTGTTTCTGATTTAACCTTCACTAGTCCTTTACCCCAGTCCTGCTGGTCCCATCCCACCCTTGATGGCCACTGCGTCCCCAACTCTCCTCCCCACCTCAGAAGCTCTTTCATGACGGAGCCACATGGATTTATCTCAGCCTCCCAAAATGACCAGCTGTAGCTTATCTCTACTAGACTTTGCCAAAAGAGACTTTTAGTATCTTAAGCCATCATTTTCATGTTGGGTTATATCTCCAAATTTTCCAGCAACTTAAACTTCACCTAAGGTGAGTCTTGTTCGTAGTTTTCAATTTAAATAAATCATGAATGATAAATATTGTTAGGAACTTATGATCTGCCAGGCCTTGTGCTAAGGGGTCCATTGGCCTGTTCCTATCTATCCCACACAACAGTCTTGGGAGGGGGGAACTATTGTCACTGCATAGCTTAGTGCAGCTGATTCCTGATTAGGCTCTTCTTCAAATTCTTCCTGTAACTGATCGTAGCATCTGGACACTTTATTTGTTGGCTGGTGATTTAGATGAAATGGTGGATACATGCTCATTTTAAATCTGTATGAGTGAAGATTTTTCCGTTCTGACTGACATCCTTCCCCACCCTTTCTCCCTTACCCTCTATGGAATTTATCTTTTAAGGCATAGAGAATGTACCTCAGAGAGGTAGAAAAATGGCAGGAGGAAAAGCGGAGATGGCCTTCCAATCCGTCACTGGTCACCTCAACCAAGTCGTCTCACATCTTACGAATCTTTCTCTAGGAACACTGTGGAGAACAGGTGCTAAAAGTCTGCCTCCTGAGATTGGCTGCAATTGGCGCTGCTCAAACATTTGCATTCCTTTACAGGAACAAGTGTGTTGTTTTACACTAGTCTCCCTGGGGCTGTCTCAGGCTGTGGAACTCAGAGCAGATGAAGGGCATCGCATGGTCTCTGCACTCATTCACTCGCGCTGTGTGTGAATTATTGCACACTTGTATGTCCCAGATACAGTACCAAGTTCCCTGTTTGGGGGATGACAGTCCCTGAAACCATCATGAATCCTAATGCATGTGAAGTGTACTCAGATAGGCCCTGGATAGGCAAGAGCCTCCCTGTGCCTCTGGACTACAACCTTTATTCGCAGCCGTGATGTAAATGGCCACATAGATGCACGGGGCGCCGGGGGAATGCAGATGATCTTTCATCATTTTTCCTGTACAGGCTGCATCCTTCCTCTCCTGTCATTGTGGGGAAGAAAGACCCCCATGAATTGAGTGACCGGGACTCAGACCTGCAGAGGAGGACTCATGATCCAGGCCCTGCCAGTCAAGGATGTGCCCGTGGTGATGGGGACTGTGATGAAGATGGACGGGTGTTGGGGTGTAGACCTGGCCCTGTGCAAACCTGGTGAGAGAGCAAGGTTTAATCGGAGTCTCTCTCTCCCTGGGTCTGTCTCTGTCTCCTCTTCCTCCCAACTCCCCCATCCTCTCCCTCTAAGTGCAGCCAATTGGCTCTGCCACCACAAGGAAGTCAGACCCACACAATGAGGAGCAGATGACCAAGAACTAATGACATTTTGAAGACCTTGTTCTCTCCATCTTGAAGCCCGCCCTGTGTGTGGCCCTCTCGGTCATTGCAGGCAGCTTGTGCGAAGCCCTGGTTTGAGGGCAGAGAGCTTGGACCATTTATTTTCCCATCTCTTGCATTTTGGGAGAGCTCTTCCCTGCCTCTGCCCAGCCAAACTCCTGTGGCAGCTCCTTGTACCAGGTGCTTGTTTTTGAAATTCCCAACATTCAGGGGCAAAGCATGGCTGACTTTCCACATGCTCTGCCCCTGGGTGCCCTGATGTCCCTGTTGGTTCCATACCCTGCAGAGATATGCCCCTCATGGATAGCACACTTTGCTGCCAGGCTCCACACTGAGACAGAAGGGTGCAGCTCTGAAGGGCAGTGTGCTGGTTTCTGGTAAATCCTGCAGGAGACCCATGAGGGTGAGCACAGATGGCGATTTCTTTGAAGGAAGGCAGGGGAAGTTGTTGGCTTGCATTTAAGGAGGAATTATAAGAAGTTATGAATCTTGTGATGCTAGAACCATATGCAGTCTAACGAGCTGCTCAGATGCAGAGTCTTTGTGGACTCCAGCAAACAGAGAACAGAGGACATCTGAGTCCCTCATTCCCCATTTGATTTTGGAGGCCAACACTTACTAAATGGAGTAGCCAGCTGATTTACCAGAGCTACATATAATTTGTGTACTCTTTCTCTCAAAGTCCCTCCTGTCTCTTTCCATCTGTGTTTCTCTCTCTCTCTCTCTCTCTCTCTCTCTCTCTCTCTCTCTCTCTCTCTCTCTCTCTTTTTCTCTCTCTCTCTCTGAAATCACTTGAACACAGTAAGACACATCACTGTCAGACAGACATTCTCAATGTGTGGTTTTCTCTTTACCTCACTGTTTTCTCCACAATTGTGACTGAGTCTCCCGCCTGGCTCAGACCTCTGCCTGGCTCAGACCTCTGCCTGGCTCAGACCTCTGCCAGTTCCTCTTGGCTCCTCTCCAGGAAGCGTGAGAACTGCTAACTCAGCACAAGTCAACTCTCCATCCCTACCCTGGGACACTCAGGTAAACTCAGGCACAGTTCCCCTCAGCTGAAGGCCCTTCCCAAGAAGGGTGGTCTCAGCCTCTCAAGCTCCTCACAGAGAAGCTCAGCATCGCTCAGCTTCCTGCTGCTTCTAGCAGGATCCAGACTACAGGCCCCTGCCTTCCCCAATCTCAGAGTCTTTCCTAAAGAAAACTCATCATTGCAAATTCCTTTTCTGCCCCTTTGAAATGACAATCTTCTCCTAGCCTCCACCCAATGTTACAACTCAGGAACATCATTTTCAAGGACTGGGGATTAGTCCCTTTAATGTAACCCTCAAAAAAAAATGGGGCTCCTGACTCCCAGTCTCTGTGGGAGGGCAGCAGTGGATTTGGACAAGCTCCACTTACAGGCACAGGTCACAGGTGTCCTGATACCATCAGGCACTTCCCTACAGTCCTTTCTTTTTTTTCTTTAGTACCTCGCAGGATAGAAAAGCCACCTAACCTTGTTTCAGTAGAGTTGAGCTCAGTATAGACTGAAATTTCTCGCCCCCGGCCTCAGGAATCTGAATCCAACTAGTATCACCATTGTTGTTAACCAGTGCCTGGCTTTGCTTCTGACAAACACATAGTAGGAGCGCAGAGAATCCTTGCTCAATAAGAAAACACATGGGTGAAATGATCTGGTTCCTGGTGCAAACACTACAAGATGAGACTCAATAAATAGCAGTACGTGAAGAAATGGAGGAGGAGCCCAGGACATGGGCTCTGTGTCTGTCTTTGTCAGAAAGTCTCTGAGTGGCCTTGGAAGTCTATGCTTCTCCTCTAGGTCTGTTTCCAGGCTGAAATAACGGAGCTTTCCCAGATGGTCCTAGTGCCCCTTTGGCCATGGCACTCCGTGACTTCATGGGAGTCAAGGTTCTGCCACTGGGTTGGTTGTGGCTCACAGCAGGCCCACAGGAGGAGCGCACAGGTCTCTGTAGTCCCTGCACAGTGGCTCCCTGGTCTGGGCTTCCAGGGCTCCACCACCCCCTGCTGACGGCTCCTCATCCAAGGAGGAGCGCAGTTCGGGTTGTGCTTCTCCTGAGGACATCTGAGTTAACGAACTAGTCCAACTTTTATCTGTCAACCATACACTTAATGATGAGCTTCATTTGGCTCCTCAACTTCCCAGATGAGCATGTGGGAACAGTCACCAAGCTCACGAACAAATCCATCGTTTCAGATTGTTTTTCTTCCCTCGGGCTTAGTTAGAGGAGCACTTGTGCTTTTCCAATCATTAGTCCACTGGGTAACTGGAGAGCAGAACCTGGTTTATAGAGAGAGCACAGGATGGGCAGCGCTCATGCAGGGGTCAGTTCTGAAGAGGGACTTCCGGGGCTCTGGTGTTGCTGATTCTCCTGCTGTCCAAGCGCTCTGAGGATGGGAGATCAGGAGATCCCTGTGGCCAAACAGCAGTTAGGTGTGACTCTCAGCTGAGCATGACACTGAGACCTAGCATATGTGAGGCCACCAAAGGTCAGATTGAGACCCTGCAGAGGCTCTTTTTTATTTTGTTGTAATTCAAATTTTGCCTCCTTCTAGAAAGTGAACAGTTCTTCCTGTCTTGATTGTAGTGACACCAAGGCACAGTGACATCAGAGGGCCTGCTCTGATGCTTGGAGAACCCAGCATCCCAGAGTCACTTCAGGAGCCTGAATGAATTTCAAGACCTTCATGATAACTGTTTGGGTCTCTGTTTACACACTTATTTTGGGGGAAATGTTCAAAAATAATTTTGCTTTTCTTCTGGCTTGGCTTCTCTTCCAGGTTGCCATTCTCCAAAGATGGCAGGAGCTCTGTCTCAGCCTTCCCTATTTCCCAGTCCTGTACCTAGGTTAGAGAGTGTGTGCTGTGCTGAGACATCTGGTCTTCAAATCATCTGCACAAGTGGGCGTCACCATCCACCGGAGAGCTCCACTAGAAGCACTGAGGGGCCACCTCTCAGCACACATGTTCATTGGCCACTTACCTGCTCAGGGAGATGAGCACTTCCCATCCACTGTGTCATTGCCTGTAATATTATTTAGATGATGGATTCTTGCCACTTTTAAAATTTAACTTTTATTTTTAAATTGACAGGTAAAATTGTATTTATCATGAGCACGATGTTTATACACACACACAAAACATACACACACAAAGTCATGACTGATGACTTTCTGCATTATTTGTGCATTAACATATACATTATATTATGGTGAGAGCACTCAGTATGTGTTATGGGATTACAATAGGCTATTTTTATCCCCAGGCACAGATTTATAACAGGGCTCTTGAACACACTCCTCCTGGAGGACTGAAGGTCCCACCACTGTCCCTACAGCCTCCCCTCCTCCACTCCCAGCCTTTAATGGAGAAGGTGAAGCTTCAGGAAAGTCCAAGTTCAAATATCTGGGAAGTAATTATGTGGGTTAATTCTCAAAGAAACACTAAAAATGGATCAGTGACAATTTGGTTCCATGTTTTCCTGAGTGTGGCAGAATTTTAATGATGGCAAATATTAAATGGCTTTGAGTCATAGTAAGAAAGGTTCTTCCCAGTCAAATTATCTTTTAATTCTTCAAATTATTTCAAGGAGAAAAAAAATCTCATTTGTGCTAGAACATCTTTATATTCCCAAACATTGGCAAATTTATTTCTTCCTTCCTCCCTCCCTCCCTCCCTCCTTCCCTCCCTTCCTTCCTTCCTTTCTTCCTTCCTTCCTTCCTCTCTTCCATGAAGGAAGACTGGCCATTAGTTTGGATACTTGGAACTTGCACCTTTGGTGTGTCCACCATGGTTTCCCATGGCCAATTTCTGTACAGGGAAAGGGGTGCAAGTGTTTCATTAATAACTAATGATAATTTTCTCTTAAATAAATTTTTTATGAAACATAGCTAATTCCATTACTTAGTCATGGGGTGTGGCAGGAGGGGTTTATAAGGCTGTATATAACATTTATGTGTATAGAGGGAGCCAACAAAACAGAAAAAGAAAAGAATAAAGAAAGTGGGTAAAGGAGAGACTTCCTTTACACACTCACCTAACTCCCACGTCTGAGAACAGAGATGAACGATGCCCTTGGAGGTGTGCCCATTGGAGGCTGGGGAAGTCATCCTCAGCCGTGAACAAACCCACTTGCCAGACAAAAGCACAGGGATGCTTAACTCAAGCCTCAAAGGCAAAGGACACAGCAATTATCTCAGCAAGTGGCATCCACACGGGGACCCTGAAGTCAAAACATCCCTGGCCATGGCCACGTCTGAGGTTTTGGCAAGCAGTGGGACCTCTCTCAGATCCATTCTTCCCAATATGAACCATCATCAGGGTTAAAAGAGTTGGCAAATACCAGGTACTGCACACTGGGTTCCATCCACCTAAAGATTTTAACAGATAACTGATAGCATCATTTGGGGATCTTGACTACTGCATTTATTGGTTTTCTGACCCTAGACACATCACTCAGAATACTTATAGATGCAGAGATAGATTGCTGTTCTATAAGATGGATAGGTAGATAAATAGATAGGAAAAAATGTAGGCATAGGTATAAATTTTTATGCACAATTTGGAGTAAATTATACACCCCAACTTATTGAAGTCTTATATATAGACTAACATACACCATGCCCAGGACTTTGTGAGTGATCAGTAAGTTGTAGTTATTGCACTTTTCCAAAATCAGAAAGTAAAGTTGATTTTCAAACTCTTCCCACTTATGTCTTGACTTTTTAACTTTTGAGGCACTTCCTCATAGAGCCGTTGAAGCTCATGAGAAGTCTACAGGGACAGAATGTCCTATATCCCTGTCTCACATATCGTAAGAGGACATCATGTCCTGGGAGGTCATATATGTTGCTGAATACACAGTTAATCCTACAGAAACAACCCACAAAAACAAGAAGAAATTGAGATGTCAGGAGTCACAAACTCTGATTACTATCTCTCTGCATTTAAATCAAATTAGCAATGATAATAATAGGCCCAAGTAACTTTTTGATTTCTTACCATGCAGCAGCACAGTTTGAGGAATTTCAGGTGCTTAATTCTACTCGGTTTTCAGCACTGTCCCAAGAAATGGGCCTTTTCTTATGATGCTGTTTCACAGAGGAGCAAACTGAGGAGCTGAGGAAAGATAATGAGCGATTTGAGGTTAAGCCAGGATTTGAAGCCAGAAGCTGACTCCAGAATTGAAGGCTTTAACTTCTGTACCATGCACTAAATGGACCTGTGGGAGCATGTGAAAGGTGTTGCAGTAATTCACTTGCAGGTCAGCATGGGAAAAGAAAGAAGAAGCAGAGCAAGCAAAGCAGCAGCAGAAAAAAAGTCCTTTATTGTATACAAGCAATCTTTTTATAGTATTGTGAACAAAGAAGTCAGCCTTCCAACATCAATAAATCAGGTCTTTCAGCTAATTAAACATAGCATACAGAAGTTTTACTTTCTAATCAGAAGCGACCCGCTTCTCATGGCTAATCTATTCTCGGCCCAGAGTATGTTGAGCTCTGCTCTTTGTTAAGAACAGATAATAAAATTTTTCTCAGCACCCTCCTAGCCCACTTGGCAGAACATCCCGTTTGCAGGCAAGTCCTCCCAAGGACAGCAGACACCTTGTTTTCAAGCATGTCCGCTGTTACCTATCTATACCTTGACAGAATATCCTGTTTGCAGGCAGACTCCATCAAGGACAGTAATAGTAACGCAGTTACATCTGATTCTCTACAGAAAGAAAGCCCAGTAAGTTCTGAATTTCCTTAGATGATGACATGAAGGTTCTAAATTCATCTTTATTTCTACATCTAGCTTTAAGAATGCAAGTACATTTTTCTTCAAGTATTTGTGGGCAATTTTTTATTTCTTCTTTTGTGAAACACCTGTTTAATTCTTTTGTCCTTTTATTGGGTTAATTTGTTTCCTTGGTGTTGATTTTTTAAAGTTCTTTATATATTCTGATTATTTCTCCACTGTGGAGGAAGAACTGGCAAAATCTTTCCCCTTCATGCTTTGGTTTCCTTTGCTGTGCAGTAGCACAGTGTTTCATGCACAGGAACTGAAAACAGACTTCAAAAAAGAGCAAATGAATTAATCTCACCAGAAAAGTAGCTTAGACAAGGAGTACTAAGTCTGAATAAAACATTTGAAATAAATCAAAATGAATTAAAATAATAATCGTACTATAATACACTGAATATAAATGGTCTCAACTCTCCAATTAAAAGATGTAGACTTGCAGAGAGGATTTTCAGGACCTAACCATATATTATTTAAAAGTGACTCATCTTTCAGGCAAAGATATTTATATGTGGAAGATGAAAGATTGGAAAAAAAGATATATCTTGCAAATGGAGACCAAAAGCAAGCAGGAGTAGATACTTTCATATCTGACAAAGCAAATTTCAAGCCAAGATTAATCAGAAGAGCCAAGGAAGGCCATTTCATACTGGTAAAGAACTCTAACAAAAAGTTATAATCATTGCAAGTATTTATGCCACCAATGTGAGTACAGCTACATAAATAAAACAAACGCTATCAACATAAAGTCACAGATAGATTCCAATACAATATTCCTGGGTAATTTTAATACATATCTCTTACTAATAGGTAGATCTTCCTGTAGATCTTACAAACCTTTTCTTTGATTCCTTAATACCCAGAGCTCCCACAGAATTTCAACCTAGGCACATGCTTGCAGTTTACACAATAATTATAACTTGTTGACTTGTACTAAATAGGAATGTACCCACATGCCACATTCCATGCCTACTTTCTTGACTCTAAAAATCTGAGCCTTCATAATTAAAATAGGCAGCTATCCTGACTACTTAATTGCATGATGACTGAACTAAGAATCGGAGTCTTGGGTGTATGAACTTCATTTCAGTTCCAGCGTCACATTTCTGGTGGAGGACAGAGGCACCAAAGACACACACTGGTCTCCACGTTCCCATCTTTGGGAAGGGTACCTACATTCCACTTGCTGCAGGCCCCATGACTCCCAAATGCTCACACATTTGTTCACTCATGCTTTCTGTAGACATTTCATTGGAGGCAACTTGAATTTCTGTAACGGCTATAGAATTTGCATCAAATGTCCAGGCCAAATATCCAGCCAGCCCCATCACCCTAGTGTAGGAATCCCTCCCTCATCAATGGGGTGAATAGAAGGTGAGTATAAAATCTTCTTAACCCCACCCAGTGTTTTAACTCTGACTAATGAAGGGGATTTGGGCTAAATTTTGAAGTAGGAGAGGTAATGCAAATTTTATGATCATTTATGGTCATGTATTATCATGTAGAATAGAAAGCAAAGATGACATGGTATGTCAAGAGTTGGCACTTAGGCTGGGTAAGATCTATTTTTCAGATCTATTGGACCCTATTGTCCAGAATCAGGACTAGTAGCAGCTTTCTTGGCCTGGAAAAGGAAGTTAAGAGCATATTAGAGAGCTGGCTTTAAGCTAGTTTCTCATTCCCCATATTATGGCAAAGTTTGAATGCAAAGATGATAAGATCCATACCAGATTTTTAATTCAATAGCTTTCAAATATGCACCAGAGGCTAAACTGCTTGGTTAGCAGGTTAACTACTGAGAAAATTTACTAAATACAGCAAATTCACTATCCGCTGCTGCCTTTCATGAATTATAACATTAGTTCTATTACCAGATCCTGGAAGGTAATGGACCTTCCTGTACCCCTGAAGTTAAGTATGTTTTAAACACATATTTTGAAGTTGTTTGAATAAAAATAGCCATCATTTGTTGGCATAATTTCAGAAGGCAGGAGCCCTTGCCTTACCTGGTATCTGTAAGTCCAGCTAGGATAATTTCAAACAATGACTACCTGAGTGTGTTAGTCATTGCTGTGACCAAAATACCTGGCAAGAGCTACACAGAGGAAGGATAGTTTATTTTGCCAGAGCCACTTTTTAGAGCTTGTTACTTCTTATTCTAAATTGTCACTGGTCACAGCAATTGTGATTTTGGCAAGAGACCACCTGGATGGAAGATGTAGTGAGGCCATACACAATCTATTCTTTTTTCTTTATTCTCTAGGATCATTACCTACCAGAGAGAAAAATAATAGGTCTTACAAATAAAACACAAGTTAATTTAGACTTTGCAAATATAAAATATTCGAGTCATCTGTTTACGTGTTTAAGAACAAGAAATATGAATCTATTTATTAATATAGTGATAAATAATTCAGCCTTTTGCTTTGGTTCTATATTATGGTCAATTAATAGCAGAAGACAGGAGCAAAGGCAAATGGGCAGTAGCTGCTGGGCATCAGGAGCCCTGGTGTGGGTGGTGTGTCCTGGGGGATTCTCTCCAGTTGCAGAAGCAGACAAATGAGCTTGGTGGACACACACACACACACACACACACACACACACACACACACACGATACCAAGTGGAAGGAGGTGGTTCACACTTGTGGAAATCAATGCCTTTTTGTTTGTTTTTCCCTGACATGAAACTTTCAGATTTTTTCTTTTAATACTTCTGCATCAATATCTTTATAAAATTCTTCCTTGTTAACTGACATCATTGTAGAAGCACTATAAATTTACATGAAGTTTGAAGACACAATATAGAGAGAACGTGAAGTTTACCCACTTTCCCCCAACAGTGAAGAAGTGTAACACCATGATCACATTAAAGACATTGACGCTGATACAACACACCAGTCTCATTCAGAGTTCCTCATCTCCATTCATCCTTGCCCCTGTGTGTCACCTGTTCATGTTTTCATTGCATTGGGCTCCTGAGCAGATGCATCTTGATCAGGACTCCTCTTGATGATCTTCTGTATCTGCTCCCCTCAGTCCACATCAGCTGTGCATAAACCCTGGAAAGTGCTGATCTTGTCTTCATTTCTATAATTTTGTCACTGCAAAGCCATTATGTCAGTGAAAACCCATGCCATCCAAACTTCGAGGACTGGCCATTTTCATGGAGTGTAATTCCCTGGGGACTTGATGTATACAGCAAGAGCTCCCTGTGATACCACGAAGCAGGCCCCATGGACTCAGTTTCCTCAAACACTCTCTTATTCAAGAACATCTACCCTGTTTCCAGCTTTGATCGAGGCCCAGCCAATCAACCCACAACAAAATCCAAAAGAGCAAAAAGCAAAAACACAACTGCTAAGGACCACCCTGTGGAGGTCTTGCACTTTGCCTAGACAGATGCCCGGGTGCAGTTGCTGGGTTGTGCCGTGATTGCTATTTAGTTTGACAAGCATCTCCCCTACTGCTTCCCAGTCACTGAACAGCTTTACATTGTCACCGGCTCCTCCTGACAGATTGGTTCTCTCCATTCTCTCTGCATCCTCCCC